>NC_064617.1:125124771-125445187 GCF_023898315.1 Schistocerca nitens
ACATTACCGTTGTACGCATATACAGGGGGACCGTTATCTATGATAGCCAACCACATACCTGAGCGGCTTGCAGGGAACAGATAATGTTCGCATTCAGTCTATACGAAGTTCTCACGAGGCGAAACAGCACCATCTAATAGGATGTTCAAAATGGTTCAAATGGCTCTGAGCACTATGGGACTCAACTGCTGTGGTCATTAGTCCCCTAGAACTTAGAACTACTTAAACCTAACTAACCTAAGGACATCACACACACCCATGCCCGAGGCAGGATTCGAACCTGCGACCGTAGCAGCAGCGCGGCTCCGGACTGGAGCGCCTAGAACCGCACGGCCACCACGGCCGGCTAATAGGATGTCCCCACAACTAATGACATGTAGCGACAGTCTGTGCTAACACCGCCACGATGTCGCGCCCTGATATGGAAACAAACACTAACTCCACAGCCATTGCCCAATAAGCGCATGTGGAAACCTCCAGCACAGAGCGCGTCACAGACGTTGTTCAAGGCGTGCAAACGGCAATCAACAAGCCAGAGAGCACACGTTTGCCCAATCCACCCAAAATCCAACACCCAAGATGAAAAACTTAGAGAAACCGTTCAAAACATTAACAACAAACTAGAATCAATCATACTACAAGACGAGGAACAAAAGAACAGGCTGTCAGCGCCTCCTCGGTGACTATAGAAAATCAAATGTTCGTAACATTTCCAAAGAAAAATAAAAGCCGGAGGACAGCCCACCTGGAATCGGACAAGACAGCACCATTATTGTGCGACAAAGGAGTACAAATAGACCGCGGACTAATTAGAAAAGCTCTTGACAACCCGGACGTGAATCAGCAAAGTACAAATGAAACTGAGCCCGAAGACAACACACCCAAACCGGCGGTGGAAGATCACACCGCTCCTGAAAACAAAGAGACGAACAGATCATGAGAGAGAAGAAAACAAAACAATGTATACCAAGACGGGTACACTCGGTGGAGGCAGCTGAGCGGATGAAACGGAATGCGTAACAATCGCCGAAGAAGTGATCGTGACGGTAGAGCCAAAGACAGAAAAATATTGAATAGGCTACGAACTAACGTTGGACGACGAATATATTTCTGTCATCTACCAACGGCTTTTCACCGACGCAGTGCTTGTGCATATCGCTTTGAGGCTTTAAATATTGAAAGTTAATGCCTCGTATTCAGGATTACAAGGTAATCACTCTAAATGTAAACAGAAGCACTTCAGAGAAGGAAGTATGTAGCCTTCGTGGTACACATCGCGAAGTTACAAGAGGCTGGCGATAAATTTCGGCCTGACATAAGGTACGAAGTGCTTAAAAACGCCGTCTAGACAGTTTCACGGCTACTGCAGTCATAACCAAAGAGGGATTGTCCGTAGCGGACGTAGAACGATCTGAAAATGTCAGAAGAATGTCATGCTTTAGTAACGGCATTAGAATGACCGTCATTGTACATCTACGCCCCATCAGAGAACCAAAATAGAGAAAAACTAGCACAGTTCTTTGCAAATAGCATGCTGTACCTCCTACGCAAAATCGAGATAAAGCGTTGTCGGGGGCGATTTTAATTGCGCCATAAAGCGAAAAGACCAAATCCTACATTTTAACAAATACGCAGTACTGAAGAAAATATACGCGAGTTAGGAGTGCAGGACACTTCAGAAATTACAAAGCGTTACGCGAACGAGTGCAAGATATAATAGAGGAGAGTTGGCGCCGACAGCTTACATTTCTATTGGTAATGCTGTGGTGATGCAGTTATGCCAGATCCCAACTAATCGGCTGTACGAACACTTATGAAAGGAATCTGTTGCAGAAAGCAACTTCTGTATTTTATTTTCGATGACTTCGTACAATGTATTAAAAAGCACAATATGCTTTACCTTTTGCAGACAGTCAGACCGAATGATTTTAACGGTTGAAACTCCACAAATTGATCGCCACGTACTGCTTGAAATCGTTGAGAGAGCGTATTCTCGGAGATCGGAAAGGTTACTCTTGGATCAAGTGTACAGAGAGCTGTGAGGACTCACGGCCGCGTAGTCTTCGACACGACCGAGCACCTGTGAAGCTGTACCAGTTAAACGCTATGCGGAGTACTGTGGTGAATGCGGAACTGGAAAAGGTCGAGGACGAGAAGTATTCGGACGAGGGATTCTTGCAAAAACCGCACACAAGGAACGGACGTCTGATTTGTCTCGCAAATAACGTAACAGTGATCACAGGGTGGGCGAGGATCCAAAACCTGCTGCAGTCATATTAGTCAACAGGCCGTGGACTGTGACAAACGTGTCACAACTATACTCTGATCACGTAGTTACGGCAAAAATATGTAAAGAGAAAGACGCATGGGTAATTTCGTCAATTTATGTTCATTCTCTGATGAGATCTATCCGTACGGAGAATGACGTGGGAAGTGCCCCTTAAGGCGGAAGAATCAGCAATGATCAACGGCATGAGGATACTGAGGCAATGGAAACCACTCTATTAAAGACACATAATGTTTATCCGCAGGACATACAGCCCGTATTTGAAAAAGAGTCATGATGATCTCTTCATTGGCAAAAGATTCCGGAATAGTCCCTCATTCAGATCCCCGAGAAGGGACTGCCAAGCTGGAGTGGCTATGAGAAGAAAACTGAATAACCAGAGAAAGAATAACGTTCTAGGAGTCGAGATGTAGAATACCAGAAGTCTGAATATTGTAGGGACGCTATAAAATCTGAAAAGAGGAATCCTAAAGCTTAATCTAGAAATAGTGAAGGTCAGTGTAGTGACGTAGAAAGAAGACATGGATATCTGGGGAAGGAACGAAGATTGAGTTTAACGTCTCATCGACATCGAGGTCTGACATCATTCGGTCTGACTGTTTGCAAAAGGGAAAGCATATTGCGCTCCCTTTCGTATGCATTTTGTTTGTTATGGAATGATGGTATGTTTGCAAGATATCTCGCTGATCCAATCTGTTATGCACAAGTTCTCATGTAGGGTCCCATAGTCATAGAATCAGATTAATTAGTTTTGTGTGTATTCCCTTGTTTTATTTCCGCGTTTTGCGACTTTTGTTCAGGTCCTTTTTTGTCTGTATTTGTTATATTATTGGGTAAGGACGGGGAAGGAAATCGGTGTGTCTTTTCATAGACACCATACCGGCATTTGCCTGGAGCGATGTAGGGAAATCACAAAAAACCTGAATCTGTATGGCCGGACGCAGGTTTGAACCATTCTCGAATGAGAATCGGGTGTGCTAACCACTGCGCAACCTCGTTCAGTCAAAAGAATTTCTCGTGAGATGAGTACAGGGTAATATCAACAGCAGCAGAAAATTGAATAATGGCAGTAGTTTCCAGAATGAGATTTTCACTCTGCACCGGAGTGTGCGCTGATATGAAACTTCTGCCAGATTAAAACTGGAAGTTTCATATCAGCGCACACTCCGCTGCAGAGTGAAAATCTCATTCTGGAAACATCCCCCAGGCTGTGGCTAAGCCATGTCTTCCCAATATCCTTTCTTTCAGGAGTGTTAGTTCTGCAAGATTCGCAGGGGCCTTCTGTTAAGTTTGGAAGGTAGGAGACGAGAAACTGGCAGAAGTAAAGCTGTGAGGACGGGGCGTGAGTTGTGCTTGGGTAGCTCAGTTGGTAGAGCACTTGCCCGCGGAAGACAAAGGTCCCGAGTACGAGTCTCGGTCCGGCACACAGTTTTAATCTGCCAGGAAGTTTCATAATGGCAGTAGGATCCGTTGTGAATAGGAAGGTAGGGCAGAGGGTGAGCTACTGCGAACAGTTCAGTGCCAGGGTTGTTATCAGAATCGACAGCAAAGCAACACCGACAACAATAGTTCAGGTATTAATGCCGACGTTGCAAGCCGAAGTTGAGGAAACAGAGAAAGTATACACACAGGAGGCGGCTTCACGGGTAGCGGGGGCTGTATGGAAGGGACTGGACGGTTTTTTAGGTTAGAGGGTCTCAGAGAACAGCAGAAATGGCGTCCGTCTAAAAGGGGGCAGGTAAAACACAGTAAGGTAGTTGTAGAAACGATCGGTGTTGTAGTTGTAAATTGTCGTAGCCGTGTTTGGAAAGAACCAGAGCAAGCCCTAATAGAGAGCACTGAAGCTGAAATAGTTACAGGTACAGAAAGCTGGCTAAAGCCGGAAATATTTTCAACCGAATTTTTTGCAAATGATCTAAGAGTGTTCAGGAAGGATAGATTAAATACAGTTGGTATTCGAGTATTTATTGATTTCAGAAGTAGTTTGCCTTGTAGTGAAATTGAAGTAGATAGTTCCTGCGAAATAGTATGGGTTGAGGTTATACCTGACAATCGGACTAAACTATTAATTGGATTGTTTTACCGACCCCCGACTCAGAAGATATAGTTGCTCAACTATTCAAAGGAAACTTGAGTCTCATTTCAAATAGGTATCCCATTCATACAATCATATTTGGTGGTGACTTCAATCTATACGTTATACGTTTAAAGCCGGCGGCAGGCATAAAACGTCATCCGAAATTGTACTGAATGCTTTCTCAGAAAATTATTTTGAACAATTAGATCATGACCCCACTCGAAGTGTAAATGGTTGCGAAAGCATACTTGACCTCTTAGCAACAAATAATCCTGGACAAATAGTGAGTACCGTGACGAATACAGGGATTAGCAACCACAAGGCGTTTGCTGTTAGGCTAAATACCGTAACACCTACAACCATCAAAAAGAAAGGCAAAGTACATCTATTTAAAAAATCTGATAAAAACGCTCTTAACGACTTTTTAAGAGACAGTCTTCACTCCTTCCAATGTCCGCCCCCGGTAGCTGCGTGGTCAGCAAGACCGAATGTCAATCCTAAGGGCCCGGGTTCGATTCCCGGCTGGGTCGGAGATTTTCTCCGCTCAGCGACTGGGTGTTTTGTTGTCCTAATCACCATCATTTAATACCCATCGACGCGCAAGTCGCCAAAGTGATGTCATCTCGAAAGACTTGCACCCGGCGAACGGTCTACCCGACGGGAGGCCCTAGTCACACGACATTTACATTTAATCCTTCCAATCTGATCATGTAAGAGTAGAAAAGTTATGGAATGATTTCAAACAGATAGTATCGACAACAATTGAGAGATATATACCACATAATTTAATAAGTAATGGTGCTGATCCCCCGTGGTACATGAAACGGGTCAGATCGCTGTTGCAGAAGCAGCGAAAATAGCATGCCAAATTTAAAAGAACGCAAAATGCCTAAGACTGGCAAAGTTTTGCAGAATTCGAAATATAGCGTGTACTTCAATGCGAGATGCTTTTAATAATTTCCATAACGAAATTCTTCCTCGCAATCTGGCAGAAAACCCGAAGAGATTCTGGTCACACATAAAGCACACCAGTGGCAATACGCAATCAATACCTTCACTGCGCGATAACAACGGTGAAGTAACTGATGATAGTGCCACTAAAGCAGAGTTATTAAACACGGTTTTCCGAGACTCCTTCACCAAAGAAGACGAGGTAAATATTCCTGAATTCCAATCAAGAACAACTGCCAAGATGAAAAACTTAGAAGTAGATATCCTCAATGTAACAAAGCAGCTTAAATCGTTTAATAATGCCAAGGCCTTTGGTCCAGATTGTAAACCAGTCAGGTTCCTCTCAGAGTATGCTGATACAATAGCTCCATATTTAGCAATTATATACAACCGCTCGCTCACAGAAACATCCGTACCTTAAGACTGGAAAATTGCTCCAGTCACACCAATACCCAAAAAGCAAAGTAGGAGTAATCGGCTGAATTACACGCCCATATCACTAACGTCGATTTGCAGTAGAATTTTGGAACATATACTGTGTTAGAACATTATGAAGTACCTCGAAGAAAACTATTTATTGGCAGATTCAGAAAATATTGTTCTTGCGAAACACAACTAGCTCTTTATACCCATGAAGTAATGGGTGCTATCGACAGGGGATGTCAGACTGATTCCATATCTTTAGATGTCCAGAAGGCTTTCGACATCGTTAATCACAAGCGTCTCCTAACCAAACGGCGTGCCTACGGAGTATCTCCGCAGTTGTGTGACTGGATTCGGGATTTCCTGTCATAAAGTTCACAGTTCGTAGTAATAAACGGAAAGTCATCGAGTAAAACAGAAGTGATATCCGGCATTCCCCAAGGAAGTGTTACAGGCCCTCTGTTGTTCCTCATCTATATTAACGACATAGTAGACAATCTGAGTAGCCGTCTTAGATTGTTTGCAGATGATGCTGTCATTTACCGTATTGTAAAGTCATCAGATGACCAAACCAAATTGCAAAATGATTTATATAAGATATCTGTATGGTGCGAAAAGTGACAGTTGACCCTGAATAAGGAAATGTGTGAAGTTATTCACATGAATATTAAAAGAAATCCGTTAAATTTTGATTACGCAATAAGTCACACAAATCTCAAGGCTGTCAATTCATCTAAATACTTAGGGATTACAATTACAAATAACCTAAATTGGAACGATCACATACATAATGTTGTGGGTAGAGCAAACCAAAGACTGCGATTCATTGGCAGAACACTTAGAACGTGCAACACGTCTACTAAAGAGACTGCCTGAACCACGCTTGTCCGCCCTATTCTGGAGTATTGCTGTGCGGTGTGGGATCCGCATCAGGTGGGACTGACGGATGACATCGAAAAAGTACAAAGAAGGGCAGCTCGTTTTGTATTATCGCGAAACAGGGGAGATAGTGCCACAGACATGACATGTGAATTGGAGTGACACTCATTAAAACAAAGGAGTTTTTCATTGCGACGGGATCTTCTCGTGAAATTTCAATCACCAGTTTTCCCCTCCGACTGCGATAACATTCTGTTGGCACCTATCTAATAGGAAGAAATGATCATCACGATAAAACAAGAGAAATCAGGACTAGCACAGAAAAATTTAAGTTCTCGTTTCACCCGCGCGCCGTTCGAGAGTGGAACGGTAGAGAGACAGCTCGAAGGTGGTTCATTGAACCGTCTGCCAGGCACTCTATTGTGAATAGCAGAGCGATCACGTAGATGTATATGTGGATAGACGTAGCATATTGAATGGGTATATCAGTACGTAAAGTGAGATGAAAATCTAATGGTCATGAGGCACTGGAATGCGATTGTAGGGGAAGGAGTAGAAGAAGGGGTTACAGGTGGATATGGGCTCGGTAATAAGAATGAGACATGAAAAAGACCGAGTCTTGTAATTAATTTCAGTTAGTAATAGCGAATACTCTGTTCAAGAATCACAAGAGGAGAAGGTTAGTTTGGAAAAGATTGGTAGATACGTAAAGATCTCGGTTGTATTACATCATCATCAGACAGGATTACATTATGATCAGACAGAGATTCCGTAATCAGACACTGGATTGTAAGGCATAGCCGGGGA
Organism: Schistocerca nitens; assembly: GCF_023898315.1. NCBI lineage: Eukaryota > Metazoa > Arthropoda > Insecta > Orthoptera > Acrididae > Schistocerca > Schistocerca nitens. The sequence continues at coordinate 125,132,196 of NC_064617.1, forward strand.
CAGATATAGACGCAGATCACAAGTTCTCTGAAGCTATAGGTACTGCTATAAGGAACAGCTCAATAGGTAGTTCAGTTGAAGAAGAATGAACATCTCTAAAAGAAGCATTCACAGAAATTGGGAAGGAAATCATAGATACAAAGAAGGTAACTGCGAAGAAACCATGGGTCACAAAAGAAATACTTCTGTTGCTCGATGAGAGAAGCATGTAAAAAAATGTTCAACAAAATTCAGGAATACAGAAATACAAGTGCATGGAAGCTAAGGAGAAATGGCTACAGGAAAAGTGCGAAGAATCGAAAAAGAAATTATTGCAGGAATAGCATATACAACAGTCAAAACAACCTTCCATGAAATTGAAAACAGTAGTAGTAAAATTAACAGTGCAGTGGGAATACCACTGTTAAATGCAGAGGACACGGCGGATAGGTGGGAAGAGTACACCGATGGTCTTTGTGAGCAGAGTACTTGTCTGATGACGTAAGAGAAGCAGAAACAGGAGTTGATAGGGAAGAGATAGGGGATCTAGCATTAGAACCAGAAATTAAAAGAGCTGTGGAACACTTAAAACAAGACAGAAGGAATATATAATATTCCATCAGAATTTCTAAAATCATTGGTGGAAGTAGCAACAGAACGACTATTCATGTTGGTATGCAGAAAGTATGCGTCTAGTGATAGACCATCTGACTTTCGGAAAATCATCCACACAATTCCGAAGACTGAAAGAGCCCAAATTGCAAGAATTATCGCTCAATCATCTTAACAGCTCATGAACCAAGTAGCTGACAAGGATAACACATAGAAAATGTAAAAGAAAATTGAGGATGTGTTAGATGACGATAATTTTGACTTTAGGAAAGATAAAGGCACTAGAGAAGCAATTCTGACGTTGCGATTGATAATGGAAGCAAGACTAAAGAAAACTCAAGACAAGTTCATAGGATTTTTCGACCTGGAAAAGGCGTTCGAAATTCTGAGCTATAGGGAAAGACGGGTAATACACAATATGTACAAGAACCAAGAGCGAATAATAAGAGTGGACGACCAAGAACGAAGTGCTAGAATAAAAATGGGTTGTAAGATAGGGATGTAATCTTTCGCTCCTACTGTTTGTAATCTACCCCCTCCTTCCTAAAATTTTGTGGGAAGTTCCGATGGGAGCAAACTGCTGAGGTCATCGGTCCCTAGGCTTACACACTACTTAATCTAATTTAAACTAACCTAAGCTAAGGACAACACACACACCCATTCCCGAAGGGGGACTCGAACCTCCGACGTGAGGGAGCCGCGCGAACCGTGGCAAGGCGCCCAAGACCGCGCGGCTACACGGCGCGGTCCCCTCCTTCCTAGTTGATGCTATTGTACAATAACGTGCAAAGTCTATTCTGAAGATCAGACAAGAGTAAGATTACAATAAACATTTTAGTTTATTTATCTCCCCTTGTAGAGTTGGCTCCATTTCGTCTAGGGGTCTGATTCTTGAAGCTGAAATTTCACATTTTAGGTTCTTATTTGAATTGATCTAAATAATTTTGAAGATTGTCGTTGCAGAATTTTTGTTTTTACGTTAATTTATTCTCTCACATTTTTGTGTATCACACAGTCTTTTGGATTTTCACATTAACAAAGCCGAAATTACACTGTTCGCCCAAAATACAAACATGAGAGGCATACTAACTACTGCTTCACTGTGCGGTAATAACAATATTTCAGAGGCTTTACAATTTTTCTTGACGAATGAATTTCTATTAGTTTCGACTATTATTTCATAAATTAATCCACAAATAAACATAATAAACAGTACTAGATTTCGTAATTAATAATCGAAATTTTACGTGAGCCAAATGATTCGTAATTTCAAATGTTTCTAAAAAAAATTAACTGTACATTCACAATTAGTACCCATCGACTGTCATATCGAAAATAAAGTAATTCCTTTTCATAAATTTTAGCCTCAAATATAACATATTGTGTATATTGTCACGTAGAATAAGGTGTAATTAGATGAATGATAAACACAAACTTCACTTAACGAAGATTTATTCAGCACTTGCACATACAAGAGCGCGGAACGAACTGCCAGAACACATACGGTATATATACGGTTACAGAACATTCCAGTACAACGATTTTTGATATCTGTGGATACTTCTAGAATGTCGAACCGAATATAGAAATTAAAGTTTTCAGTTCAGGTGAGTTTTGAACTCACTACCATCGATGCGACAGTCTAGTATCATAACCGCTATACCACAGTGACGGTGCTAGTCAGCTTTTTCTGTGACAATATAATTAAAGAAATTTTTCAGTAAAACGGCCGATATAATATTTACCTTTCCATAATTCGAATAATATTACTGGTAGCTACCATTACTGTTGAGGAAAAGTAATGCTAGAGTAGGATGTCCCTTTGTGTGTTCGATCTGAACATCGAAGAAATAATGAAGGAAATAAAAAAAAAAAGGTTGTGGAGTGGCCCAAATGGTTCTGAGCACTATGGGACTCAACTGCTGTGGTCATAAGTCCCCTAGAACTTAGAACTACTTAAACCTAACTAACCTAAGGACAGCACACAACACCCAGCCATCACGAGGCAGAGAAAATCCCTGACCCCGCCGGGAATCGAACCCGGGAACTCGGGCGTGGGAAGCGAGAACGCTACCGCGCGACTACGAGATGCGGGCGGTTGCGGAGTGGAGTTAGAATTCAAGGTGAAAGGATATCAATGATAAGATTCGCTGATGACGTTGCTATCGTGAATGAAAGTGAAGAAGAATTCCAGTTTCTACTGAATGGAGTGAACAGTTAATGAGCACAAAATGTGCTTGATAATAAATCGAAGAAATACGAAAGTAATGATAAGTTGCGGAAATGAGAACAGCGAGAAACTAAATGTCAGACTTTGTGATCACGAAGCAGATGAAGTTGAGGTATCCTGCTATGTAGAGCAAAATAAAAAATAATCCCGACGGGGGGGGGGCAAGGAGGACATAAAAAGCAGTCTAGCACTTGAAAGAAGTGCGTCTCTGGCCAAGAGAAGTTTACTGGTATCAAACATAGGTCTCAATTTGAGGAAGAAATTTATGAAAATGTTCGCATGGAGCACAGAATTGTATAGTAATGAAACATGGACTGTGGGAAAACCGGAAAAGAAAAGAATTGAACCATTTGAAATGTGGCGCTACAGAATAATGTTGAAAATTTGGTGGACTGATAAAGTAGGTAATGAAGAGGTTCTTCGCAGATTCGGCGAGGAAAGCAGTTTGTGGAAAACACTGACAAGAAGAAGGGACAGGATGGTAGGATATCTGTTAAGACTTCAGGAAATAACTTCCATGATATTAGAGGGAGCTACAGAGGGTAAAAATTGTAGAGGAAGACAGAGGTTGGAATCATGCAGCATATAAATCACAGGGAAGATTTAAGCGACAATCATCTGCCATATCAGCGGCGAGTGAATGCGAAGCAGCGTGATGGGTGATCTGTGTCAAAAACCGTAGAGTTTGTTCCTTTTTCCCCGACATCCGAAAGCGGTTGAAAGCGCGCCATGCAGACTCCAGTCGAGGCATGTTGCACTTACGAGGACACGACCCCTGCCCAATTCACCTTTATCGAATGCAACTCAGTCAGCGAACAGAGTGCACTTGTGGGGAACCGGAACCCCTGGACATATAATTCTACAATGCACACTATATTTGCTAACCCAACAAACTAATTTCACCTAAGATGACGTCCATTACGGTACCAGACAAATGGCAAAACCTGATCAGAGCCTCCAATATTACATCACATACACTATACGCTGAATACACAGAAACAAGACTATGCACACGAACCAAACAGGCAATTACCGGAGATGAACCAGATCCATGGGAAGAACCCGCACACAATAGAATGAAAACAAAGATTCTGACAATGACAGTTTGTAATTAATAGCAATGCAGTGGAACAAAATCGGGAACACAGTTCTGATATATTGAAGGCTAACAGCTCCCAAATTAGGGGTCACCAAGTAATAACATATGTAGACTATAACTAGCTAACCAGTGCGGCTCTCGCAGCCGAGCGAAGCAGACGTGCGGTGTGTGCTCTCCGCTGTCAGAGAGGGCCCGCGCGCCTTGTTTACTTTCTTCGGCCGACACTAACGTGACGCCGTAGCGCTACAAGACCATGGCAAACCAATACAGAAGATCAACCTTGAAATTCACATTTCGGAACGACTTTACCCGACCAAAGGCGCTCGAAGTCGAACGCTTTTTAAAAGAGGAAGCCAAGATCCCGGCTGCCGACATTGTCGGCATTCACTTTTCGATCGTCAGTAGCACGGTCTATGTAAAGCTCATAAACGAAACTACATGCGACAAGGTGCTTCGTGAGATGAAACAAGAACTACGCTTCTGCCACGCAGATGGCAATGTTGGCAACGTCGAGGTCGGCCACGCCGCAATGGGACTGCAGACTATACGCATATTCGAACTTCCATTTGAACTCCCGGCGGCAGAAGTTGTAGCGGCGCTCCGCCCCTACGGCACGGTACACGAACACGTGGCCGAAAAATGGACCCAGTTTAAGACGTATCCAGTACTCAATGGAGTACGCCAAGTGCGCATAGATCTCCAACGACACGTGCCATCCTATCTACAGATAGGAGGATGCCGGGCCATAGTTATTTATGACGGCCAGCCGAAGACGTGTTCCGGATGCGGCAAGGAAGGTCACCTTCGTTCCGAGTGCCTCCAGCGTCGGATCACACAACTCCCACCGAAGGACGTTGCACCACCAGCGAAGAAGACTATTCTACCCGTGACTTACGCGGCGGCGCTCACGACGTTCTCCGCACAACAGACACAGCCGACCGTTTCAGCGGTACAGGAATCACTTTCCACGGACAAAAACCTAGATGATCCGCCGACCTGGCCAGTGGTGGAAAATAGTACTACGACTCTGGAGCTACCGAACGCGACAGACATTGACGGCAGTCAGATGGCAAGTGATTCCCTTATTGTACCGACCGAAGCGTTTGTTCCGGCGGAGCGTGAGTCAGTGCCGTCTTCTGACAATGAAGGCCATGTACGGAAACAGCGATCACCGAAACGCTGAAAGCGCCGTCGTCGGACCGTGTCGGAACACAGTGGTTCGCATTCGGCCGGGGAAGAACAACGGACCACTCAAGAAGCCAGCCGCGAAGCTGAGGCTGTTTCCACTGACTCCAACCTTGCAGAACAGACAGAAAAACATGTAGCTTTCGACCATCAGCCCATTGACAGAAACAGTGAGCAGCGGGAAGGTACCACTGCAGGCAGCGAAGTCGCCCGGTCCCTTACTATCAAACATTCCGAGGCTACGGAACATGAACAGACATCCGCGCCCGCTTCGTGGGCCGAGGACGTCGAGACACAAGATCCCGATCCGCGGCCAGCTGAAGCGTCGCCGGATCATGCCGCATAAGCAGCACAAGGAGGACCGCGTTTGGCGGGGGGTGACATCACTTCCGATGTTCGCTTCTCTCCAACTTCAACATGGATAACCTCGCCCAAACAACGCGTTACCAGGCTTACCGCCTGGCGACTATGAATATCAATATGATCAGTTCTCCTGTCAAGATCCAACTTTTGAAAGAAACCATACGAGCCATGGAAGTAGACTTTGCTTTCCTACAAGAAGTGAAAACGACTGCACTCCCGCACTTTTACGGTTACGCCACACATGTGACGCCCGGTAGCCCTGCAGACACCGGAGTGGCAATATTAGTGCGTGAAGGTATTGAAGTTACCGACGTCACTTTTCTTCCCTCCGCGCGAGGAATAGCATTTACGGCACTCAACACCCGATTCATTAATGTTTACGCGCCGTCGGGTACCACAAGACGTCACGACCGCGCCAGATTCTACTCCACAGATGTCGCTCCCCTTTTCCTTGGACGATACGACCACAGCGTCTTCGCCGGCGATTTTAATTGCGTACTTCACCCCAAGGACCAAATCCCACATTACATGCCTTGTCCGGAACTGGGTGCGATGATCCAAGAACTTCACTTGAGCGACACGTGGGAAAAAGTCCACGGTAACCGCTCTGGCCACACTCACCTTACCAGTCATTCGGCCAGCCGACTTGACCGCATATATGTGTCACAAGATCTCACACAAGGTGTGGTGGACGGCGAACTATGGCCTCAAGCCTATTCCGATCACAGTGCCTATATCTGCACTATACACCTACGCCCCCAACAAGTCTGGCGCAGCAATGGCTTTTGGAAGCTCAACATAACTCATCTCCAGGACCTGGATTGCCGTCGGCAAGTTGCAGCAACGTGGACTGACTGTGAACGCCGCCACCCACGGTACACCTCGACCCTGGAGTGGTGGCTCCTCTGTGCCAAACCAGCAATCCGTAGGACACTTATGCAATATGGCAAGGACGTGACTGCGTGGCATCGACAGACCCTCGATTTTTACTACGCGGCACTCAGGGACCTCGACGCCTTACCCCCTTCCCCGGAGAGACAACATGACCAAAGCAGAATCAAGACTCACATACTATCATTGACGAAGCGCCGACTAGAAGGTGCAGTAGTCCGCTCGCGACGGCACGACCGAACGGTTGCAGAGGAACCCACTATGCATCACGTTGTGGCGGATAAGCGCCGACAACGCCAACATTTAATCACACAACTCAGGACACACGACGGTCGCTTATGTACGACCCAGGCAACCATAGTAAAGGCGGTGGGGGATCATTTTCGTCATCTTTACAAGGAAAGAACCGTCGATGACGAGGCCACTACTGAAGTGTTACAGCAGGTAACACGTACTATCGACGAGGCTACCGTGAATGCACTAACAGAGGAAATCTCACTCGAAGAAGTCGAAGACGCTGTGGACAAAGGTGCGGCCAATAAGTCTCCTGGCCCTGATGGATTGCCCATCGAATTCTACCGGACTTTCCGTGACATCATGATGCCTCGCTGGGTTATAATGTTCCGCGAACTTATGTCTCCAGACTGTGTTGTGCCGCCAGCGTTTGTAGAAGGTCTTCTCATACCGGTACACAAGTCAGGTGGAGGGCTATCGATTAACGACTATCGGCCGCTTACAATGCTGAACGCCGATTACAAGATTTTCACCAGGATTATGGCGAGCCGTATTAAGACGACTTTGCCGATGATCCTCGCTCCAGAACAGACGTCGCAGGGGGGAGAAGCCAACATACACATGGCCACCGGTGACTGCAGGGACTTAATAGCGATCGCTTCTGCGTGCCGTCTGAGAGCGGCGATCGTCTCCGTCGATTTCAACCGCGCCTTTGATAGAGTGCACCAGAGTGCACCACAACTTTCTCCTACGAGTGATGGGCTGTATGGGATTCCCCCCGGGCCTCATCGACACCCTACGGCGTCTTTGGACCGCAGCCAGCTCACACGTCCAGGTCAATGGAAGGCCGGTAGGACCAGTACCCATTAAGAGGTCTCTAAGACAGGGTTGTCCCCTTTCTACCTACCTTTATGCAATCGCACTCGAGCCACTCCTAGGGGGCCTTAACCACCGCCTATCTGGCATCACGCTGCGAGACGTCACCTTTCGCTATAGGACATACGCTGACGACCTGCTACTGCTGGTTCGTTCCAATGACGAAGTTCGAAGCGTACTAACCTGGATTGAGCGATACGGACAGGCCGCAGGCAGTCTTCTGAACATCAACAAGTCGGCGGCGTTGGATATTGGGCGTGGTCTCGGACCGGAAGCCCTCGCTCCCCTCCCACCAGTTTCTGATCTGAGATATTTGGGAATCACGTTCAAGAAAGACGTACGTAAAACAGCTGCAGCAAACTACCGACGGTTATTACAGATCATACGCGCAATGGTGCGACAGAACCTGCTCCGGGACTTGAATCAGCTACAACGTGTTGAATACCTGAACCTCTACGTGGCATCAAAACTCAACCACGTGGCACAGGTCCTCCCACTACCGCTGCAGATAGGTCGTCGGCTTCAGGCGGCCTTCAGTTACTACGTTTCCGCAGGTCATATCTTTAAAGTACGATACGACACTCTTACCCTCCCAGTGCACAAAGGAGGACTGGGATTGGTAAACGTCAGGGCGAGAGCAGCTGCCCTTTACATGAGCAACATGAGGAAACGATGGAAAAGTCAATATACCTCTCTCACGGGTCGTTTACTACAGGTCCTGATGCCAGTCTCTAACGTCCCGCCGGTGTCAGTAGCGCACGTCGCACCACAGCTCTCCCATATGTCGACCTTCATTCTTGATTACAGCTATGTCAGATCGAACTTCTCCGCCACACGTCCACTAAAGGCGAAAGATTTTTATACCAACCTTATGCGGGCTGTTCCCCATAACGTGGTGGAAAACAAGTACCCTACGGTTCACTGGCCAAGAGTGTGGAAAACGATACACCACAACTTTCTGTCATCCACGGTGCGTTCGAAGTGGTATCAGATCGCCAACAAAAAATATGCCACACGACAGCGACTTCACACAATAGGACTGGCAGACTCCTCTTATTGCCCAGATTGTCATTATTTGGATACCGATGAACACCGTTTTACTTGCGCATCATCGTCCGGAGTTTGGCGACTAACATAGAAGATATTGGCTTGTTACCTCCGGGTCACACCTGAAATGATTGACCCTCAGACCCTACTCTGTCCCGATGAAACTTACTTTCCGGCTGCAAAATATCATGCGCTTACATGGTTCAAAGGACTTACCGTCGCCTACATCTTTAGCGACGGAGAGAAAGAGCAGCTTGATTACTGGTGGTTCCTACAAAATGCTCACAATGCCCTCGAACGCACACCGAAATACCGTACGCTGTTCGCAAATTATTTACGCAGCGTTTTCGTTAACCCCCCACTCAGCTGGGGAGTGCCAAGCTGCGGTTAATGTTATGTGCCGCATCACACTAACGGCTGAACGTTCTGCCTTGTCGGCCATGAGCGAAGGAAGAGACAAGCTGCTGCAAGGATGCTGTTCTCCTTGAGGCACTAGCGAAGCAGAATGCCCTTCAAAGCAGATGCCCTTCAAAGGCGCTATTGGAGATATCAGATAACGATGGCGAGGCTCCAAGTGGAACCAGTTACATTATTGAAGAACCTTTTAGTTGGAATTACATCAGTGATTTATATTTTTATTTTTTTGATTACTCTTTTATACCACCTTTGTTGTTAACACTTACTTGTAACACTTAGTTACTAGAATTCCCATTTGTACAAGTTACCTAAATGTAATCATGTAAAAAAAAAAAAAGGGGGATAGCGCCTTTGGTTCATAAACAAAACGTCTTCGGTCCCGGGTTCGATCCCCGCCACTCCCTAAATTTTTAAAAATAATCAGCATTGGCGGCCGAAGACTTCCGGCATAAGAAGTCAGCCTCATTCTGCCAACGGCCTTGTCAGAGAGGGCAGAGGAGCGGATAGAAGTTCAGAGCACTCTCTTGTCCTAGGGGTGGGAAATTGCCCCTAAAGGCGGAAGAATCAGCAATGATCAACGACATGAGGATGCAGAAGGCAATGGAAACCACTGCATTAAAGACACGTAACGTGTATCCACAAGACATGTGACCTGTAATTAAAGAAGTGTCATGATGATCTCTCCATTGGCAAAAGATTCCGGAATAGTCCCCCATTCGGATCTCCGGGAGGGGACTGCCAAGGGGGAGGTTACCATGCGAAAAAGATTGAATAATCAACGAAAGGATAACGTTCTACGAGTCGGGGCGTGGAATGTCAGAAGCTTGAACGTGGTAGGGAAACTAGAAAATCTGAAAAGGGAAATGCAAAGGATCAATCTAGATATAGTAGGGGTCAGTGAAGTGAAGTGGAAGGAAGACAAGGATTTCTGGTCAGATGAGTATCGGGTAATATCAACAGCAGCAGAAAATGGTATAACAGGTGTAGGATTCGTTATGAATAGGAAGGTAGGGCAGAGGGTGTGTTATTGTGAGCAGTTCAGTGAACGGGTTGTTCTAATCAGAATCGACAGCAGACCAACACCGACAACGATAGTTCAGGTATACATGCCGACGTCGCAAGCTGAAGATGAACAGATAGAGAAAGTGTATGAGGACATTGAAAGGATAATGCAGTATGTAAAGGGGGACGAAAATCTGATAGTCATGGGCGACTGGAATGCAGTTGTAGGGGAAGGAGTAGAAGAAAAGGTTACAGGAGAATATGGGCTCGGGACGAGGAATGAAAGAGGAGAAAGACTAAATGAGTTCTGTAACAAGTTTCAGCTAGTAATAGCGAATACCCTGTTCAAGAATCACAAGTGGAGGAGGTATACTTGGAAGGGGCCGGGAGATACGGGAAGATTTCAGTTAGATTACATCATGGTCAGACAGAGATTCCGAAATCAGATACTGGATTGTAAGGCGTGCCCAGGAGCAGATATAGACTCAGATCACAATATAGTAGTGATGAAGAGTAGGCTGAAGATCAAGACATTAGTCAGGAAGAATCAATACGCAAAGAAGTGGGATACGGAAGTACTAAGGAATGACGAGATACGTTTGAAGTTCTCTAACGCTATAGATACAGCAATAAGGAATAGCGCAGTAGGCAGTACAGTTGAAGAGGAATGGACATCTCTAAAAAGGGCCATCACACAAGTTGGGAAGGAAAACATAGGTACAAAGAAGGTAGCTGCGAAGAAACCATGGGTAACAGAAGAAATACTTCAGTTGATTGATGAAAGGAGGAAGTACAAACATGTTCCGGGAAAATCAGGAATACAGAAATACAAGTCGCTGAGGAATGAAATAAATAGGAAGTGCAGGGAAGTTAAGACGAAATGGCTGCAGGAAAAATGTGAAGACATCGAAAAAGATATGATTGTCGGAAGGACAGACTCAGCATACAGGAAAGTCAAAACAACCTTTGGTGACATTAAAAGCAACGGTGGTAACATTAAGAGTGCAACGGGAATTCCACTGTTAAATGCAGAGGAGAGAGCAGATAGGTGGAAAGAATACATTGAAAGCCTCTATGAGGGTGAAGATTTGTCTGATGTGATAGAAGAAGAAACAGGAGTCGATTTAGAAGAGATAGGGGATCCAGTATTAGAATCGGAATTTAAAAGAGCTTTGGAGGACTTACGGTCAAATAAGGCACAAGGGATAGATAACATTCCATCAGAATTTCTAAAATCATTGGGGGAAGTGGCAACAAAATGACTATTCACGTTGGTGTGTAGAATATATGAGTCTGGCGACATACCATCTGACTTTCGGAAAAGCATCATCCACACAATTCCGAAGACGGCAAGAGCTGACAAGTGCGAGAAGTATCGCACAATCAGCTTCACAGCTCATGCATCGAAGCTGCTTACAAGAATAATATATAGAAGAATGGAAAAGAAAATTGAGAATGCGCTAGGTGACGATCAGTTTGGCTTTAGGAAAAGTAAAGGGACGAGAGAGGCAATTCTGACGTTACGGCTAATAATGGAAGCAGGGCTAAAGAAAAATCTAGACACTTTCATAGGATTTCTCGACCTGGAAAAAGCGTTCGACAATATAAACTGGTGCAAGCTGTTCGAGATTCTGAAAAAAGTAGGGGTAAGCTATAGGGAGAGACGGGTCATATACAATATGTACAACAACCAAAAGGGAATAATAATAAGAGTGGACAATCAAGAACGAAGTGCTCGTATTAAGAAGGGTGTAAGACAAGGCTGTAGCCTTTCGCCCCTACTCTTCAATCTGTACATCGAGGAAGCAATGATGGAAATAAAAGAAAGGTTCAGGAGTGGAATTAAAATACAAGGTGAAAGGATATCAATGATACGATTCGCTGATGACATTGCTATCCTGAGTGAAAGTGAAGAAGAATTAAATGATCTGCTGAACGGAATGAACAGTCTAATGAGTACACAGTATGGTTTGAGAGTAAATCGGAGAAAGACGAAGGTAATGAGAAGTAGTAGAAATGAGAACAGCGAGAAACTTAACATCAGGATTGATGGTCACGAAGTCAATGAAGTTAAGGAATTCTGCTGCCTAGGCAGTAAAATAACCAATGACGGACGGAGCAAGGAGGACATCAAAAGCAGACTCGCTATGGCAGAAAAGGCATTTCTGGCCAAGAGAAGTCTACTGATATCAAATGCCGGCCTTAATTTGAGGAAGAAATTTCTGAGGATGTACGTCTGGAGTACAGCATTGTATGGTAGTGAAACATGGACTGTGGGAAAACCGGAACAGAAGAGAATCGAAGCATTTGAGATGTGGTGCTATAGACGAATGTTGAAAATTAGGTGGACTGATAAGGTAAGGAATGAGGAGGTTCTATGCAGAATCGGAGAGGAAAGGAATATGTGGAAAACACCGATAAGTAGAAGGGACAGGATGATAGGACATCTGCTAAGACATGAGGGAATGACTTCCATGGTACTGGAGGGAACTGTAGAGGGCAAAAACTGTAGAGGAACACAGAGATTGGAATACGTCAAGCAAATAATTGAGGACGTAGGTTGCAAGTGCTACTCTGAGATGAAGAGGTTAGCACAGGAAAGGAATTCGTGGCGGGCCGCATCAAACCAGTCAGTAGACTGATGACCAAAAAAAAAACTGTAATATCTATGGTATAGAAGCAGTACCAGTATATAACTCGATCGTATATAAATGAAACTGACCGGCCACACACGTAGAACGATACAAGGATCTTACATTAAATAAGTATTGAGTACTAATTAGAATATGATAGCATAGGAGACAGGCTAAAGGCGGTGACTCGACATTCATTCAGAGTCGCTTCCCTACAGTCAGTCAGTCAGTCACTAGGGTCAAAAATCTGTGCTCCACGCAGAAGCGAGTGTCTCGAAATTACTACTGAGGTCCTCGCATTTGGAAGGGCACTGGTGGTGGGAACTCCCACATTCTACTATATCTTCGTCTTTCTTTCCCTCCTAATCAAATAATCTTTTGATAATTTTTTCTAATTTTTCAATCTTAAGTTATTTATAAGTTTTTATTTTATTCTAAAATAATAAATATGTACTAGGATACATCACAAATATCTGTAGTGTAATTTTTTTAAAAAATGTGATGCAAAAAACGGTCGATTTAGTTATCTAGGTGGTGGACCATTGGTAAAGATTGTTGTGACCAGGCCAACTAGTTTCGTCTGGCCATAACTTTGGGTTTTTTGATTGCTCCGCTATGATGTTTATGAAACTAGAACACATGGAATTTTAAACCAGTTTATCACATTAATGAATAAAAGATATACTTAACTTTGACACACTTGTTTGCCATAGAAGTACTGGATAAATTACAACTATCATTGACTAGGAAAGCATCACTTGACGCACTAAGTATCAAAGTGTTCTCTTGAGGTACAGAGTTCGACGTTTACAACAGCACAAGTTCATCTGAAGATTTAACAACCAGTTGGTCCTACACTTTGATACTTACTCCTTCAGATGAGGTCAAAAACTAGTCTGAGCCCTTTCGTGCTTGACACTATATTGACCTCAGTGTGAGGGCGCTGCTATGCTGAGAGGAAGGCGTAGTGATCCCGATTGCCTCCCATCGGCTGTTGCGGACTGGAGCGAGCCCTCGATAATGTCTGTGGCATCGATTCACGGTGCCAGCTTTAGTGTGGTATCGCGATCTCTGGACGATACCACAAAGATAAATGTGAATGACGTAAGCCAAGCATGCCCCTGCGGGTTATGCTGAGGTAGCAGTCGCTGCCTGGGAGACCACACACGCCTCCAAGACGTTAACACCAGCCTCTGTATGGACGTCTTGCAAAATAAATAATGCTTTGCTAATTGAGCTCTTTTGATTTAGCACTTGCCGTAGTGCTTGCGGAGCACAACCCACAGAACTGCGTAGGGCATCCATCCTGACAATTGATGGTGTCAATACGTCCGACGCAATTATATGGCAACAGTGGTGAATAGCTGCCGCCGTTACAGATGCAAATCCATATAAAGAGTGATCATAATCAAAGTTAAATTTTCAAAACGCTGTAGAAATAGCATCACTGGTCAGAATGACGACAAATTGCAGTGGAATATTTTCGGAGACGGGGGAAAACATATGGTAGAAGAAAAAAAATAGTTTGAAAATTGATCAATAGATAGCGCTGTATGTGTCAGAATACGTAAATGAAAACATCTGTCATGCGCACAACCCATTGACGTTGGTGTAAACACGCCGAGTAAACGGCCTTTCCTCCTTTCGCGTCCGCGAAGTTCGCCATGGCTGTCTAATTGCAGGATTGGGCTCTGCTTGTAAAGCTGTATTACAAGAATGATAACTGTGCACACCTCGCTCTGCACAGGTTCCGAACACTACATGGTTTGAAAAAAGGCGTTGGATCGGTGACTGCCGTGGGTCTGGAGAAAATGATTCGAAAATTCGAAGGGACGGGTTCTTTTGGCGTACAACCTGGTAGAGGGAGGAAATAAATTGATTCGACGTCAGTGGAAGCAGAGGCCACAGCAGCGCAAGAGGAGACGTGTGGTGGTGCGCAAACGTGTAGTGCACGGAGAATTGCCCGAACATTGGACATACCAGTGAGCACGGTGGGTAAAATCCTAAGAAACATTCTTCTTGCGCTGTTCATCCAAAAATACCAATGTTCACTAGTTGCTTCCTGTTGGCCTCCCAGCCCCTTTGCTTTAGAATTTCCTGGTCGAATGGAAGTGGACAATGATTGGCCGTGGAAGATTTTGTGGACAGACGAAGCCCACTTCCATCTGACAGGATATGTCAATACACAGATGAGCTATGCGTGGCTCGTGTTCGTGCCATATATCATTTGACATTCTCATCTGACTACCACCTCGTTATGTTAATTTCAATTACTGGCGTCACTGAGTTGCTACCTTGCCTGCCCGTGAGCGGCAGCAGCGGCGCTTATCGATATAAGCCCTGCCCTATTATCTTTGCTGGACTACTATTACCTCCAGGTCGTCGTGTGTCGACCAGCCAGTTGGGACGTGCCAGCAGTTAGTTCGGACCTGCCAGTGTTTCAGTTGGCACGCGGCACAAATTCCGTTGGGGCGCGACAGCAGTGAAGTCCGGACTGCCATGACTCGCCCGATAATTGCCGACACACATGATTGGAGTGGGTCAAAAAAAATGTTGAAATGTGTGTGAAATCTTATGGGACTTAACTGCTAAGGTCATCAGTCCCTAAGCTTACAAACTACTTAACGTAAATTATCCTAAGGACAAACACACACACCCATGCCCGAGGGAGGATTCGAACCTCTGCCGGGACCAGCCACACAGTTCATGACTGCAGGAGTGGGGACGACTTTGATTGCTCGTCGGTTGGTCGTCTTGCTGGACGACGTGTATTTGGCCGGCGATCGCTTATGGGTTGCCTGTGGATGCCGATTCGTGATTTGTCCCTTTTATTGTAGTCACTGCCGTTAGCATTGTCTGGTTCTTATTACAAATGTTCGTGAAACAGTGTGTAGTTTGTGTGATTTTGACTGACAACTTACTTTAGATGTTGTCAGCGTACTGGCTCTGAGCAGTCGGTCGGTTGGCGTGGAGCAGCGAGGAATTCTCGGCGGGGCGTAGTTGGCCAGGACCCGCTGGCGGTCTCTACGCGGTGTCGGAGAGGGTGGCGCTGTTCCCACTGCTACGACGTCCGTGGCTCACCGATCCTGGACACCTAAGTTGAGTTTTGACTGTTCACATTGTGTCGTTTGGAGTTCGTTGTCGACTGTTGGGATATTCCCACGAGCAACAACGTGGTTTTCAAGTTGGAAAATTCTATCCACCCTCCGGTGGAGTTTCACTGTATTTGTTATTTGAACTGAAGTGCACCAGCGGAATCTTGTGCCTTGTGGCCGTTAACGTTCCGGTTATCTACCCTGGGCGATGACGCAAATACCAGGCAGTGTAGTTTCCTCATCGTGTTGTTGCTATCCAGCACGGTGTGTAGTTTGACAGCTCCAATATCTTCTACGTTGTTCTGTTGAACTCCCTGTTGTGCCCTGGTCGGGTGAAGTGGAAGTTATCGTGTCGGTTGGTCCGATGACTGACTGTCGGTCGGCTGGGGTTTCGTCAGATCGTGAATCGTTGGCCCGACTGCCTGTCTCACCTAAGCGAGCGTTAGTGTTAGAATTACAAGCCGACCCTCGAACATCTGGGCGCCCTTGTGTGTATTGACTTATTTTTTTAAATTTGTTCTTGCTGTTGTTACTTGTATGGCTTCTAGCCGATTTTGTGCTTTAAATTAGAGTTGCTTTACTCTTAAGGCCTTCAGTCTAGTTTAAAGTACTGTTTCACGTAAGCCCTTTGGCATTGAATTTTTTTAATTTTTAAGTTTTCGGCCTTCAGCCGATTTGAATTTAACTTGTTTACTTCAACCTATTGAATTTTTAAGTCTCCGGCCTTCAGCCGGTTTGAGTTTCAGTTGTTTGTTCTTAAGGCATTCAGCCTAAATTAAAGAACTGTTTCACGTAAGGCCTTTGGTATTTTTTTAAAAAAATGATGTTTTGGAGTTTAAAGTGTACGGCCTTCAGCCGATGTGAATTAATTTGTTTATTTCAGCCTAACTAAAGAACTGTTTTAAGATAAGGCTTTCCTTTTAAATTTCTGGTTATGGTTGGGTTTAAGTTATTGGCCTTCAGCCGTTTTTAAATTAAAGTGGCTTTCAGTCGGTAATTAAGTCCCAAAGATTAAAGCTGTGTGTTTAAAAAAATTTTTTGGGCTCTTGTAATGTTCGAGTGTAACTGACAGCCCCTTATTTTGACCCCTTTCCACAATTTATTCTATCTGTCCGGTCCTGCGGGTGAAGCAGGGCATTTCAACAGAATTGTCGAGTATGGGCAACAGAAAATCCACACGAAAATTAACCAGTTCTGATTAATCCTGAAAGTCACTGTGTGGTGCGGGTTTACAGCGTCATTTATCATAGGGCCGTACTTTTTCGAAGAGACAGGAGCTTCCGGTCCTGATACCTGTACCGTCACTGGTAAGCACTATGGGTGTCTTTTGTGCAACCACTTCATTCCAGCTCTCCAACAGCGTGGATGTGTGGATGGGATCATTTTTATGCAAGATGACGCACATCCGCACAGTGCGAATCCACTTAAGCAGCTGCTGAAGTGCCATTTCGGAAATGTTAGCATTATCAGCAGACTTAGCTGCACTGAAGGCACGCATTGCGCTACACATTCTAAACGTGAGCCCGGAAACACTTCGATCAGTTGTGGAACATGCTGTTTCTCGATACCAACTTATTGCAGAAAACGGCGAACAGAATATTGAACATGTTTTGCGCCAGTCGCACGGAAATTAATAATCCGATTTGGTTTTGATTTATGCTTTTTATGCCGTTTTTGGCCTCAGGACAATTAAAAGCTGATGTGGTCGATGCTTTTTATGCGATTTCTGGCTTCAGGACAATTAGAAAGCAATGTGAGTGATGCTTTTTATGCGGTTTTTGGCCTATGGACAGTTAAAAACCGATTTTTCCCATCCGATGTGATATGACCCTGTCGTGGTGGATGACCCTGCCGTAACTAACAAACAGTATCACACCTGTACACGCTTGCACACTGAGTCGTACAGTTTGTTTAACGTCAAACGTACACCTTAGGCAGGTATGATTCATTTGTCATTTGTAGTCGACCACCGTTAAATTAAGATGCTTGCAGCGCCATCTATAGCTACATTTTGTAACTATTTATTTTTCCTCTATTAAACGTTTTCCCCCTTCTTCGACAGTATTCCGTTGCGATTTGACGTCATTGTGACCAGTGGTATTATTTCTACAGCGGTTTGGAAGTTTAATTATAAACACCCTGTATATCAAAGGGGGAAAAGCTACTTTTCGTAGGCATATATCACATCTTATTAGAATTATCATACTAGAACGACATGAATTATGTGCTGAAAATATAGATGCAGCTTAATAACGTGTTAATATCGTAGGAATAATTAATGTGACTGTATGGCTGTATATTAATGAGATAAGTGTTAAACAAATTTGGAGGTGCACAAGTGCGCAACCAGTTAGTCCCCCAAATATACACAAGTGTCGAACGATGTTCATCTGGATATTGTAGTGAACTGAGTGTTCTTTGATCTCTTGCAGAAAATTATACGCAGATTACTAATTATATTTCCACACACTGTTCGCCAAAATGTAATGAACGACAATTCTTTTGATCTCTTGCATAAAATGACATGCAGATTACTAATTACATTGCTCCATGTTGGGTAGCAATGATTAAGTGACATTAATAATCAAGGAAACTCAAACAGCAAAAAGTTATGAAATTAGGAGATGGACAAGTGAATGGAATAGATTTTATATGATTAAAAAAATGGTTCAAATGTCTCTGAGCACTATGGGACTTAACATCTGGGGTCATCAGTCCCCTAGAACTCAGAACTACTTAAACCTAACTAACCTAAGGACATCACACACATCCATGCCCGAGGCAGGATTCGAACCTGCGACCGTAGCAGTCGCGCGGTTCTCGACTGAAGCGCGTAGAACCGGACGGCCACCGCTGCCGGCTATATGATTAAAACGTGAAATACTTGTTTTGTAAATAAAATTTGCAGTATTTATATACTTGCTGAAGAGGATGGCCGCGCAAACAAACTCAAACATGAAATGATTGCATTTATTTCACTACCTATTACTCAAAGATTGCAAATCTCATGGCCGATTTGACTGGTCGTGGACACACCTCAATTATTTAGGGGACGGTCTCCATTCTTCACAGTCGCTTGTCGTAAGGTGATGGAGGCAGATTCAAAAATGGTTCAAATGGCTCTGAGCACTATGGGACTCAACTGCTGAGGTCATTAGTCCCCTAGAACTTAGAACTAGTTAAACCTAACTAACCTAAGGACATCACAAACATCCATGCCCGAGGCAGGATTCGAACCTGCGACCGTAGCGGTCTTGCGGTTCCAGACTGCAGCGCCTTTAACCGCACGGCCACTTCGGCCGGCACGGAGGCAGACGCTGTGTCGCTAAGGCGCTTCGGCAGCTCTCAGCAGAGACCCGCGGCTATACGGCGAGGCCCAGGTAATGTGTCCGAATCGTCGCTGTTTGTTTGCCACAGCCAAGACAGCAATATCTCGGGGTCCAGAGGCGGATGATGGCGATGAATGGAAGAGGCCCCCATGTCATCTTGCTTTCGCACTGTCTCACCAACTGTCTTTCCCTTCTCGTCGCCCTGCTAAGCTCAACGACTTCTCGAAATTTTCCTACTCTCGGCGTTGTTGTTCGTGGACTAAATTTGAAATGCTGCCCAATGACTGTTCGCTGTTTGATGAACACGCCTCCTAGTGAAGTGTGGTAATTTCCGGCCTTCTGTGTGGGCTGGTGTGTGTGACCCGAGAATCGGCGTCTTTCTCACGTTTTCACTGTCAAGGCTATTCCCATTACTAGTCGCATATTGTTCCTATGTTTTCCTGCATCTCTTAGTTGCTGTGAAAGCAGCAACACAACACTCCTTTGTAAAGGCTGTCTGCTGGCGTTCATAATTCATAAGCAATGTCCCTATTGTCCACAAAATATTTTTTTAAGCAGGCTGTCATCTTCGGCAGTTCTTTAGTTTCACACGCCTTCCTGCGCAAATTGTTGACGCTTTGTGTCTACGCTCCATCCCAGTGCCTGTAGGTTCTCCGAAGGGCGTCCTTTCTTCAGCGGGGCTACGGCATCCGCAAGGCTACCCCTATGTGTTTGCAGAATGCATCTCTGTGGCTCCGCTCGTTCGCGTATCGCTTTGTAATGTCCTGCAGTCCCAACTCGCGTATATTTTCTTCAGTACTGCGTATTTGTTAAAATGTGCGTCTTGTTCTTTTCACTTTATGGCGCAATTAAAATCGCCCCTGACAATCAAAAAAATGGCTCTGAGCACTATGGGACTCAACTGCTGTGGCCATCAGTCCCCTAGAACTTAGAACTACTTAAACCTAACTAACCTAAGGACATCACACACATCCATGCCCGAGGCAGGATTCGAACCTGCGACCGTAGCAGCAGCGCGGCTCCGCACTGGAGCGCGTAGAACCGCACGGCCACCGCGGCCGGCCCCCGACAATCGCTTTCTCTCGATTTTGCGTAGGAGGTACAGCGTGTCACTTGCAAAGACCTAGTTTTTCTCTATTTTGGTTCTCAGATGGGGCGTGGATGTACAATGACGGTCGTTGTAATGCCGTTAATAACACATGACATTCTTCTGCCATTTTCCGATCGTTCTACGTCCGATACGGACAATCCCTCTTTGGTTATGACTGCAGTACTAGGGAAACTGTCTAGAAGGCGTTTTTAAGCACTTCGTACCCTGTGATGTCTGACCGAAATTTATCGCCCGCCTCTCGTAACTTCGCGATATCTGTACCACGAAGACCACATACTTCCTTCTCTGAAGTGATTCTGTTTACATTTAGAGTGACTACCTTGTAATCCTGAATAGGAGGCATTAACTTTCAACATTTAAAGCCGCAAAGTGCCGACAGTTGCCGAAAGTGGCCACGAGCGAAGGTACCAGAATACTAGTTTTATATACCACGGTCTGAGACATTATCTCAGAATCATACAGATCGCCAAACAATTGTGCTTATCAAATAAGTTGCTATAGGGAAATGTAGTACTAGTATTCATGTTATGGAGAATAAAACTGCGAGATTAATAATTTAGCTCCCAATGGATGGACTAAGATTAAACATATCGCCTCAGAAAGAATTTCGTTCCAAAAAATGTTTCAGTATGCGATAAATCGCGAGTGTTTTTATATGTCATGATTGGAAATTCGATGTTTTTTCGGGAAACTTTCACATTTGCGAACAAGGAAGTAATTTATCAGTGCCACTGTAGAATAGTTTTTTTTTCCTACAGCAAAAAAAAAAAAAAAAAAAAACAAAGTTGCATATGTAATGTGACACTTTTCGCTAAGAAGCAAAATGTCGTTGTATTTATCCCTTGAAAGCCTTAACCCAAAAACATTGCTGAAACTGTTAACATGCCTATTAAACATGCAAACTAAACCCACAGTGTTTTTAAACGATATGTGTTTGTACTTGCGATTCAAAATACTTAAGGACGAACCTTACACCGCACTATAGCCAAGTGACTTTTTCAGGCAGTGTAAGTTGGCGAACTAAACCCATGGTGTTTTTGAGACGATATGTGTCTGTACTTGCGCTGCAATGACATTCAAAATCTGCAAAGTACATATGGACAAACCTTACACAGCACTGCAGCCAAGTGACTTTTTGAGGCAGTGTAAGTCGGTGACAGAAACTATGACCTGCACGTCTCAATGCTCAGTAATAAACATAGATACGTATTCGACTCTGTGGTGGACTCCAACTTATTCAGGGTGATTCTGCTAAATGTGGCCAAACTGCTAGAAACGATCTCTGAAAGGACAAGGATCGAAAAAGCTCATATCGCCAGAAATACGACCCAAGGGAGGTACACTCACTTCAAGGTAAGATGCATGAGAACACCGCAGGCAAGTGGGAGTGCTTCGTCTGTGCTAATGTTTTAGTGCCATGGTGGTCTTGTACCATTGGCACTCGTTCAGCTTTAAATGTGTGAGTGGTGTCATTTACAACTGCCTCATGGGACCTGGCATCCTCACACAACGCCATGCAGGCGAGGGTTACCTGCATTTATTGTGGGTGACCCTGCATCTCTTGCTGCAGGGGGTGCCTCTGATGGCGCGAAGGGTAATGTGCAAAGCTGTAAAACTATCGACTGCCGCCAAAGACTACTATAAGTAAGCATAGACTACAGTAGTTCTCGTATCAACTTTGATCAATTAAGGTCATACCTGCATTAACTGTTCATTAGATATGTTGCATATCTAATGAGTGTTACCACATAACGATCACTTTCTTAGCATATGCGATCCGTGTCTTATTAGATTCCCCTAAAAACCAGAAAAGGTGAACTGCCTGGAAACTGAGTGAGGATACATAAAGGGATAGGTAACCTACAGAACATTTGTGTTCTACATAGCTATCCTCCTGCATGTTATTAATAATAAATGGTGTTTATAGCACAACTGAAATTTTCTACGTTTAATCCACGCGTAACGTGGCAGCTTGAATGCATGTTCATTTCCCAATTTACATGGGATTCTACACGTCATAACGAGTAGATGGATATGCCACATGTCATACTTTGGCGATAGTAAGGAGATTTGCCTTTCAAACTGTACTGTATGTAATGCAGAAAGGTATTACACTCGATTCGATGGTGTTAACACACTGAACCCAAATCCTGCATGTCGATGAGCAAAAAGTGAAAAAAATCTGCTGGAAGAGACACTTGAGTTTGGGACAGACTCGGGTTGCCGGCCACGGCCCGTATACAGCGAAAGACTTTTAGCAGAGTGTGACCCGTGGCCAGGGAGACGGCGAATGCACCAGGTGGTACATCAAAAGGAGCAGGTGACGGCCAAGCGCTGCCTGTGGCGGAGAAATTCCTCAGAAAATTGTTTAGGGGAATTTCCAGATGGATACAAATAGGCTAGAAGCGCAATTAAAAGAGAGTCGCATTTTCTGATCGTGTGAAAGGTCCATGGTGCTCTCGTGATGTCGTGATGTACGTGTAAAACTTTTAGGCACCAGGAACGGGCACAAAATGTCCGACTGGCTGAAATAAAATTGGAAGAAGTAGAAGTGTCGAGGTTACAGCGCAGTTTAAAGGTACGCCCTTTGTGGTTGGCGGGATAGCTTGCACGAGATGAAAGGAACGCTCCCATTGGTCTAAAAAAGCTGTGGCGTGAAGCACGAAAGGACGCAGGTGGGGGACAGTTTATTACAAAAGATAAAATACAAGAAACTTCGGGGACTCTCCTCTGAACAGCGTCAAGTGTAGAACAGGGCGCATCACGCTCTAACGACGGCAAAAAGAGGAATTTTGTGTGAACACTGCGTACACTACGGCTGGCATTAAGCTAGAAATTAGCTGAAGAGTCGAACTCTGATAGCAGAGAAACGAGAGGGCTTGAAGTATACGCGCTGTTCCATCTATGCGCGTGTATATAGCCATAATTTCCAGGCTAGGGATGAGTGCATGTTCTCTCGCCTAATGACATGCAGAGAACAGCTTCAGCTGATAAATCCGTGGGGATTTTGATTAGCTTTATATAGGATTTTCCGAGGGCGAGGGCAGCCATACAGCCGACAACACGTCACAGCTAAAAGTAAATGCCGCTGGCAGAGGCGTAAAAGTATTGAATCACCAGCTTGCATCCACTGTGAACAAGAGCAGATATGAAACTTCCTGGCAGATTAAAACTGTGTGCCGGACCGAGACTCGAACTCGGGGCCTTTGCCTTTCGCGGGCAAGTGAGACATCCTGTTCAAGTTCGGTGGTTGATCCTTCCACTCAGTTTTTTATTACAGAGGCCAATCGGCTCTCTGGCCGAACACGCTGAGCTACCGTGCCGGCTATCCAACTGAGCTACCCAAGCACGACTCACGCCCCGTCCTCACAGCTTTACTTCTGCCCGTACCTCGTCTCCTACCTTCCAAACTTTACCAAAGTTCTCCTGCGAACCTGGTACTGGCAGGAGTAAAGCTGTGAGGACGGGGCGTGAGTCGTGCTTGGGTAGCTCAGTTGGCAGAGCACTTGCCCGCGAAAGGCAAAGTCCCGAGTTCGAGTCTCGGTCCGGCACACAGTTTTAATCTGCCAGGATGTTTCATATCAGCGCACACTCCGCTGTAGAGTGAAAATTTCATTTTAAGAGCAGATATGTTTCGCATATCTTGTCACAAAAACTAACCATCCTCCATAGAGTTGATTGTCATCCTAAATAGTACCGAACTCAGAACCCGGAGCCGGCCGCCGTGGCCGTGCGGTTCTAGGCGCTACAGTCCGGAACCGCTTGACCGCTACGCTCGCAGGTTCGAATCCTGCCTCGGGCATGGATGTGTGTGATGTCCTTAGGTTAGTTAGGTTTAAGTAGTTCTAAGTTCTAGGGGACTGATGACCTAAGATGTTAAGTCCCATAGTTCTCAGAGCCATTTGACCCATTTAGAACCTGGAATCGGATGAATGGGCCAACTCAGACAGTGCTTCACTGTATAGATGTAAGAAAAAACTTGTAGAGAACCTTCTAGTTAAATCTGATATTGTTGTGTTCAGTGTTACTTCTGCTAATCAGGATGTAATAAGTTATCTTGACAATTGTCCTGAAACTGTCATATCACACAGTGTGCTTCATTGACAATAATACAGTAAATAAACCAATTTCGTACAGCTAAACGCCAATGTGCTCTGTCATAGAAGAAGGGTCCACTCCTACCCCATTAATTTATTCTAGTGACGCTAACGCACCCACAGGGTGTTTTGCTGATGTCTGACGAATGTCAAATGCAGTGGAGTGTCAGACACGTTTCATTCGAAAATTGTTGATCTGTAACAGCAAACACAGGGATGTTGTAGTAAAAATAAAGAAAAATCATATAGATTTATCATATAGTGCTAGAAAAAGCTACTTCCTCAACAACATTGTAAAATAAAATATAAAAACAATCTTCGAAACATTGATATAATAATTCGTCGAACTTATATAAAACGTGTTTCTTTTATTCATAAACAACTTTCGCATTTATCAGTAATAACAGGAAACTTGCCTCTGGTCGTCATGAACGTTCTGTTAAGTACAAAAAAAGTGCAGAAGTGACGCGATCAACTAATTTTTATTACGTATAAAATGCAACGTATATTCTTTAACGATATAAAATACACAGTGGACTAACACTCAATGATGAGCGGTTCTAATTATGTAAAAAAGAAATAACCAAACAAACAAAGAAACTAAGAGGAATTGGCACCTCCCATTTTCTCTGTTACACATTCATTTATGTTTCTTTCCCTGCCAATTTTACCAGTACTACCGATAATCTACGTCTTTTATGTAGTGTACAAAAACTACGTGCCGTAGTTTTGGTAGATCACAACTCCAGTAATGTGGCAACTTCATGATGGAGCTCCAGCTAACTTCCGAATTTTTGTATGGAGGCATATCGATATCTACACCAGCTACACATTGAGGCTAAGGGTTCATTGCCACCATACCACTAAAACACAAGTACTGACAGAACATTCCATTTGCCTGGTGTGCTCCCATATGTGCTTTTAATCACTGAAACCTACACTGTGTAAGGTCTTTTATCTCCACCTTTAAGTGGATATACCTACTTGGAACGCGTTTGTGGCCACGTGTCCGAATGGCCTTTTATTTCCCTTATTCTCTTTCGGACCTTTTCCTGAAGTTTGTCGTTGTTCAGCAAAAAAGTCACACTGTATAACTTTTCAGGTAGCTTACTATGTGTCTTGTTGTAGGACAGAAGGGACAACTTAAGCTAAGACGGCAGCAAAGATATAAACGCTCAAAACAGAAGCCAAACGGTTGCAGAAAGAAACAATACAATCGCTGGCTTGAATCGCTTTTCTAAATGGATTCATTCAGGTTGCAGTCGTTGGCGAGGCAATAAGACACGGCATACAGTTCTAGATTCTCAGTGTTGCAAAGACTAAGGAAATTACGGAGCAGTTTACTTTGCATTCTGCGAGTAGCGAACTGTTACTGACAAACTAAAGTGTTTTGCACAGATACAGAAATTTATATATTATACGTCACAACCAGCAGCCGTTACTTAGATTACACGAAGCAACTCAGTAACCATATGGGGCCTCCGAATGTTTGGCCACTTCGTTGCTTCAAGTCATTCCAGACACGTGGCCTTTCCTGTTCTCCAAACTTCCCGTTCACGTACCGAAAAGCTGTCTTAGGCGAGAGCTTGGAGGCGGAAGCCCACAAAGCCGCTAAAGTGGTCCTGAGTGCCCAAACTCCGATTCCTCAACGAGTCTGCTGGATTACACGCTCTCTGCTTGCCCCTTTCCTGGGGAAGCAGGTCGTTCACCGGGACAGAAAATACTAGCCATAAATTAAACAGCCAGAACGTAAACTGCAATGAATTTGCACTCATTGGCACTAATTTTCATTTTCTTATCTAAGACGAATAATATAATTAGTAATTTAGCTGTCGACAATCGAAAAAAAGAAGGCTAGAAAGAAATGTTAGGGCTTGAAGTCCCGTCGATGTAGTAACCATCCCAGCAGTTGCCTGAAACAATACCGGGAAACCACAGAAAAAGATTCTGGATAGGCAGACAAGGATTTTAACGATCACAGCAAAATGCATTGACAGCGGTATGTACATAAACATTTCTCGGTTTATTGCCGCGTCAAATTAGGATAAAATTCCAAGCTTTCTATTATTGCCTTGATCATCGTTGTCAGGGACCAAGACTGAGTGTCTCACTCCCTGACATCTCATCAGTCTTAGCCCTATTTTACTCGAATTTGAGGCTTCAAGTACACCGAGAACTTTTTATGCAAGGACTTCGTTGCCAAAAACTTAATAACATATAGCGATGTGTACTGAGGTGAAAAAAGTCAGAGGATAGCGATATGCACATGTACAGATGGCGACAGCAACGCGTACGCTAGGCATAAAAGGGCATTACATTGGTGGATAAACATTATTTCACCATTCCCACATTTTAGTAAAACCCTAAAGCCGTCGGCACACGGACTGTGCATCAGAACGTTGAGGATTGAGCGTGCCGAGTTTCTGACGTCAGAGCGTGGAATAGCACTTTCGGGAGTCTTTACAAACGTGCAGAGCAATATCTAGCAGGTCAGATATTCTGAGCGTGCGTCTGAGCGTTGACCAATGAGATGGCACAACGCCACCTACGTCACATGCACGCCATCTCCCTTCAGCACAGAGTTGTGAGTCGCCATATTGGCATTCATTTCAAGCCTTTACGTATACAGGGTGTTACAAAAAGGTGCGGCCAAACTTTCAGGGAACATTCCTCTCACACAAAGAAAGAAAATATGTTATGTGGACATGTGTCCGGAAACGCTTACTTTCCATGTTAGAGCTCACTTTATTACTTCTCTTCAAATCACATTAATCATGGAATGGAAACACACAGCAACAGAACGTACCAGCGTGACTTCAAACACTTTGTTACAGGAAATGTTCAAAATGTCCTCCGTTAGCGAGGATACATGCATCCACCCTCCGTCGCATGGAATCCCTGATGCGCTGATGCAGCCCTGGAGAATGGCGTATTGTATCATAGCCGTCCACAATACGAGCACGAAGAGTCTCTACATTTGGTACCGGGGTTGCGTAGACAAGAGCTTTCAAATGCCCCCATAAATGAAAGTCAAGAGGGTTGAAGTGAGGAGAGCGTGGAGGCCATGGAATTGGTCCGCCTCTACCAATCCATCGGTCACCGAATCTGTTGTTGAGAAGCGTACGAACACTTCGACTGAAATGTGCAGGAGCTCCATCGTGCATGAACCACATGTTGTGTCGTACTTGTAAAGGCACATGTTCTAGCAGCACAGGTAGAGTAGCCCGTATGAAATCATGATAACGTGCTCCATTGAGCGTAGGTGGAAGAACATGGGGCCCAATCAAGACATCACCAACAGTGCCTGCCCACCACGTTCGTGATGAACACTAACCACGTTCGTGATGAACACTAACCTGTTGATGCTACGTACTGATGTGCTTGATGCTAGTACGGTAGAGCAATGAGTCGTATGTCAACACAAGCACCGAAGTCAACATTACCTTCCTTCAATTGGGCCAACTGGAGGTGAATCGAGGAAGTACAGTACATACTGACGAAACTGAAATGAGCTCTAACATGGAAATTAAGCGTTTCTGGACACATGTCCACATAACATCTTTTCTTTATTTGTGTGTAAGGAATGTTTCCTGAAAGTTTGGCCGTGCCTTTTTGTAACACCCTGTATATGCCGTTTCTGAGCACCAGCAAATTGAAAATCATTGGAACACCCGTTGTTAACTGTGTGATTCGTTCCGATGAAATAATGAGAAACATCATATTCATGCCAAAAGAGTTGTTGTAACTTGTTTATTATGAGAATATGCTATTTGAAGGCAGTGACACATTGAAGACCCACCCAAAATCCATTGTTCTTGGTACAATTTGTTATAATCATATTTCAGTCAGTAACATATCTACGATTAAAGTTTTCAGCAAATGGTAATATATTATGATTGAGTAGCAGCACTGTGTTGTTGGTTTAGCGTAGTGGGTAGCATCATTGGTCTGTATAAAGATTGAATGTATGGTAGTGGTTCGCGTCCTGGAATTTTCGAAGTTTTTTCCTAGCATTTGCGATTTTATTAGGTTCTGATACTTTCTTATTAGTTTAATATAAGTTTATATTATAATATTTGATATTATGTAAATATAAGTTCACCTCTTTGCGAGGGGTGAGTTTGTTCGATTGGCTTAATCAACAGGACAGCTTGCGCTATTGGTAAAAAGATATTTTAGTCCTTTTTCTTTTACGCTTCGTAATTCACATGTTCCTAAGATTCTGCCACTGGGTAGGAACAGTGATCAAGTAGATTGACCGTGGGGTTTTACTAAAATGTAATGATGAAATAACGGTTATCTTACGTGAATAGGTATTGCAAATTTGTATCGCACTGTTTATAATGGAACTTTTATAAGCCTGTGTCCTTATTGATCGGACATGGTACTTTCCTTTTCGTGGATGATGGAGGAAATACGCGTTTTAATAGAACTAACGTGGGAATTTCACGCCCGCTCTTTTAGTAAACAGAGTGATTTACGAACTAGAAACATCCCGCAACTGCCGCTGGAGTGCATTGTGATCGTGTATACCACGTTGGGGCTCACGTACCGTACGCACAAGACGCACCGTTCCTGAGCGTTCAGCAGCACATTCAACTCAGCACGCTCAACACTGATGTTCGACAGCACGATCCGTGTGCCGACGGCTTAAGGTCATTCTTACTTGATCACTGTTCCTACCCAGTAGCAGAATTTTTGCAAGATGTGAATTACGAAACGTAAAAGAAAAAGGAGCAAAATATAGTTATAGAAGTAGCACAAGCTGTCCTGTAGATTAAGCCAATCGAACAAACTCACTTCTCAAAAAAAGGTGAACTTATATTAACATAAGGTCAAATACTATAGTATATACTTATATTACACTAATAATAATGCGTCAGAACCTATTATGCAAATGTTAGGAAAAAAAATTTAGACATGGCGAAATGCGAACCATCGACATATCATGCATTTCGATAGAACTCAGCAACGCTACTCACTGAGCTTCTTCTTTTTTCAATTACTCTCATTTTTTGCTCTATATAGTTCGCTGAATTTCTTCGAGGCGGACGTCCGATAGCAGCCGTTCTGGTTCTTCTTTCATCTGTTCGCTCAGCTTTTTAATTACAAAGAGTAGCTAACCCTTTGACCGAACACGCTGAGTTACCGTGCTGGCTCGCTAAACTGACAACAAAGCTCGCGCAGCCAACCTAATATATTGCCGCTTGCTAAAAGCTTTAGTCGTAGCTGTGTTACTAATTGAAATTTAATTATAACAAATTGTACCAAGAAAAATGTTTTTTGGAGGGTCCTCAGCGTGTCAATGCTTTTAAATGGCTTACTCTCATAACACGTAAGTTACAGTAGTACTTTTACCACGAACAAGATGTTTCTCATTATTTTTTTGCGACGAATCACACAGTTAACAACGGGTTTTCAAGTGATTCTCAATTCGCTGGTGCTCAGAAACGACATATATACGTATAGGCTTGAACTGAATGCCAATATGGCGATTCACAACTCTGTGCTGAAGGGACATGGCGTGCATGGGACGTAGGTGGCGTTGTACCATCTCATTCGTCAACATTCAGACGCACACTCAGAATATCTGACCTGCTAGATATTGTCCTGCACGTTCGGTAAGACTTCCGAACGTGCTATTCCACGCTATGATGTCAGGAACTCGGCACGCTCAAAGCTCAACGTTCGGATGCACAGTCCGTGTGCCGACGGCTTTACGTATGGATCCGAATTCCCTAGTGTGGCTGCTGTTGATCTACATCTACATCTACATGATTACTCTGCAATTCATATTTAAGTGCTTGGCAGAAGGTTCATCGAACCACAATTATACTATCTCTCTACCATTCCACTCCCGAACAGCTAAACCTGTCTGTTCGAGCTCTGATTTTTATTTTGATGATCATTCCTACCTATGTAGGTTGGTCTCAACAAAATATTTTCGCATTCGGAAGAGAAAGTTGGGGACTGAAATTTCGTAAATAGATCTCGCCGCGACGAAAAACGTCTTTGCTTTAATGACTTCCATCCCAACTCGCGTATCATATCTGCCACACTCTCTCCCCTATTACGTGATAATACAAAACAAGCTGCCCTTTTTTGCACCCTTTCGATGTCCTTCGTCAATCCCACCTGGTAAGGATCCCACACCGCGCAGCAATATTCTAACATAGGACGAACGAGTGTAGTGTAAGCTGTCTCTTTAGTGGACTTGTTGCATCTTCTAAGTGTCCAACCTTTGGCTCGCCTTCCCCACGACATTATCTATGTGGTCTTTCCAACTGAAGTTGTTCGTAATTTTAACACCCAGGTACTTAGTTGAATTGACAGCCTTGAGAATTGTACTATTTATCGAGTAATCGAATTCCAACTGATTTCTTTTGGAACTCATGTGGATCACCTCACACTTTTCGTTATTTAGCGTCAACTGCCACCTGCCACACCATACAGCAATCTTTTCTAAATCGCTTTGCAACTGATACTGGTCTTCGGATGACCGTACTAGACGGTAAATTACAGCATCATCTGCGAACAACCTAAGAGAACTGCTCAGATTGTCCCCCAGGTTATTTATATAGACCAGGAACAGCAGAGGTCCCAGGACGCTTCCCTGGGGAACACCTGATATCACTTCAGTTTTGCTCGATGATTTGCCGTCTATTACTACGAACTGCGACCTTCCTGACAGGAAATCACGAATCCAGTCCCACAACTGAGACGATACCCCATAGGCCCGCAGCTTGATTAGAAGTCGCTTGTGACGAACGGTGTCGAAAGCTTTCCGGAAATCTAGAAATACGGAATCAACTTGAGATCCCCTGTCGATAGCAGCCATTACTTCGTGCGAATAAAGAGCTAGCTGCGTTGCACAAGAACGATGTTTTCTGAAACCATGCTGATTACGTATCAATAGATCGTTCCCTACTGCAAACCGACGTCAATGATATGGGTCTGTAGTTCGATGGATTACTCCTACTACCCTTCTTAAACACTGGTGCGACCTGCGCAATTTTCCAATCTGTAGGTACAGACCTATCGGTGAGCGAGCGGTTGTATATGATTGCTAAGTAGGGAGCTATTGTATCAGCGTAATCTGAAAGGAATCTAATCGGTATACAATCTGGACCTGAAGACTTACCCGTATCAAGCGATTTAAGTTGCTTCGCAACCCTTAAGGTATCTACTTCTATGAAACTCATGCTAGCAGCTGACACAAAATGTTGCAGAGAGTCCATTATTTGTTCTCGGATAGCAGGCGCAGACATGGACAGGTTATGCTGTGCTTGCAACAAAATACATCAGTCCTCCCTTATGGTGGTCAGACCTAGTCGAGCAGAACCTTGACCACGATGTACACGCCATCACTTCCCATGCAGTCCTACATCGAACCACTGTTACATCCAAATGCCCCACAAACCTGGATATGGCACAATTCGAGCAGCCGGTCAAAATGAGGCAGAAAACGACGTCCTTTCAAACTCTCTCAGGTACAGATAACGCTGTCTCACATGAGTATGTTGTATCTTCACGTCCTTCATAGCGCTCTCCTACCAGGCCTGGTGACAGTACTAATGCACTCAGGTGACCGCTCAACGTACCACAGAGAATTTCAACTCTAACCATCTACATACCCACTGACGGTTTTTATATCCGACGAGTTACTCTTCACGGAACATATCACCACTAAAAAGGGCTAAAACGTTGCGCCTATAACCTCTCCTTGCCAGCTCTCATATGTCTGCTAGCACAAAACTTAAGCTATACTGGGCAACGGTACTACCCTCCATGTTATGTGGCTCCTCCTCCTGGGGCATCAAAAGCAACACGAACATTAAACAACTACAGACGTTGCAAAATCCATTTCGCTTATTCTCAGAGCGCCTCAGTGTGCCTGGACGAGGGACCTACATCAAGAACTTGACATTGGCCCTATCCAGGACACCATCAGGAAGACAACACGTAAGCTGCTGGACACAATCGAACACGTTTGGCCGACCACCCGCCATCTGTAGTATGTCGGATCTGTTGCTCCACAACGTTGGCACCAGGTTTTGGTCCTAGGGGCCGTCATCGAACCTCATAAATAACCAGCAAAAACGTGTAGAATCCATCATAACTGAAAGGGTCATGGACGCAGAGACCGCAGTCCTTCTTCCTAGTAAATACAGAGAACAATGCCCATTTACCTTTTCATCCCGGATATCCAGCCACATAGTGGTAGCTCTTATCCTTCACCGCACATCAAGAAAAAAAGTCATCTGACCATGTTTTCAAGGCGCTTTACTTTTTTTGTCAGGCAGTGTATTTGTGATATCAGGGTAAATTCATGCTGGGACTCATTGATTACAAAAATCTTGAAAAAGCAACAAATGTCCTGTGAGGCTGGTAAGGCTGTTGTCATATCCCTCTATTATGTTCACAAGAGGTTCTGAAGTATAGAAAACATACTATCCTTGTTACACGTTTCTACTTATCACACACTGTCTCCTTCAGTGATGAGTTACTAGGTACTAGGATGCCATAAAAAGTGATGCCGAGAAATTATGGCACTCTCTTGTTGTTGGGGTGGGAAACTGCTTCTAAAGGTGGCAGAATCAGCAATGATCAACGGCATGAGGATGCAGAAGGCAATTGAAACCGCTACATAACGTAACGTGTATCCAAAGGCCATATGGCCTCTAATTGATCTCTCCATTGGCAAAAGATTTGGAGTATACTTCCATTCGGATCTTCGGAAGGGACTGCCACATGGGAGATGACCATGGGAAAACGATTCAAAAATCAATGAAAGGATAACTTTCTACCAATTGGGGCATGGAATGTAAGAAACTTGAACGTGGTACGGAAGGTAGAAAATCTGAAAAGGGTAATCCCATCTCAAATAAACTAGTAGCCTGAACCTTGATATCTCAGATTTGGATGAATTTTTTTTCAGGTAATGTACCCACTAACACTAGTTTAAATTTGAAATTTCAGATTTTTCTGATCTTTGGTTTTTGAGTTTCAAGTCTTTAAAAATGAAAAAAAACTCCGTTTTTGATCAATCGATGATTGTTTTGAAATGCTGTAGCTCAAAAACTATACAACCTAGAGAGCTCAAACTTGCACCATTGTTTTCCTCTATAAATTCCCTTCAATTTGATATGTAACATGACTATCCTACCTAAATCTGAAAATCTTAAACTATTCCAAAAAAACAGTTTTTGAAATTTCCAAAAAACGTACCCTCGGATTTTTTTATAAAAATTGTGTGTTGTCCAGTCTAACTGATTACATGCATGCAAAAATTCAAGATGGGATCTCAATGGGTTCTTGTATAAAATAACATTTTACTACCGCAATACACACTTGTGAGGTGAAAAGCAGACTACTTCTAGGCTATGAATACTAAGGTAGGCTATGTAATTCTAACAAACTTAAATTATTATGTTAGCCTTTTTATGCAACATTACCCTGTTATTGTTTGTTAATTCATTAAATGATATTTTAATGCGTGAATAAATTATATAAAAAAATAATAACTTAAGAATCTTACAATTTTGTACGACATTCACTTTTTATTATAAAAAAAACGTGAGATTTTCGTATAGGGTCAAAGGCTCTAGTTTTGGCCACTACCTCACTTACGGCCACCTTGATGTAACGAGGAAGCTACACTGCATTCTTTCATCATATATTATAATTGGGAGGGAAAACTAAAACATCTGCAGTATGTCTTAATATCAGATTGCCTGAAACATAATGCAGTCACTTTCTATGTATTCCAGAAAAAAACTGCTAGAAATCATAAAGCAAAACTTGCGTTTTGCACTTAAAAAGATTACTTACTTTTATGATGGCAGCGCTGCACTATATAAAAATAAGAAAAACGTCCTTAATTTGTGTTTGCATAAAACTGATTTTGAAGTTGAGGCAGAGTGGGAGTTCTTTTCAACATCCCATGACAAGAGCGCATGCGATGGCCTTGGCGGAACTGTTCAGCGGCTAGCTGCTAAAGCCAGCTTACAAAGGCCATATAACCAACAAATCTTAACACCCAAATCACTTTATGTATTTGCCATGGAAAACATAAAAAACATTGAGTTTGAATATTGCACAACAGAGAACTATGAACTGACCAAAGGATACTTACTTCCTCGGTTTAGTGACTCAAAAGCGACTGTGGGAACACAAACGTTTCACTCATATAAACCCTGCACAGAGAGACAAATTACTATCAAGCCTTATCATTTTGATCTAGATGAGTCTCTTGAATATGTGACAACAATGAACCAAAATATTACTGCTCGTCTTCTGACAGTAGCATATGACGACTCTTGGTGGCTAGGATGCATTGAAGAAAAATACAATGACATGTAGTGAATAAATTTTTTACAACCAAAGGGTCCAGTCCAGTCTTTTTACAATCCACAGCCAAGAGATATATTAGATGTACCAGGAAATACTCTTTTACAAACAGCGAATCCGACAACAGCTACGGGAAGAACCTACACTTTAAGCGCTAAATAAATGAAGTTGTCTTCTCTTGCTTTGGAAAAATATCTTAAAAGATCATAAAAGAAGCACGTTTAAATTACGTTACACCTACCCTCGCTAAACACTAAGTTGTATAAATACCATGTGTATGAACTTTGTAAATACCAATTGGTATGAGAAATACAGTTCTATCCATGCACATATGAACAAGTTCATCTTTTTCCCAAGTGAAATTACTTATACGCCCATTTCTGACATAAGGAACTTGTTGTAAATGATTACAAATAACACTGGAAAACCAATAAAAAGATAATATCTGCCATTTAGAACTAAGGATGAAGGTGAGTGGCTTTAGTCAGAATTTTAACTTGTAGCATGTATATCACCAATTAAAATGTGTTCACTTCCTTATGATGCATAGTTAAAATAATCATGAACATTAAATTGAAACCACACTATATCATTTAATGAATTAACAAACAATAAGAGGGTAATGTTGCATAAAAAGGCTAACATAATAATTTAAGTTTGTTAGAATTACATAGCCTACCTTAGTATTCATAGCCTAGAAGTAGTCTGCTTTTCACCTCACAAGTGTGTATTGCGGTAGTAAAATATTATTTTATACAAGAACCCATGGAGATCCCATCTTGAAATTTTGCATACATGTAGTCAGTTAGACTGGACAACACATATAATTTTTATAAAGAAATCCAAGGGTACGTATTTTGTAAATTTCAAAAACTGTTTTTTTGGAATAGTTTAAAATTTTCATATTTAGGTAGCATAGTCATGTTACATATCAAATTGAAGGGAATTTATAGAGGAAAACAATGGTGCAAGTTTGAGCTCTCTAGGTTGTATAGTTTTTGAGCTACAGCATTTTAAAACAATCATCGATTGATCAAAAACAGAGGTTTTTTAATTTTTAAACCCTTGAAACTAAAAAACCAAAGATCAGAAAAATCTGAAATATCAAATTTAAACTAGTGATAGTGGGTACATTACCTGAAAATAATTCATCCAAATCAGAGAGGTCATGGTTCACCTCATGTACTACAATTGGTTGATTTGACATGGAATGACCAAAAAGGGAAATGAATTGGTTGATTTGACATAGAATGACCCAAAAGGGAAATGAAAAGGCTCAATCAAGATATAGTAGGGGTCAGTGAAGACAAGATTTCTGGTCATGAATATAAGGTAATATCAAAGCAGCAGAAAATGGTATAAAGGGCGTAGAATTCGTTATGCATAGGAAGGTTGGGCAGAGAGTGTGTTACAGCGAACTTTTCAGTGATATGGTTGTTCTCATCAGAATCGACAGCAAATCGACAGCGATGATTCAGCTATACATGCCGACGTCGCAAACCGAAGATGTGGAGACACAGAAAGTGTATGAGGATGTTGAACGGGTAATTCAGTACGTAAAATGAAATGAAAATCTAATAGTTATGGGGGACTGAATGCGGCTGTAGGGGGAGGAGTAGAAGAAAGAGTTACGAGAGAATATGGTTTGGTATTTGGAATAATAGAAGAGAAAGACTAACTGTGTTCTGTAATGAATTTCAGCTAGTGTAGACAATACTCTGTTCAAGAATCACTAGAGGAGGAAGTATACTTGCAAAAGACCGGGAGGTACGGGAAGATTTCAGTTACATTACATCATGGTCGGGCAGAGATTCCAAAATCAGATACTGCATTGCAAGGCGTACCCAAGAGCAGATATAGACTCAGATCACAACGTCGGAGTGATGAAGAGTGGACCGAAGTTTAAGAAATTAGAAAGAATCAATAGGCAAAGAAGTGAGATACGGAAGTACTAAGCAGTGAAAAGGTACGCTTAGAGTTCGCTAAGGCTGTAGCTGCTGTAATAAGGAATAGCTCAGTAGACAGTACAGTTGAAGAGGAACGGACATCTCTAAAACGGGCAACCACAGAAGCTGAAAAGAAAAACATAGGCGCAAAGAAGGTAACTGCGAAGATACCACGGGTAACAGAAGAAATATTTCAGTTGATCAGTGAAAGAATGAAGTACAAAAATGTTCAGGGAAATTCAGGAGAATGGAAATACAGTTCGCTGACGAATGAAATAAACAGGAAGTGCAGGGAAGCTAACACGAAATGGCTGCTCGAAAAATGTGAAGAAATCGAAAAAGAAATGATTGTCGAAGGACTGACTCAGCATATAGGACAGTCAGTCCAAACTTCGGTGAAATTAAAAGCAAGGGTGGTAACATGAAGGGTGCTGTGGAAATTCCACTGAAAATGCCGAAGAGAGAACGGATACGTGGAAAGAGTACAATGGAAGCCTCTATGAGGGGGAAGATTTGTCTGATGTGTTAGAAAAAGAAAAAGTAGCTGATTTAGAGGAGATAAGGGGTCCAGTACTCGAATGAGAAGGGATAGACAGCATTCCAAGACAATTTCTAAAATCATTGGGAAAAGTGGCAACACAATGACTATTCTCATTGATTTCTGGAAAGTTTGAAACTGGTGACATACCATTTGACAATCCCGAAGACTGCAAGAGCTGACAAGTGCGAGAATTATCGCGCGGTCAGCTTAACGGATCATGCATCAAGCTGCTGACAAGAATGATATACAGAAGAACAGAAAAGAAAATTGAGGGTGTGTTAGATGACGATCAGTTAGTGTTCAGGAAAGGTGGAGGCACTAGAGAGGCAGTTCTGACGTTGCGGAAAATAATGGAAACGAGACTAAAGAAAAAAATCAAGACACGTTCATAGGATTTGTCGACCCGGAAAATAGCGTTAGATAATGTAAAATGGTGCAAGATGTTCCAAATACTGAGGAAAATAGGGCCAACTATAGGGAGAGACGGATAATATACAAAATGTACAAGAGCCAAGAGGGAATAATAAGAGTGGACGACCAAGAACGAAGTATTCGAGTCAAAAAGAATGTAAGACGGGGATATAGTCTTTCATCCCTATTGTCAATTTTTACATCAAAGAAGCAATGATGGAAATAAAACAAAGGTTCAGGAGTGGATTTAAAATTCAAAATCAAAGGATGTCAATGATACGATTCGCTGATAGCACTGCTATTCAGAGTGAAAGTGAAGAAGAATTGCATGATCTGCTGAATGGAATGAACAGTCTGATGAATACAGAATATGGATTGAGAGTAAATCGAAGAAAGACGAAATTAATGAGAAGTAGCAGAAATGAGAACAGCGAGAAACTTATCGTCAGGATTGATGGCCACGAAGTAGATGAAGTTAAGGAATTCTGATACCTACGCAGCAAAATAACCAATGACAGAAGGAGCAAGGAGGACATCAAAAGCAGACTAGAACTGGAATAAAGGCCATTCCAGGCCAAGAGAAGCCTACTAGTATCAAACATAAGCCTTAATCTCAAGTAAGAAATTTCTGAGAATGTACGTTTGGATCACAGTATTGTATGGTAGTGAAATATGTACTGTGGGGAAACCGGAACAGAAGAGAATCGAAGCATCTGAGATTTGATGCTACAGACGAATGTTGAAAATTAGGTGGACTGATGAGGTAAGAGATGAGGAGGTTCTCTGCAGAATCGGAGAGGAAAGCAATATGTGAAAAACAATGACAAGAAGAAGGGATAGGATGATAGGACATGTGTTAAGGCATCAGGGAATGACTTCCATGGACATAGAGGGAGCTGTAGAGGGAAAAAACTGTGAGGAAGACAGAGATTGGAATATATCCAAATAATTGATGACATGGGCTACAAGTGCTACTCTGACTGAAGAGGTTGTCACAGGAGAGGAATTCGTGGAGGGCCGCGCCAAAGCATTCAGAAAACTGATAACCCCAAAAAAAATTGAAATAGGAAAACTAAGTCGTCTTTTTGACATTTCCTTGTCTGAAATTGGTATTATCTTAACGCTAAAGAGACATTTAAAATATCTGTAACATTATGCTCTATGGACTAAAGAGAAGAACGTTGCAGTTTATTTTAATTTCGACTCTTTCCGAGGGGGGGGGGGGGGGGGTGGCACTGTAAATTTTCGGCAAGCAACATTTTGTGTATTTCATATTAAATAATCTGCTCATAAAATGGTGTATAGGCAATGGCGACGATAGGTAATTTTCCATACGCGGCTCTTGCCAATCTCGTTTATAAGATGATTGTTGTAGTTTTTATTTGACAGTGTGGCCACGAAGTCATTAACTTGAACATATCAACATCATTAACTTTAACTTACCAACGCCTAGATATTTAGAGACGGACACACCATTTTGATGTCCCCCTGAAGTGATTTAAGTAGCCGTGGGATATTATGTTTTGAACCCGTTCCTAGCGAGTATAGGTCGAATACTCACAGGAGTCTGCAGACGGTTATCCAGAACCGGCAAGGCATTTTTTGTTACAGCTGAAGTGGTAAATTTGAAGAAATGCGACGCCACAAAAACTAAAATTTACGGAAGAGACAGGAATCCTATTATATCGCACAGTGTTGAAAGTTTTCCATTCAACATTTGGTTTGGGAGCGTTGGCAGTTTCCTAGCTTTTCTGCATCCAACATACACTCATGGAAATGGAAAAAAGAACACATTGACACCGGTGTGTCAGACCCACCATACTTGCTCCGGACACTGCGAGAGGGCTGTACAAGCAATGATCACACGCACGGCACAGCGGACACACCAGGAACCGCGGTGTTGGCCGTCGAATGGCGCTAGCTGCGCAGCATTTGTGCACCGCCGCCGTCAGTGTCAGCCAGTTTGCCGTGGCATACGGAGCTCCATCGCAGTCTTTAACACTGGTAGCATGCCGCGACAGCGTGGACGTGAACTGTATGTGCAGTTGACGGACTTTGAGCGAGGGCGTATAGTGGGCATGCGGGAGGCCGGGTGGACGTACCGCCGAATTGCTCAACACGTGGGGCGTGAGGTCTCCACAGTACATCGATGTTGTCGCCAGTGGTCGGCGGAAGGTGCACGTGCCCGTCGACCTGGGACCGGACCGCAGCGACGCACGGATGCACGCCAAGACCGTAGGATCCTACGCAGTGCCGTAGGGGACCGCACCGCCACTTCCCAGCAAATTAGGGACACTGTTGCTCCTGGGGTATGGGCGAGGACCATTCGCAACCGTCTCCATGAAGCTGGGCTACGGTCCCGCACACCGTTAGGCCGTCTTCCGCTCACGCCCCAACATCGTGCAGCCCGCCTCCAGTGGTGTCGCGACAGGCGTGAATGGAGGGACGAATGGAGACGTGTCGTCTTCAGCGATGAGAGTCGCTTCTGCCTTGGTGCCAATGATGGTCGTATGCGTGTTTGGCGCCGTGCAGGTGAGCGCCACAATCAGGACTGCATACGACCGAGGCACACAGGGCCAACACCCGGCATCATGGTGTGGGGAGCGATCTCCTACACTGGCCGTACACCACTGGTGATCGTCGAGGGGACACTGAATAGTGCACGGTACATCCAAACCGTCATCGAACCCATCGTTCTACCATTCCTAGACCGGCAAGGGAACTTGCTGTTCCAACAGGACAATGCACGTCCGCATGTATCCCGTGCCACCCAACGTGCTCTAGAAGGTGTAAGTCAACTACCCTGGCCAGCAAGATCTCCGGATCTGTCCCCCATTGAGCATGTTTGGGACTGGATGAAGCGTCGTCTCACGCGGTCTGCACGTCCAGCACGAACGCTGGTCCAACTGAGGCGCCAGGTGGAAATGGCATGGCAAGCCGTTCCACAGGACTACATCCAGCATCTCTACGATCGTCTCCATGGGAGAATAGCAGCCTGCATTGCTGCGAAAGGTGGATATACACTGTACTAGTGCCGACATTGTGCATGCTCTGTTGCCTGTGTCTATGTGCCTGTGGTTCTGTCAGTGTGATCATGTGATGTATCTGACCCCAGGAATGTGTCAATAAAGTTTCCCCTTCCTGGGACAATGAATTCACGGTGTTCTCATTTCAATTTCCAGGAGTGTATTTTGTTTTGAATAT
This sequence comes from Schistocerca nitens, assembly GCF_023898315.1. Classification (NCBI taxonomy): domain Eukaryota; kingdom Metazoa; phylum Arthropoda; class Insecta; order Orthoptera; family Acrididae; genus Schistocerca; species Schistocerca nitens. The sequence goes on from NC_064617.1 coordinate 125,172,848, forward strand.
TAGTATTCTTTTGTCAATCTCTTAGTCTCCTGTACTGTCAATCGAGTTATTTAAACTTTGTATGAACGTCTATTTCTCTTCGGTGCATCTCTGTGTCAATGATGGCTTCTGTCGTTGGTCCTAGTTCCTTCATGGCATTCTTAACGTATACTGTTCATGCCATGATGGTTTCGGATTACTTGCTATATTCCCTGATACTTCTGGTCAGTATTTAATCTTATTATTCATCTCCTCGTCCCAGATATACGAATCCTTTGAATCGTAATCAAGACTTGGATTCCTATACGTTTCCTTAACCAGCAGCCAGCTCGTAGTTTATGCCAAATGCATCTGAAAATATTAAATAGTGTTCACTGAGTCACTACCTTCTTAAAATCCACTTAAAGGTACTTTTGTCCATTTGAATCACAGTTTCCTATTTTAATTGTTGTTGTTAACTATAGTTGCTGGCTGTTTATTCCAATAATATAAACGTGAACAGATGTCTGAAGATGAACCTTTCTATTCGAAACTGGTAACAGCGCTCTTTGTGTAAGTAAATAAAGTTGTTAACAGTAACTGGTTGCTGCTTTCTTCTTTACAAAAATCAGCTTGTGTTTTCTACACAGCTGCGGTCTCAAAAATGCCAATTTTGGACAAAATAGTAGGAAGAATGTTTTTGTTTCAAGTTCCACAAAGTTTTATTTGTGATAATAGAAGCACAGGAACATACAGCATTAGATTTTTAGCTAGTTTAACTGTAGTCAATAACTTTAATTTACACACACACACACACACACACGGGCGCGCGCGCGCTTGCGCGCGCACGCACATACACGCGCGTGCGCATACTGAAGAGTGGAAACGAAAAACTGTCTAAGTGCCATTTTTTCACAAAGCACGTTTTCACTGCTGTTGTGTTCTCGGTGGTCAGTTACATTTCCGTAGACTTCGTCCAGGTGCCAAACCGTGGATAAAGTCCCATGTTTGAAAGACTTTCTCCACGGTTGGGCTCCTGGACGAAGTCTACGGAAATGTAACTGACTACCGAGAACACAACAGCAGTGAAAGCGTGCTGTCTGTCTGTGTGTGTGTGTGTGTTTAGGCGGAATAGTACGCTAGCTCATTAAAATAGTCCAGGAATAGACTATATCTCGAATGCAAATGTTACTGACGGATTTGTGCCAATTAATTGCTGGTACACTGAATGAACAGGTGACCTTGTCGCTACAAACAGGCCTGACCTTATCGACAATGTCAGTGTAGGGACAGGATTAGTGATCATGACGTCATCACAGCAACCATGGTTACTAAAGTTAATAAACCTCTCAAGAGGGCTAGGAAAATTTTCACACTGAAAAGAGCAGATAAGCAGTTGTTCGCGTCCTGCTTGGACAGTGGATTGCGTTATTTACTTCCAATATAACAGACGTAGAGCAATTACTTGCAAAGTTTAAAGTGACTGTAAATTTTCCTCTGCAGAAGTATGTACCGAGTAAGTGGATTAAGGACGGAAAGACCCACCATTGTTTCATGGTAAAACTCAGGAAATCGTGAAGAAGCAGAAATTGTTACACTTTCGGTTCAAAAAAGAACGTGGAAATGACGACGAGAAAAAATTAGTAGAAATTCGTACATATAGAAAAAGATCGATGCTCTAAGGATACAACTTCCACCATAATGCCAGAGCGAAATATCTTGTCGAGAACCAGATAAAATACTGATACTACGTAGAACCGGTAAGTGGGTCGAAGGGTTCTATCCAGTCACTGATCCACCAGTCTGATGTGGCAACAAATGATATGTGAAGTTTAAAATTTTGCGTTTAAAAAATTGCTCACGCAGAAGGATCTTACAGACATACCATATTTAGACCGTCGCACAGACTCCCTATGATTGACACAGAAACAGGCACCGTAGTGTTAAGAAGCGACGAAGAAGTGGAAACAAATAAATTACCAATTTCGGATGGAACCCTAATTCGGTTTTACAGAGAGTACTCTTCGGCACTGGCCCCTTACATAGCTTGCATTTATCGCGAGTCTCTAATCGAGTACAAAGTCCGAAGCGACTGGAAGAAAACGTAGGTAACTCCTCTACAAAAGAAGTGTAAAAGAACGGACCCTCAAAATTAGTCCAACGTTCCTAACATGGTTTGTTGTAGAATTCTTGAAAATTCTCCATGTTCGAATATAATAAATTTCCTTGAGATAGAAAAGCTTCCGTCCATAAATCAACACGTATTCAGAAGGCATCTCTCGTGCAAAATTCAACTCGCCCATTTCTCGCATGATATGCTGCAAACAAAGGACGAAGGGCAACAGGCAGATTCCATATTCCTTGATTTCCGGAAAGCGTTTGTCCCGCTGCAGACTGTTCCGAGCGTACGGAATAGGTCCCCAGATATATGAGTGTCTCGAAGACTTCTTAGGAAATAGAACCCTGTACGTTGTCCTGGACGGCGAGTATTCAGCAGGAGCGCCCCAGGGAAGTGTTCAAACAAACATAAACTGTCTGACGGATGTGGTGAATAGCAATCTGCGACTGTTTGCTGATCGCACTGCAGTGTACGGGAAAATGTGGTCGCTGAGTGTCTGTAGAAGGGCACAGGATGGCTTAAACATATTTTGTCTTTGGTGTATTGAGTGGCGGCTTACTAAATATGTTCAAAACTGTAAGCTAATGTAGATGAGTACTTACGTTCATTCAGGCAGGTGCCGGGATATTTCCTGTAGAAGGGCACGACCGACTTCCTTCCACATCCTTCCCTAATCCGCTGCGACCGATGATCTCGCTGTTTGGTCCCCTCCCCCGAATCAACCAACCAACTTACGTTCAGTTAATACCAGGCTTTCTGATTTTGTTAAACTCACAATTACATGTTGCCCGTAAGTAAAAATTGTGATTCTGTCGAGATTCACTGTTCCTGTCTGTCTCTCCATCTCTCTCTCTCTCTCTCTCTCTCTCTCTCTCTCTCTCTCTCTCTCTCTCTCTGACTCTCTGTGGGCGAGGAAAGTGTTGTAGAGGCACTGTAAGAGGACAGGGGATGACTTACAATATCTTCGTGGTGTGACGAACGACAGCTAGTTCTAAATGTAGAAGAATGTAGGTTATTCCGATGGGTACAATAATCAACCCTGTAGTGTTCGAATGCACTGTTAGTGGTGTTCTGCTTGACACGGTCACGTCTATTAAATACCTAGGCGCAACGCTGCAAAGCGATATGATATTTAACAAGTACGTAAGGTCGGTGGCAGAGTATGCGAATGTTCGGTTTGTTGGGAGAATTCTAGGGAAGTGTAGCTTGACTACGAAGGAGTCCGCATATAGAACACTGGTAGAACCCATCCCCGCCAGGTGGGATTAAAGGGAGACGTCAAAGCAATTCAGAGGCGTCCCGCTGGATTTGTTACCGGTGGGTTCGATCAACATGCGAGTACTACGGAGAAGCTTCGTGAACTCAAATTGGAAAGTCTGGTGGGAACGCGACGTTCTTTTTGCGAAACACTATAGAGAAAATTTAGAGAACCTGCGTTTGCGGCTGGATGCAGTATTATTCCACTGCCACCAGCGTGCACGTCGCATGAGGACAACGAAGGCAAGATAAGAGAAATGAAGGCTAGTGTGTAGGGAATCGTTTTTCCCTCGCTCCATTTGCGAGTAAAACTGGAAAGTGAATGATTAGCAGTGGTAGAAGTTACCCTCCGCCATGCACGGTATTCTGGCTTGAGGAGTATTCACGTAATTGTAGATGTAGACTATAATCACTTTCAACTCAACACGTCGCATTGTTCTAACTCGTAATACTGGTACAAATAACCAAAAGATGTATGCGAGCTACTTAAATAAATTAATAGACCTGATCTTAAGTATTAAGGATTAGAAACTATAGGTAGAAGGACATATGGATAGAGGCCACTTAAGAAATTAAGAAAAAACGTAGAGTACCGGAATGATACACAGATAATAACCCACACACGAAACATCATATACAATTAGATTATAACTCAAGCGCATACACTTTCCTGCAACGTAACATTAAACTTGACGCATCAAAACCTAACGTCAAAAGCTGCGGAACAAATCAGAACATGCATGGATATGAACGTACTTAAACAGAAAATTATTTGAGTGGTATTTACTCAAAACAATTAATTCTATAATATGATAGTTAATGAGAGGACTATTCTTGAAAATTCATGACTGTTTTTACCATGGCAATGTTAAGGTAGCTGTTTAAATATGAAGTAACTTACTCCAGAATCACTTTCATAACACAATCTTGTGCGTGCTTGAAGAGCAACAGTTAATCAAGCAAAGTGGATTTATCTCATTTTAGGCATCCCACAACATGTAGAATTCCAAGCACTCGTTTCCGCACGTAATATTCGAGGACGAGGATCACCACACGGCAACGTACAAAATATTATGTAGGCGTGGCTCGAGTAAGCTGTTAATAGTTCACACAGCAATTAATGTAGTATAATGTTGTGCCGCGCTACCCACACACTAATTAAATAACGAGGAACGGACTATGAAATTCATTCTCTGGAAATGATGTATTTTACACCATTGCAAGTCCAGTGTAAAGTGTAACATCCCGTATGCTTTGCGGCTTCCATCGTGAGTAGAAATTATGAAGTAAATTTTTCATAAAATGTTAAAGTATTAATTTAATAAGTAATACGGATCAGAGTTAACTTAAATTCACCCACAAGGATGAAATGTAGGCTTGCATCTCTGCTTACTATATTCTGTATTCCCTTCTTTAGAGGCAAACGATATGTATCCAATTTTTCGAAGAAGTAGTTCGATTCCGCCATTAAATAGAAGTGCACGCAAATGGTAGAATTAATTACAAAAGATAAGTTCTGAACTGTTAAAAAGTTAAATGTCGCATACAGAAAACTAATCTCCGAGCCGCGGAAAGAATAAAAATGTTAAATAAAACATTTTACAAGCGGTTCTCATTTAAAGTTGCATTCCCCGATCCCATTTCAACTCTGCAGTTCAGATAATTTTCCATAAGATCTGGTTCATGTTTAACTGTTTTTCCTGCAGCGCAAGGATCGTAAATTAGAAAATCAGGCAGAAATAACTATCTAAACACTATTCAGTGACAATGTTACACCATTTGCATGCAGTAGATTCCGAAACCGTATACTGCTGAGAGGTATTCTACTCAAAATTACGCAATTACGTAGTGATTGTCTAGGCCGTCTAGTTCTGACTATTGTGTATTTCCTAGTAAGAGACGTTCTTCATCTTCAAAGAGAAATTATTGGTATTCTATGGTCGAAAATGTCTTTGACGTCAGCGCTCCGTGCCAGCCGTCAATACAACTGTTAATAATACACGTTGTCCCTCTCAGCGATCTCTACCTAAACGCTATTTCGAACTTATACTGTCATAGCGAGCTGGTCAACCATCCTCGTATTTACACTCCTGGAAATGGAAAAAAGAACACATTGACACCGGTGTGTCAGACCCACCATACTTGCTCCGAACACTGCGAGAGGGCTGTACAAGCAATGATCACACGCACGGCACAGCGGACACACCAGGAACCGCGGTGTTGGCCGTCGAATGGCGCTAGCTGCGCAGCATTTGTGCACCGCCGCCGTCAGTGTCAGCCAGTTTGCCGTGGCATACGGAGCTCCATCGCAGTCTTTAACACTGGTAGCATGCCGCGACAGCGTGGACGTGAACCGTATGTGCAGTTGACGGACTTTGAGCGAGGGCGTATAGTGGGCATGCGGGAGGCCGGGTGGACGTACCGCCGAATTGCTCAACACGTGGGGCGTGAGGTCTCCACAGTACATCGATGTTGTCGCCAGTGGTCGGCGGAAGGTGCACGTGCCCGTCGACCTGGGACCGGACCGCAGCGACGCACGGATGCACGCCAAGACCGTAGGATCCTACGCAGTGCCGTAGGGGACCGCACCGTCACTTCCCAGCAAATTAGGGACACTGTTGCTCCTGGGGTATGGGCGAGGACCATTCGCAACCGTCTCCATGAAGCTGGGCTACGGTCCCGCACACCGTTAGGCCGTCTTCCGCTCACGCCCCAACATCGTGCAGCCCGCCTCCAGTGGTGTCGCGACAGGCGTGAATGGAGGGACGAATGGAGACGTGTCGTCTTCAGCGATGAGAGTCGCTTCTGCCTTGGTGCCAATGATGGTCGTATGCGTGTTTGGCGCCGTGCAGGTGAGCGCCACAATCAGGACTGCATACGACCGAGGCACACAGGGCCAACACCCGGCATCATGGTGTGGGGAGCGATCTCCTACACTGGCCGTACACCACTGGTGATCGTCGAGGGGACACTGAATAGTGCACGGTACATCCAAACCGTCATCGAACCCATCGTTCTACCATTCCTAGACCGGCAAGGGAACTTGCTGTTCCAACAGGACAATGCACGTCCGCATGTATCCCGTGCCACCCAACGTGCTCTAGAAGGTGTAAGTCAACTACCCTGGCCAGCAAGATCTCCGGATCTGTCCCCCATTGAGCATGATTGGGACTGGATGAAGCGTCGTCTCACGCGGTCTGCACGTCCAGCACGAACGCTGGTCCAACTGAGGCGCCAGGTGGAAATGGCATGGCAAGCCGTTCCACAGGACTACATCCAGCATCTCTACGATCGTCTCCATGGGAGAATAGCAGCCTGCATTGCTGCGAAAGGTGGATATACACTGTACTAGTGTCGACATTGTGCATGCTCTGTTGCCTGTGTCTATGTGCCTGTGGTTCTGTCAGTGTGATCATGTGATGTATCTGACCCCAGGAATGTGTCAATAAAGTTTCCGCTTCCTGGGACAATGAATTCACGGTGTTCTTATTTCAATTTCCAGGAGTGTAGTTTCTTTTCTAAATATAACATGACGGTCATGAACTAACAGTAAAAGTAAATATAATTCCATTTCATTTATTCGTCCAGATACAATAAAATAACGTTTGGATGCCATTAAATAAACACACAAGTAGATGGAATAACGAATAAAGAATATACTGCGCAATAAAAATCATTGAGACATCTTTCAGTATGGCATATATAGTAACGATAAACATTTTTATTTTATCCTTCTTCAGCAACTGTAGTATTTGTTGAAATAACCGGCAACCATCCACACAAAAGAAATTTTATTTCCTTAACCAGTTTCAGACACTTAGTGCCCTTATTCACAAGGCAGTACAGAAAAAGTACCATAAGTAAGTAGATGTTAGAATAGAATATTAAAACTTAAGGACGAAAAGTTTAAAAGTTTAAGACAAAAAATGGTACATAGGCATTATTTGCGAGTGTCGAAAGATGCATGCGGCATATTGGTATGGCCCTAGAAAAAATACAAGAAAAATACGTAATACAATAATAAATTCACTAATACTAAAAGAGCCCGTAAATGCTTACATGCGCTTCATACTGCCTGTACAAAAATGGAATAACGAAGAGAAACAATAAGTGCAGACATCATGCCAGAACTCGAGCTAATCAGCTAATGACTTACACATCTTCAGCTTGGTCCCATGGTGAGGGTAAAAGTGAGAGAAAAGTAATAAAACAAAACCTTATCCAACTATAGTTGTCATGAAACATAAAATAAAATGTAAGTGCTCATAAGTAGTACATAAGAATATAATGATAAATAAAATAAGTAAACAGCAATGGAAAGCGGCACTATGAATAGGATATTTGGGAACTAATCTCCAAACAGCTGTAGTGAGGTCAGTAGCAAGCCAGCAGGGAACTTGCACATTAAGGGAGCCGGAAACTGTAACTGACGTAAGCGGAGAGACAATTCTCAATCACTGACTAATGTTAAGTGTAGGAAAGTGTTTATAGAGGACATGAAGCAGGGGGCACACTTGTATTATAGTGCAACAAGTAGTGCTGATATGTACACACATAAAAAAAAGTTTTGCATCAGCCTCGTTCCCAGAACTCCTGAAGATAGACGTTGATTGTGGATATTCTATCACAGACAGTCCCTTTGACTGTTCAGAGATGTCACTAAACCCGCCCAAAGATGTAAACAATCGTGCATGAACAGCTCCTATTACACGGAGGGGATCGGACAACCGATCAGTCCCAGTCATTCCACGAGGTACGAGGTACACGGCTCGAGTTGTCTGTAGTTCAACCATGCCTAGACGGTCAATACCCCGGTTCGGTTGCGTCCGCATTGTTACTTTGTGCCAGGAAGGGTTCTCAACAGGGTAATGTCTAGGCGTCTTGTAGTGAACCAAAGCGATGTTGTTCGGACATGGAGGAGATACAGAAACGGGAACTGTCGATGACATGCCTTGCTCAGGCCGCTGCAGTGGATGACCGCTACCTACAGATTATGGCTCGGAGGAACCCTGACAGCAACGCCACCATGTTCAGTAATGCTTTACGTGCAGTCACAGGACGTCGTGTTAAGACTCAAACTGTGCGCAATAGGCTGCATGATGCGCAACTTCACTCCTCACGTCCATGGCGAGGTCCATCTTTGCAACGACGACACTATGCAGCGCGGTACAGATGGGCCCAACAACATGCCGAATGGACCGCTCAGGATTGGCGTCACATTCTCTTCACCGATGAGTGTCGCATATGCCTTCTTCCAGACAATCGGCGGAGACGTTTTTGGAGGCAACACGGTCAGGCTGAACGCCTTAGACACTGTCCATCGAGAGGAGCAAGATGGACGTTCCCTGCTGTTTTGGGGTGGCATTATGTGGGGCCGACGTACGCCGCTGGTCGTCATGGAAGGCGCCGTAACGGCTGTACGGTACGTGAATGCCATCCTCCGATCTATAGTGCAACCATATCGACAGCATATTGGCGAGGCATTCGTCTTCATGGACGACAATTCGCACCTCCATCGTGTAGATCTTGTGAATGACTTCCTTCTGGATAACGATATCGCTCGACTGTATTGGCCATCATGTTCTCCAGATATCAAGCCTACCAAACATGCATGGGATAGATTGAAAAGGGCTGTTTGTGTACGAATGACCCACAAACCACTCAGAGGAATCTACGCCGAATCGCCGTTGAGGAAGGGACAATCTGGACCAACAAAGCCTTGATGAACTTGTGGATGGTATACCACGGCGAATACAGGCATGCGTCAGTGCAAGAGGACGTGCTACTGGGTGTTAGAGGTACTGGTGTGTACAGAAATCTAGACCAACACCTCTGAAGGTCACGCTGTATGGTGGTACAACATGCAATGTGTGGTTTCATGAACAATAAGAATGCGGAAATGATGTTTATGTTGATCTCTGTTCCAATCTTCTATACAGTTTCCAGAACTCTTGGAACCGAGTTGATGCAGAACTTTTTTTAAGTGTGTATATGGGTCGCAAGTACGATTCGTGAAAGAATTGTAACGAGCGGCATTCATACAAATTTTATGGTACCGTAAGTTTTAGAACACATCGCGGGACTTGTGTAAAGACGTCAGTGACGTGGTAGGAGGAAATAAGGCCACGCGAACACGGGGGAAGATGTACCAAGAGCAAGAACAATATCTAGAGTAAATGGAGAAACAGTTCCTAGTGAGTAGTTGTCTAAGGGGGGAGCTGGGACACATTTTGGGACGTATATACGCAGCTAAGGTTAGCTGTGGTACCGTACCCAAGCTGCCGTCGCTTGTCATCTGTTCATTACGTCACACTTGGCAGCCTTCCAGCTGGCGGGCTACACAGGCACGCACGCGCACACACACACACACACACACACACACACACGTAAACACACACACACACAAACGTAAACACACACACACATATTAGAATACACCAGATGTTGCAGATGTGGTTTTTTTTTTATGAAGGACATTCCTTGGACTCATCTCTTTAAACGAGAGGGAAAAGGAAAACAAATTAAAAAATATTAAAGCAAGGCTTTTTTAAGTGAGAAAATGTTTATTGCAGGATTAGCTTACAAATAATTTTTCTATAAACATACATAGAATGATGAATTAATAGACTACATAATTTCATATATTAATCAATAATAGTAGCTTCTCGAAGTTCTTCCTCTATTGACATAATTTCATTGTCGTGCGAGTTGTTGCCAGCTGTTTTTGAAGCAAGCAGGAAAACTAAACGTTCGACAAGTTCGTTAGGGTTATTCCAGTGAATGTAGTCCGTACGTGATTTAGTGGAGTACCTCTTCCAGTCTTTAATGTCATTTTTTTCTTTTTCTTCGTCTTTTGTATCTTCTTCTTTGGCAGGTTCATAGTAGATTCCTTTTCCTGCACTTTTTTTACTTTTGATTTTTACCGCTTTGTCACTTTTGTAATCATCTTCTTCTTTATCATCATTGTCACTAGTGTCTTTTTCTTCTTCATCATCATCGTCGTCATCTTTTACTGCAGAATATGCTAGGGAAGAAGTTGACACTCCTTCTGCACCAACAGTGTGATGTTTTGGAGACTCAAGTAGTTTAATCAATGGCTTTATGATGTGTTGTTACTTATACCCTCTGTTTGCATTTACAGGTTTAAAAGACAGGTAATGCTGTCTAAAGGCATTGGTTGCTTTGAGAATTTTGGCGTAATTTTGAAAATCACGGGTGGTGGAATTCTTAGGCCTGATTTTGAACGGTAAATTGCATAAACCTCTAGTTCCCGGATATCTTACATTGTGAATTATTAAATCATTTTCATCGACGTCCACTGTTGAGTTTCCAATCATCCATCCAGCTCCTCACGGGTCGAATCTGATACCATACACGGTGTCACGGGTTCCGTCTATTGGTTTATTAAAGTATGAGGCTGGCAGTCGAGCTGCTGCAGTCTCTGCTACACGTGTATTTGACGTTTTTTTTACTTTTTCTTTCTTTAACATCACAGATATTGATATCGCCATCATATGCAGCAGCATTATTATCATCAGCAGCGCCAGCAGCAGCAGCAGCAGCCGTAGTGCTATCCTTTTCTTGTTTCGGAAATCGTTATTTATTAATGGAAATCAGTTCTTTTAGCGGCTGTGAAAGGGGTCTAAATGTCTTCTCTAGCGCAGACTTGGTTTGAGCTTCTCTTTTGTGAAGAGCTGACAGCTTTCTTCGAATGTTCTGTCGAGCTTTGACCATCTGTTTTTTAAGATTAATGTTTCTTTCGATAGACGAAGAAGAAGAATTCCGAAGCATGTTGTCATTGCCAACTGACCAGTCACCATCTGAACATAATTTAAGTGATTCCTTTAATTTATATAACATGATAGTCAAATTCGGCATGAAGTGATTTATTTCCGATTACTAAGCGAGCGGTTCTGGTGAACTTGAATCTGTCTCCCTTGCGTACAGCAATCTCTGTGTTCATCGAAAGCTGGCGGATGTCGCCATTCAGTTCAAAGACAACTGTTTCGATATCTGGGCTAATAGAGCGCAAAGTAACTTCGCCATCATAGGGTAATATATATTCATACTGACCATTGTGTAAAACGTAAGCCAATTCGTTGGGATCTCCCGAAGGAATGCCGTCAATCCTAAGAATGAAAGAAAACTTCAAGTTTGCTTGCTTTTCAAAATATCCTTTCGTTATCACATCTGAATCCAAAATCGGTTCACGTACATTTGTAATACGTTTGTTCTGAACGTCTAAAACGCGTTCAGTTACATTAATCAGGTCAAAAAACTCTTCAACTTTTGCAGCCATATTTACACGTACATCGTTTTTTAGCTCATTCACGCTGCTAAGCTGATTTTGCAGCTTATGGAACAACAGATCAACATACAGTTTACTTGCTACATCACTCCTCTGTGGCTTTGCCATCTCAGAATAGACTTTTTCCTTCACACGTCTCACAGAATTTTCAATTCTTCTTCGAGTATCGTCAACATATTTTTTCGTAGCTACATCATGATCAGTTGGGGGAATAAGCTAAATTACCGATAGCTGTACGATTCTTGAGCTTAAGTGAGCTTTCAGTTACATCGAATGCGTGTCTTTTTTCCATTGCGTTATCTACATAGGCTTTCGTACAAGCGTCATGATTCTCATATTATTGAAATACACTGCTGTGTCAGTAGCATATATGGTAGAAAAGAAAGAAGCCATCTGCGGCAATAATTTTGCCAAGAGAGTATCAGTATAAGATTTTGTTTCAGCATTTTCTTTTACTTTTGCTTTCGGCGACAAACCTTTAGTATTCGTATCTGCTACGTGTTTCTGAAATAACTGATGTACTTTATCGATAAGATCTGTTATAACGTTGGAGTATGACTGGAATTTTGAATCCACATACTTTTTATTAGCAATGTCATTACTGTACTGAGGAACTAGCACCAGCAGCGGAGCGTTGCTGCTGCTGTTGTTATTGTTGCTGCAGCTCATGCTTGATGTTGATGATGTTGCCTTTGCAGAAGTCATGGCGTTAATAATCTGTGTTGCTCCAAGACTCGACTTAAATACAAATATAATTGTCAAAATTTACTCGATAACGTCCATTGATTAAATTATCATCTTTGCTAATAACGAGAAAATCATAGGTGTTCCCACTCCATGCTCGCTTACACATTTCAAGAAATTCATTGAATGTCATATCAGGATTGACATGATCACTGAAGATATGCTTCAAATTACGCTCATCTTGCTTGAAGAGCACAATAACATTAGCATTATCTCTGATTAATTGCTTCGGGATTTTACTGTATGTTTGACATAAATAGAAGCTGTCTATACCATAATGACGTCCCATGGAAAAGTAAGCTTTCATGTGATCTTGTTTGTCACAAGCAATGTCATCAAATATAAAAACTGAAAGCGGACGTGCTTGATCTGGTGGTATAACATCTTCCTTACTGGAAAATGTAAAATACCCATCGTTTAGGTTCTTTAAAACTTCTTCTAGAAATTTGTACTTGTATTGTTGCAGCGATTTGGAAAACACATAAACGTTCTTAAATTTGAGACCATTTTCGTGAATTAGGAGATTAACAACCACATTTGTTTTTCCACAGTTGGAGGGACCTGCTACTATACATCTAATCGTATCAGGAAATAGATCACCATGTCTTCGATCTTGCATTAGCACTCCATCTCTGTGTTCAGTAATAGGACTGATGGGAAGCTGAAGTACATGTTTCTTCAAATGCATCTTCAGGCACACTAAGAAGTCTTCTCATATTACAATTCCTAATATAAGAGAACATTCTAAACTGTAAAAGACCAGTCTTTAGTTATCACTCGAGCAATGAAGATGTGTCACAGTAACAACAATAAACAGAAGAAAAAGAAAAGGAAGAAGAAGCATGGTGGTTCTCTTCTTAATCGCATGATTAATAAGTTACCTGTCGAACTTCATTTGCCTGGTTACTCGTACTGCGGTCCAGGGACAATGTTAAAGGAACGACTCAAAAGAGGTGACACTGGTATCAATCCACTAGATGAAGCGTGTAAAGAACATGACATAGCGTACGCAACTCACCCAGACAGTTTGCCTGACAGACATCGAGCAGATGGAATTCTGGCTAGAAAAGCGTGGGGCAGAGTAAAGGCAAAAGATGCCAATTTGAAGGAAAAGTTGGCTGCTTTAGCTGTGACCGGTGCAATGAAAGCTAAACTTAAAATGGGGATGGGTGTGAAGAAAAGGTTGAAAGCAGCTGGTGCAGTACTGAATAACATAATTAAAAATGTTCGAAGTGGTCTCAAATATGTGAAGCCAGGCAGTAATCTGATGACAGTTGTGAAAGTAGCTCGTAAAATTGCTTCACAAGTTGCACCGACAAAAGCCAGGGGGAAATTGCTCGACAAAGAACGAATAATACCTATTCCCAAAACAGGTGGAATAATACCTCTAATTCCACTATTTGCTGCTTTATCGGCACTCGGAGGACTAGCCGGAGTTGCTGCTGGACTTGCTAAGACAGTTAATCATGCAACGAGTGCTCGAAAGCAGTTAGCTGAAATGCAAAGGCATCATCGTGTACTTGAGGCAATTGCTTTGCGCGATGGAAAAGGACTGTACTTAGGTCCATACAGGAAAAATGGATTCGGTCTGTATCTAACTGGTATAAATGGAATGAGGAAAAAAAAATTTCTCCATAAATAGCCTTCCTACAAGACCACTTTCCAACATTGACTTACAGCACTATGCTAAAAAGCTGCAGATACCACACTTTCGAGGTGTCTTTATGAGAGATACTTTACCTTCAAAGTCTAACACTCGTGAGAGTGCAATTATTAATCTTAATACCGAAGATGAACCAGGTTCACATTGGGTAGCTTACAAAAAGAAAGGTAATATTGTGTACTATTTCGACAGCTTTGGAAATTTACCACCTCCTCCAGAAATAGTAAGATATCTGAAAAACTGTACCATAAAATATAATTACAATACGTTTCAGTCACTTAACAGCCAGAGATGTGGTCATTTATGTTTAAAGTTTCTGAATTCCAAATAAAATAGTCAGCTTTGCAGGTCACTGTTTCAGTCTAACAATGGACATTGAACACGGTGTAACATTAAGTCTGACGGGTAAAGAGTCACTTCTAACTGCTGTCTTCAATCCTGCACTAAATTTATGCCCTCATGTTTACGAAATTGCTCTGCTAAACCTTTTTACATATAATTCCATCCCAAACATTACATCAGCAAACAATAATTTCTACTTCTACAACTATTTAAACGATGTAGAAATTTTGGACAAAGTTAGTCTGCCACATGGAACATACGAACTGCATGACATTTTTTCAGCGTTAATGAAAGAAATTGAAGCATACAACTTGAAGATTGCCAATGATAACTCAACTAACAAGAAAAAATATGAAGTACAGTTAAATATTTCCTTCAATAAAACACTGAATCGATGTCAGATTAAGAGTAATGTTACTATTGATTTTAATATCTCTAACAACATAGGTCCAGTTTTAGGTTTTGCAGATACTGTAGTTGACAAAAGAGTCACGAAGCCGGCTGAATATGCAGTTAACATTCAAAGTGTTAACGTCTTATGTGTTGACTGTAATATCTCAGGAGGGTCGTTTCACAATGGAGAACCTACACATACATTACATCAGTTCTGGCCTACTGTCCCACCAGGATATAAGATTGTGGAAACGCCGAATTCACCCATTTACATGCCAGTAGTTGCAAGATACGTTTCAGAATTAAGTGTGGCAATTAGAGATCAAGACGGGAATCTTGTGGATTTTGACGGGGAAGAGATAACTGTTCGATTGCATTTGAGGAAAATACGTTAAAAAAAAAGAGAGAAAGTAATGGGTATCATATACCAACAGGATGCGTGCATAAGCAAAGACACTAGATGTCTTGACAATGTGAGCCACAATAACAACAACAAGAATAATAATAAGAAAGGAAAAGCAAAGAAGAGGAAAGTGAAAAACGTTTTAACTCCGTACAATAGACAAATACTGTCATCACTGGGATATAGAGTGCTATAAATACTGATACATTTCTCTGTAACCTCTCATTCGAGTCTTCCGACTTTCACTGATCAAACAGAAGGAGGTTAAGTAGGAAAAGAAAATGTTGAATGTTAGAGAAAAAATTCTCGTCGACGACTCGGTTAGTCGTCTTCAGTATCATAAGTATAAACCTTTTGGTCAACCAGCTTTTGCTCAGAACGATTCCATATCAATTGTTATACAAAATGAAAATACCTACCTGCTGCCCTCTGAGAGTCTGCTGTATATAGAAGGACGACTTGTCAATGCAGAGGGAAAGGGAAAAGCTACTGATATTGAGTTAACAAAAAACTTCGCGCTTCATCTGTTTTCAGAAATTCAGTACCGTCTCAATAACCAAATTATCGACCATGTGCGTAATCCTGGAATTGCAGCATTAATGAAAGGATATGCATCTTTTACCCCAGGTGAAGCAAACTCATTACAAAATGCCGGATGGGGGACAAGAAGTGAATTGAAAGAGTTAGTCGATAACGATGGACGTTTCAATTTTTGCATTCCGCTTAAAATGATCTTAGGCTTTGCAGAGGATTACAAAAAGATAATTTTAAATGCTCGTCATGAATTGGTACTGATTCGTAGTAGACAAGATATTAACTGTATTGTCTCAGAAACAGCAGATACCAAATCGAAAATTGTGTTGGAGAACATGCACTGGGAAATGCCACATGCCCAAGTTTCTGAAAAGCAACAAATATCACTGTGGAATATTTTGAAAAATGATATCAGTCTCAGATTAGCTTTTCGTCACTGGGATTTGATTGAAAACATTGCACCAGAAATTAACTCCTGGACATGGCAAATTAAATTTAATACAGCCCTTGAAACCGCAAGGTATGTAATATTGGCTTTTCAGTCAAATAGAAATTCGATTACTGCTGACTCTAGTGTATTCGACAAAATAAACATATCAGACTTGAATGTATATTTAAATTCATCTAAATTCCCAGAGGAGAATTTTGCTGTCGATTTTGACACTAAGAATACAGCACAAGCGTTTGAAATGTACGCGAATTTTCAGTCACTGTATTATGGAGACAGCGGTGTAAGAAGAAGAGGAAATCCACTCATGAACCGTACCGAATTTCAGAACTGTCCTATATTTTTTATTGATTGTTCACATCAAGACGAAACACTGAAATCTTCCATCGTTGACATGAAGATCGAAATAGAAACAAAAAAAGCATTTGCAAAAAATACAATAGCTTACTGCTTGGTCATTCATGATTCAGTAATTGAAATGACTCCATCAAGCAATCAGGTTGCAAAGCGTACACAGATATAAAAGGAAGTGCTTCTCAACCATTTCATCATTAGTGTGCTACATCGTCAGAGGGGAACAAACAGGACAGAATGAACAAAGTTTTGATAATTAATACCAGTTCAGACGAGCAGTCAGTGAGAGTGTTAGTGGCAAATTTAAGTGCTGGACGTGAATGTATACTACAGGTTCTAGACACAGAAGCCTCTTTCAATGCACTGAACTCTTCCATTCAATCACTACTAAAAGAAAACAGTGACTGTAAAACGCTGGTGTTTTCACAAGACCTACTGTGTCCGTTCGTCTTAAGTATTCTGCAACAAATTATTCCTGAAGATGTCGAAATGCTCCGACTGGAAGACTATGGATTCAACTGGTGTGCTGGAAAGAAAGAGGGAGCTACTACTTTTATGGCTGATGCCGATGCTAACTTCTTGTTCGAGTGGATTAAATCGAAAAACATTTGTAAAGTGCTTTCTGAAATTTATAAGAAACTTGTCCAGTGTCAACATTTGAATGCAATTGATTGTTATTTATTTCCTACACAACTGTTACCATCTATATGTGATATTTCACACAACTTTCACAGGTTGCCACAAGTGTTTAAGAATGATGCTCTTATTTCTAAGTATCAGCATTGTTAAAAGCATTACAACTTGAATGCACATTGTCAGATTGATGGTCCACCTCCTATTAAAATGAACTGTAGAGGTTGGAGAAAGGAACATCGTGATGAAATGAAAGAAAAATAATGTAATATGTATTTTTATTTTCACACAATAAATCAGTTACAAATCACATTTTTTTTCCTTGCTCACTGTAAATCAGTTACAAAACATTTTTGTTTGTTTTCACACAATAAATGAGTTTCAAAGCATCTATAATGTATTATGTAGAGAAATCAGTTTTCACACAATAAATCAGTTTCATAGCATATATAAGGCATTACATACAGAAATCAGTTTTCACACAATAAATCAGTTTCAAAGCACATATAATGTATTATATACATAAATCAGTTTTCAAACAGTAAAAAAAATTAAGAATCATCATCTTTCTTTAGGTGATAGTGACCCCAAGCTAAAGTATTAAATTTATCAGTAAGTATAAATCGTTTATCATCTTGAGCTGATAAACCTAGCTTGTGCTGTTCAGTAGTGTATACAACATGACTTTTGGACTGTATAACATACTGTGTAGTAGATTTAACATCTGAATTCAATACACAGTTTCTGTAATCATCAATGGTCAACTCGTTGACAGAAGATTGCTTCACACCCTTTGCCCTACGCATTACACGTTGTGACTCAGTCTCAAGAGCATACATTTTACCTCGCAGACCTATAAATTCTGTTATAGGATCACCATTTAATTCATCTTTTAATAACCCTACCACTTTCTTATTGACAATTGGAAGATTATATTTGTTATCTACAGGATAACCTGAGGTATCAAACCATTTATGAACATCAGTCTTAATATCTTCATAAATATTGGAAGTTTTAATGTGGTAAATTAAGCTATCAGTATCTGTATAACACAGTTTCACATGATTTGCTGGGAACTTGTTTAGTATGTAGTTATAATGAAACTCTATGAGAAGAGTCTTTGATATATCTAAAATACCCATACCTACTGCTACTGGTTTATCAAACACAACATTAACTTTATTTAGTTCAATACCAACAAAATTTTCATTGAAAATTACACTCCTTTTGAAATTAGGTTTAGCAATCAGTGCAGCTGCTCCATATCTACCACCCCCCAGCGTGTTGCTAGTTTTATATCTACAATTTTCTTACATTTTGCTTGGTTTTGCCGAAAACACTGTTATTCATAAGTTTGAAGAAATTTTTTTCAAAGTCATTACTTGCTCTCATACGTTTCTCTGTATTAATGACAATGTATGGTTTCATCCATGGCGCTTGCTTGAATGATAGTATTCTTTGAATCTTTCGCAATTGTAACTTATGTTGTAAGCACTGTTTTAAATTCCTATAATGTATTACATAATTTTTCTTATCATACAAAGTAGAAATTAACTTTTTTGGAGCACTAGATTTGGTACTGTTACAGTCAGTTGTTGCTGTTGTTGTTGTTGGTGGTGGTGGTGGTGGTAGGATCTTCTCAGGACACAGTGGTAGATCGGAATGCAGATCATGGATATTTTGAGGATATTCAAGATCTACTTCTAAAATATATCCTACAGCAGAATCATCCGGCACTGTTGTCACATCAAAAGTATCTAATAATGTTTTTGAGTCAATCCAAGTAAAGTCTGACACAGGAAGGTGTTGCATCATTGCCCAGCTGTAAAGGCTATTAACATCGAGATAGATAATGTAAGATTCATCAATATTTGCATTATAATTAGACATAAATCTGTTGTTTGCAACAGCATGCCGACAAGAGCAATGAACAATCCCTCCTCTAATACCTCGCTCAATAAACTGAAGTTGCTCAATGTCAGTAATAAGCTGTAGTTCTATTTTGCTAGTTTTAAGTAAAGCATCCCACGCCAAGCCAGGAGAAGTAACGTAATGTGCAGGGTCTAACTCATATGTTTTAATGCACAGGTTGCGGAAATTCTCAAAAACGTCAGACAACAGCAATACATCAATTTTCAAATACAAATCAGAATAATCTCCTAGTGTTTTACATTTGAATAAATGCCATACATCACATGCTCTTTGGTAATCGGATTCCGAGACAGTTCTACCGCCTGTCAATAAACTTTTAAAATTATCAATTGGAGGTAAGTGGTCCTCTAGTAAAACAGATTCATTGCTCACATACTCATATGGGAATATACCTTTTTGATTGACTAAATTAAACTCTTGATCATCGGGAAAGTATTTCCTAATTATCTTGAGTTCCCATGGTTTCAAGTATGAGGCACTCTTTGCAAGCGAGCATGTCAGAAAATTTGAGGAATCTATGAATCGAAAGTTTATGCTACATCTCCTACTTCGGTGCATTACTGAAATGCTCTTCGTAAATGATTTATACTTTTCCATGTTTGATGGTAGAATGGAAACAGAGCCTGGATTTAATGTAATTTTTTCATCATCATCGTTATCATTATCATTATCATCAACAGGCACAGTTTTTTCGCAAATGCTTGTCATCAAGAAATGCCCGTCGTAGTTTGCCAGATTATGAAACACTACAGGTACTGTAAAACGAGGTCTATAGTTTACGTTGCAGCCGGCATGAGCCACGCCTCTGTAAACGCCTGTGAAATGACAATGGTCACGATGCTTCACGTCATCCTCCTGAAAGGGTTTCTCACAAATGTGACAATTCTTCGCAGAGCGAAAAGCTAATTCTTCCTCAGTGCTGATAATCATCTCTTTATTTCGCGCTAAAAAGCCATTCACAATGTCAGCGACTGCATAGAGCTGTTGAGTAAACCAATCCATGCAATCACGACCTCTGTACAGTTTAAACTCTGAATATTCATCATTGTAGGTACAGTGAATATAATACGCTATACTGAACGGAGTATGTAAATGTATTTGATTTGAATTAATACTACGACTACAAGTAGCAACTGGTTCTAGCATGCATTCCGTATCGGCATAAATTATAAAAGGTAGCTTTAGCTTGTTTCTGAAGTTGCTAAATTTTACATACTGTTTCTCACCACTAGGCATAACACTGCTAACTGGCTTAAATTGTACGCAGTCAGTCAAGTGTACATCTAACTTTTCTTTGGAATGAAAATAACACAGGCAGCGATGACAGACCACTATAGATTTATTATGCCTAGTAATGCTATAATGCGCCAGCCTTGACAAGTTTTTTATATAATAGAAATGGTAAATATCTGTGTTTTTGACCTGTAACATTAATAGATTTACATGTTTCTCACGATGGTACTTCGTAACATGCAGGGGGACAACTTGAAATTTTTTTCTTTTTTTATTTCTCTCCCATCTTTCCCTTTGCTTTTTCCTCTCCTTCTCCTCCTCCTCCTCCTCCTCCTCCTCATCATCATCATCTCCATCACTAACTACCATCCACTGGTAATCAGAATACTGGATACCATACACGTTAACAGAGACGTTTTCATTTTGTTTTTCGAATATGTGCACATGTTTCAGTTCTGTAGGAAAAGGTATGTTATCAAAGTTCAGTTTGTTTGCATGTGATACATATGCAGAAGCACGTTCTGGATGAATATTTACGGGGTACAAACCTGCTAAAATTGCCCGCTTGAAACAGGCATTGTCTTTTGAGCGAACATTAATTACTGCATGTTTATTTGCTATAACTTTTGGCAGTTTTCTGTAACGCCCTCCATGAGACCCTTGATTTTCATTAACATTAACACGCAGTTTAACTATGTCTCTTAGTGCCCAACCGGAATCCCTCTGTTGGAAAGCCTCCAGTTTCTTTAACAACTTCTTTTCAATTTTAGTTGAATACCAATCACTGTCAATTTCGGAAGGTAATATTTCAACATTCTTTGTGTTTAAGCCCATTTCTTGTACTTCTCCTGACTTAGGCAAGACAAAATTGCAAATAAGTACAAAATTAATTTTAAGAGGCCGATTAACATTTCGCACTCTATTGTTAATGACTGGAAAACATGCACCCAAGAAGTACAGAGGATCCTTGAAACCAGACCGATTAAATATTTCACCCGTACATATTCGACTCTTGAAAGCACATTCTACAGAAACCCATTCGAGATCATTGGTTTCCCGCTGATCTTGGTTTAATTTAATGCGCTTTGGAGATGGTTGACTCATTGTTCACTTTCTGCACTTGTCAAAATATCATCTATTGCAAGCAACAGATTTTTACAATTTGAATAAATAAAAGAAACGTCCCCAGCCTCTACCCACGATTTGAGACAAGCAGCGCCATTAAAGAAATCAAACTGGCACTGAAATGCATTATGAGAGCAGACTGCGTATAGACCAAACAGGATTTCTTTGATATAGTAGTCAACTAGGTTATTATACTTGCTAACGAATACGTCTGTGTAGTAGATGCATTCGTACTTATCATACACTTCGAAGGCAGCAAAATGTTCCCCCTCCTTAAAACAGTCCTTCTGAAGTAGCTGCACTATTTTTGCATTCAATTCAGAAAATGCATTCGCATTTTCACCAATGCCGGCTACTTTTATTGTAAACACTAAAGTATCTCGCGAGACAAAATCTGAGCCACAGTTATCTTCTTTTAATGAACGCAAGGCAATTTCAATAATATTTCCATGCCTTGACACTTTCCTAATTGTAATGGACATTGTTAGTGAAATAACACACACACACAACTAAATATTTACATTAATGCTTATACTATGAAAAGCAGAAAGGCTGTCATTTATGAAACTGTTTCGAAATCAACTACATCCATACTATTGACTCTACCACGATAAATCATAAGCACTTGCCCAGAGTTTAAAAATTCCAGTTCTTCATTGCTGAGGGCAGAGAAGCGCGCTGGCAGATATATTTTGCTGTCCTTGACGTATACGATAACTGCTGCTCCAAATTTTGTAGTTGTACGCCTGGCGCTGAGAATCAGGAACTTCTCTCCCTGTTCCAGCGCCGACAGCCGCTGAGTAGGTTTTGCGTTTCCGCCCTCGCCTAGCTGTTTCAAGCTCTGTAAAAGAGGAGCATCCCTATTCTCTTTAGTTACACAGCAATCAGTCACTACAGATAGAAAAAAAATGTGACAATTAGTAGTAAGCAATATATGTTGAACTTACATTTTCTGAAGAATTGTCTATATCTTTCTCCAAAAGAAGAAGAAAACACAAAGTGTCAGTTGATGACGACAGTGCCGACCACGACAATCGTAGTCTCCTGCAGCAAAGGTGATGTTCAGAATGGCAGCAAATGTTAGCCGCTTGTCTCCTGGTTATATACCGAGCGAGCAGGAAAAAAAAAATAAAAAATAAAAAAATAAAAAATTCGCTTCCAGAGCATTCGCAGAGGGAGTGAGAGCGAAAGAAAGAGAGAGAGGGACAAACTGACGCCGCCTCCTACTGATATTGTACCGATGCCAGAATATTCGCGGAGGTAGTGAGAGTGAAAAAAAAAGGAGAGAGAGATGGGCAAACTAACGCAACCCCCTACTGCTGTTATGCTTAATGTTTTTGTTGCTATAAAAGAAACAATCAGGTGCTACTGCTAATTATGAAACCACCTCCTACAGATTTGCGTATGGCTTTTAAAGTAAACTTTGGCAACGATCTCTGCCCTCCTCAGGCACTGAGGTACACGCTGAAGACCAGAAATAGGTCATACGAGCAGTCTCTGGCATGTGTACAAATGTTTACGTTTTTTTTTTTTGTCCTCCTCCACGCAGCCTCCAGCGTGATGATGGTAATAGCAGTATTACGTAACACACGTGTGGCATGGTATGGAGGAGGACATGACATTGTTGACCTCCTCCGCGTGTGCACAACAAAAAACGCTGCGACAGCTGCTCCTCGCTACGTGCTGGAGAGCTGATGTTATTTCAGATGTTCCGAAACAGATCCCAAACCTCCTGCCCGTGTTCTCATCGCTGTTATTATTATTATTGATATCTGCTGGCTCCCTGCGTGCACATCACGTGCTTACACATACAGTTTAGCTTCTGGAGGAAGAACGATACTGTTTTCTGCATTTTACAGCACGTCTTCCGAAAATAATAAAGAATTTCCTTTCGTTTTCTTCTTCTTCTTCTTTCAACTATAGATGTTAATAGTTTAGCAGTGCTAGCAGGAAGACTGTGATATGATGCGAGGAGGGGAATAATAATAAAAAATAAGGGTGCTCGTACACATAACACATAAAACGAGATGCTTTTAGAGAAATACTATCAGTCGATATTGTTCCACTGAGCAGGTTTACGCTATTGTAGTTTCTGTAGAATCAATCATCATCTTGTCGTGCTTCAGGTAACAGAAATTTTCTTGTCACATACGCACATACAACGATTTCAGTCACAGCAGTAGTATGCCACCGCTGACTTTTCTTTCTTTTTTTTTTCTTCTTTCCTCTTCCTCTCACAGAATGAAGATAGCATTCATAGATCTGCAAGGATTCAAAGATGATGCAAATAATTTTGTGCCTAAACAAGCAGCTGCTATCATAGTAGATGGAATGCATGTTATTGCAGAGGAATATGTCACTATCGCTCAAGTTGTAGCCTTTAACAGCCTATCAGAAAAGACTCAGAAGATAAACTCGTGGCTGACACGTAATCATCACCACGAGCACTGGGGAATGGACGGCGTGTCATTACTTACTGCAAGGAATACTTTGTGGGAGTTGTGTAAATGCTGTGATTATATTATGGTAATGGGACAAGAAAAAGTAGAATGGACATCTGCTTTACTGGGTGTGCATCATGGTAGAGTAGTCAACATGCAATCTTTCGAGTGTCCTTCATTGAAAACTCTGAGAACATCTTTTAATATTCCTGAACATCGATTGTTAGCAAAGACTAATGCAAGACTTATTATGAGATGGTACTTTGAGAATAATAAAAATTCTTCTTAGAATATATGTGTGTTCTTTCGTTTTTATTTTTATTTCCCTCCCTTCTTTTTCTTCCCGCACTCCAGTCCATATAAGTAATCATTTCATCAAAATTCTGTCATTACAAAGATATATTGTCTTCCATGAGGAACACCCATTAAGTAGAGAGCATGATGCAAGCTGCAATTGCTCATGAGCTTCATCGTCCTGTTCGTCGAACGTATCCTAGGAGACCGGTTATCACAAAAGGACTTGATCTCCATCAGGCAGACTTAGTTGACATGATTGCATATTCAAAATGGAATTCTGGATATAAATATTTATTAACAGTAATTGATGTTTACTCCAAATACGCATGGGTTGCTGCTCTAAAGACTAAATCTGGTGTTGCAGTTGCTGTTGCGATTAAAAATATATACACAAAAGGCAAGCGAATCCCAGTACATTTACAAACTGATCTTGGGAAAGAATTCTACAATACTAGTTTTAAAAAGTTAATGCAACAACTCAGAATTAATCATTATTCCACTTTTTCAAATATGAAAGCTTCTGGAGTCGAACGCTTTAACAGAACTCTCAAGGGTCTTATGTTCAGAAAATTTACTGCTCAGGGCTCATACAAATGGATTAAGACTGTACAAGATCTGGTCACACAGTATAATCACACGAAACACAGAACAATTCAAATGAGGCCGGTGGACGTAAAAGATAATAGCCTTCTATCTACTGTGTATAACAAAATCAAAATGATTGATCCACGTCGCTCAAAACTCAAAACTGGTGATTATGTGAGAATTAGTAAACAGAAAACAGTCTTTGACAAACGATACACTGCCAACTGGTCCACGGAAATCTTCAAAATACGTAAAGTGCAAGAAACCAATCCGAGAACATATCTCCTTGAAGATTACAAATCTCAGCCCATAGCTGGAGCTTTCTATGCAGAAGAGCTACAAAAAACAAAATATCCATCAACGTACATTGTTGAGAAAATCATACGTAAGAAAGGAAACAAGGTACTGGTAAAGTGGCTTGGATTCAGCAATGCACACAACAGCTGGATTAATTTGCAAAAATAATATGTATAATAAATGTTGAATTACATCTTACATATGTTGGTTTAGGTGTGTGTGTGTGTGTGTGTGTGTGTGTGTGTGTGTGTGTGTGTGTGTGTGTGTGTGTGCCTGTGTAGCCCGCCAGCTGGAAGGCTGCCAAGTGTGACGTAATGAACAGATGACAAGCAACGGCAGTTTGGGTACGGTACCGCAGCTAACCTTAGCTGCGTATATACGTCCAAAAATGTGTCCCAGCTTCCCCCTTAGACAACTACTAGTGAGTAGCTAAAATGAAGAGTCAAATGTAACCATAGGAATAAGCAAACGTGGGCATCATTGTAAACTTTTTGACAGTGGAATAACTAGTTCGGGAATGTATACAAAGTTCTAAATACGGTTCGTGAAATAAATATAAGTAGCAACATACATACAACTTATGTGAATTACGATTATTTTAAAAAATATATTGTAAGCTACATGGAGAAAAACTATACAGTTTGATTTCATAACAACACAGTACTGTGCAATGTCTGGGGCTTAGAAAAATAGGAGCAAAAAAGTGTTACATAACATTTGAAATACATGATGATACTATAGTCTTTTCCTCTAAGATTCAGCAACAATTTATTGTATTTGATCCAATTACGTTGTAGATACAGTTTACCGTGAGGTATTTGAAAACTGTACCCTTGAACACAGCCATCTTCTTAATTACTCTCCTGTAATTAGAGCACTTTTTTAGCGCCTAATATCCAAGGTGTTTTCTTGGTTTTGTGTGATGGTCTATTTTATTCTTATTAAACGGAATTTGTTGCGTGTCCCTGTGTTGTATGGTTTGGGACAAGATTTGGTTATTAAACGATCTTCATTTTATTTTACTTGAACCACACTGTTTAGAACATAGAGTCAAGCAAAGAAAATGAACTCAGTTGAACAAGTAATTGTTTGGAGGGTGTTAATATGGCACAGTTTTTAAGTATTCTTACAGTCAGATTCTTTGCCCAATGTGCATATTACATTGAATGTTCCAGATTCCTGGAGAAGTAGAAAACGAACTGCTCAAAATATAAAGTAACAAACGACGACAGCTCTGCAGTACAATTTCAAAACTCTAATGTAATCATAACATCGACCGTTTTATTTCACTTGCTATTTGCTTTGCTCATGCCAGGTGGTTATAATTAAAATGCACCTACTACCCGAGATCCAGTGAAGGCTGTAATTATTGTATGGCAGTGAAACATGATAGATAAGCTAATGAGTTAATGCGAAACCGATTTACACTCTAAAAAATTAGTTTCAATTTTGGCCACCAGGAGCAAATCTGGTGCTGTACAGCATCTCGTCGATGTCTCCAGTGCTCATACTGAACAAACTGCAAGCGACGGTATGCAATAAAATCAGCAATATGCCTTTCTCACTTGTTTGATCTTTTCTGCCCTCGTCGCGTTCCTAAGCCATTACATAAGGATGCATTTCTATAAGAATTTCTTGTGTTCACAGCACAGATTTGCATCTGGTTTCCAAAACTGAAACTCATATTTCTTCCAGCGTAAATCAGTTCCTTATTAACGCCTTAGGATACCTACCAAGCTTGGCTGTCATAACTACAGCCGACGAAGGACATCTGAGAGCAACTGCACTTTGATTATAACTACCCAGTACATTATATTGGCGCCAAAATAACACTATGAGATGCAGCTCATATAAACTTACATAATCTTGTCGTGTCCAGAGCTTTGTAGCGAATGAAACGGTGAAAAAATTAACCGAGGCCTAAAAACTTCTAACTTGTCATTTAGTAACAGGAACTGCAATGTCACAAATGACCTAAAGTTTGTCTGGATCAGATTTAATACCATAAGCTGAAATTTTATGGCCTAAAATTTTAATAAAAGATTTTCCAAACTCACATTTACTTAAATTGATCTTAATTCCATGATTTGAAAATGGTTCTCATAATAAGTCCAAGGCGCTCTAATGTTGGTATCCGGTTTCCTTAGCAACAAGTATGTCGTCGACATGAGTACTGGTTCTGTCATTTAAATGTGTTGGGAGAACGAAGTACAAACTTCTGATGGAACACGCAAATGAATGTTAAGACTGAAAAGCAGTTTGTGAAATTGATAACAAATCCCAAAGCATGAAAAAGCTGTATATTTGCGACAGTTGACGTGTAATTCGATCTTTCGCAATCCTGATTTTAAATCGAAAGTGAAAAATACAGTGACTACATGAAATTTTTGCAGCAACTCAACTAATGTTTGTAGCCTGTTCCTGTTACTGTGATATCATTAAGTAATCTCGAATCTGAAACAGGTCTCAGAAAACCATCCTCCTTTTTTGGAACTACTCGCAACGGATTGATATGGACAAGCAGCTGTTTCAACTATGATCGGTTGGAGCATAATTCAGTTTCCTATTTTACTTCGTTTCTGTAAATGAATGGAGTCTTGTAATATCTAGAGACAAAAGTATTTTGGGGTTACACTTGAAATCCCTAAATTAATCCTTGACTTAACATTGTCAAAAAAAAATGGCTCTGAGCACTATGGGACTTAACATCTCAGGTCATCAGTCCCCTAGAACGTAGAACTACTTAAACCTAACTAACCTAAGGACACCACACACATCCACGGCCGAGGCAGGATTCGAACCTGCGACCGTAGCGGTCGCGCGGTTCCAGACTGAAGCGCCTAGAACCGCTCGGCCACCAGCGGCCGGCCATTGTCAAAAATACGAGAATGAGTCTTAGAACTACCTGTAATTATTTCCTATCCCTGTCTGTTGCTACTACACCTGTCTATTTTTGCTTTTGTCATTTGAGAAGTTACTAATTTTAATTCTTCCATTCATTAATAATAGGTAATTCGCCGTCGCTGAAGAATGATATGCACCAATTAATGTTTTTTGTTGCTGTAAAAAACTGTAGCTTGTTAATATCCTTTCTTCCACTGAAAAACTCTTTTCAGAATGCAATGTAACCTGCATATCATTGTTTTGTAGCCAAACACATGAATTTTCAAAATCTAATACTGCATTTTATCTGTTTAAGAAATCCATTCCAAGCATAATCTTTGTTGTTACTAGTGGAACGATCCAGAAGTTTCCGAAGAAAATGTGACCATGTACAGTAAATTGTAAATGTCTTTGCAGTTTTACATCGACACCTTTCCCTGAACATCTCTTCTCTCTTTTGTTCAATGTAACAGTGAGGTAGTACTGCATTTATTGAACGCTGCATCAGTAACTACTGAAAGTGGAGAGGCTGAATACAAAACAGTGTTTAAAGTATGTTTGCCTATTTGTATGCTGATGATTGGATGATAAATTTGTTTTCGAGGTTCCTCATTTTCTTGGAACAACGTGTCCTTGTCGTCTTCCAAACAAATGATATGTCGATGGGGTTAGTAGCACATCGTGTAGCCTCAGCGTGTGAATCATCTGTAGGCTTCTCGTCTAGCCATTGTTGTCCGCCACTGGCGCATCGCTGTGAAACAGGTTGTGAAACTTAACCTCTTCTACAGATCATGTTAGTTATGCATTATTAGAATTAAAAAGACGTGGGTGAAAACAACTTTCCGATTCATTCAAATCAAATTAACCTCTTGTCTGTAATTTTAATTTCTCCTGTTCCCATATCTATCATTTTCTCGAAAATAGTCGTTTTGTTGTCTGTTGTCATGATAGTTGCGATTGTATGGTTTCTGGTTACGCTTGTACAAATTCTTATTCTTTTGTATATATTGGTTTCGAAAATTGCCATGTTGCTGCGGAGGAGTTTTGCTGCTCATACTGTGGTGGTCTATTGAAAACCTTATGAACCTTATGCAGGTTGTGTTGTGTCTATTTCATACAGCATAGACACAATGAGGTAGCTAGGTGCACGCTAAACTAACGCAGACGGGCTTGAAGTTCTGGAACATGAGACTTATTAATGCACTAAAGAAAAGTACGTAGATATAGGTTACTTAACTTTTATTCTCTTGTTGGAATACATCTCTCTTGAATATTAGTACGCTATTAGCACTGATACAATTGGCGCCTTGCTAGGTAGTAGCTATGGACTAAGCTGAAGGCTATTCTATCTGTCTCTCGGCAAATGAGAGGAAAGCTTCGTACGTCTGGTCGCAAGCTATGTAGTCCGTACAACTGGGGCGAGGTCTAGTCCGTGTCTTGTGACCTGCCATGTGGTGGCGCTAGGTTAGCGATTACACAGTGGCGACACGCGGGTCCGACATGTACTACAGGACCGCGGCCGATTTAAGTTACCACCTAGCAAGTGTGGTGTCTAGCGGTGACACCACATTCCTCCCCCGCAAATCGGCGAACGGTCGTACGTTTTGTACGAAAGAACGTATACCGTTTTGCAACTACATTTACTGTTTCTTTGAAATAGGCATCTAAAGCAGACAAAATTTCTTCGTAGGACAGAGTTGCTACGTCGCGTCGGGGAAACAATTTCACTATCACACGGTAGGTAGACACACCGACACAAGAAAGCAAAAACGGCTGCCGCTCTTTACCTTGAATTCTGTAGGCTGCGAGATGAAAGTTGAACTGGCGAGACCACTCGTGCCAGGTCTCTTCGGCCGCCACGTACGGCCGAAAGGGAGGTGCCACAGCGTTTTGTGGCAGCGGTAGCGAAGAAGCGGCGGCTGCCGCATCGGTTTGCAGCGCACGTTGACCCTGGACGAGCTGTCCAAGGGCTTCCAATAACGCCTGCGTCTGCTGATTCTGCAAGCGAAAAAATTCGGACAGTACATCTGGAGATTGTGGCGAAGCCATGACACAAGTAAATCAGAGCAAAGTACAATCAATTTATGCGACGTGGGCGCGGCATCCCATCCTCGTCGCCAAATAATGTTGTGTCTATTTCATACAGCATAGACACAATGAGGTAGCTAGGTGCACGCTAAACTAACGCAGACGGGCTTGAAGTTCTGGAACATGAGACTTATTAATGCACTAAAGAAAAGTACGTAGATATAGGTTACTTAACTTTTATTCTCTTGTTGGAATACATCTCTCTTGAATATTAGTACGCTATTAGCACTGATACAATTGGCGCCTTGCTAGGTAGTAGCTATGGACTAAGCTGAAGGCTATTCTATCTGTCTCTCGGCAAATGAGAGGAAAGCTTCGTACGTCTGGTCGCAAGCTATGTAGTCCGTACAACTGGGGCGAGGTCTAGTCCGTGTCTTGTGACCTGCCATGTGGTGGCGCTAGGTTAGCGATTACACAGTGGCGACACGCGGGTCCGACATGTACTACAGGACCGCGGCCGATTTAAGTTACCACCTAGCAAGTGTGGTGTCTAGCGGTGACACCACAGGTTGTATACATGGAAGAAACCTGGAGATACTAAAAGGTATCAGAGAGATTATATAATGGTAAGACAGAGATTTAGGAACCAGGTTTTAAATTGTAAGACATTTCCACAGGCAGATGTGGACTCTGACCACAATCTATTGGTTATGAACTGTAGATTAAAACTGAAGAAACTGCAAAAAGGTGGGAATTTAAGGAGATGGGACCTGGATAAACTGAAAGAACCAGAGGTTGTACAGAGTTTCAGGGAGAGCATAAGGGAACAATTGACAGGAATGGGGGAAATAAGTACAGTAGAAGAAGAATGGGTAGCTTAGAGGGATGAAATAGTGAAGGCAGCAGAGGATCAAATAGGTAAAAGGACGAGGGCTAGTAGAAACCCTTGGGTAACAGAAGAAATATTGAATTTAATTGATGAAAGGAGAAAATATAAAAATGCAGTAAATGAAGTAGGCAAAAAGGAATACAAACGTCTCAAAAATGAGATTGACAGGAAGTGCAAAATGGCTAAGCAGGGATGGCTAGAGGACAAATGTAAGGCTGTAGAGGCTTATCTCACTAGGGGTAAGATAGATACTGCCTACAGGAAAATTGAAGAGACCTTTGGAGAAAAGAGAACCACTTGTACGAATATCAAGAGCTCAGATGGAAACCCAGTTCTAAGCAAAGAAGGGAAAGTGGAAAGGTGGAAGGAGTATATAGAGGGTCTATACAAGGGCGATGTACTTGAGGACAACATTATGGAAAAGGAAGAGAATGTAGATGAAAATGAAATGGGAGATATGATACTGCGTGAAGAGTTTGACAGAGCACTGAAAGACCTGAGTCAAAACAAAGCCTCAGGAGTAGACACCCGAATTAAGTCGGGTGAAGCTGAGGGAATTAGACCATAAATGTGACACTTAAAGTAGTAAAAGAGTTTTGCTATTTGGGAAACAAAATAACTGATGATGGTCGAAGTAGAGAGGATATAAAATGTAGACTGGCAATGGCCTTTCAGAAGAAGAGAAATTTGTTAACATCGAGTATAGATTTAAATGTCAGGAAGTCGTTTCTGAAACTATTTGTATGTATTGTAGCCATGTTTGGAAGTGAAACGTGGACGATAAATAGTTTAGACAAGAAGAGAATAGAAGCTTTCGAAATGTGGTGCTACAGGAAAATGCTGAAGATTAGATGGGTAGATCACATAACTCATGAGGGGGTATTGAATAGAATTGGGGAGAAGAGGAGCTTGTGGCACAACTTGACTAGAAGAAGGGATTGGTTGGTAGGACATGTTCTGAGACATCGAGGGATTACCAGTTTAGTTTTGGAGGGCAGCGTGGAAGGTAAAAATCGTAGAGGGAGACCAAGAGATGAATACACTAAGCAGATTCAGAAGGATGTAGGTTGCAGTAGGTACTGGGAGATGAAGAAGCTTGCACAGGATGGAGTAGCATGGAGAGCTGCATCAAACCAGTCTCAGCACTGAAGACCACTACAACAACATGTCCTCGATAGTTTTTTGATATTGTTGATTATTCTCATATCTTCTGACTCTGTTGTCTTTGAATGATCTGAAATGTCCCTTATACCGTTTGTTATTGTAATTGCGTTTGTTATGATACAATTTTCTCTTTTTGTACGTATAGTCGGATTCTTGAATCTCAAGCAATTGTAAAATGTCACGGAATGCATTCATGTTTTCTAGCTGACGTCCTGTCAGAAAAGATACACGTAAAAATTTGGAAGTTTAGAAATACAAAGGTGGAATAATGCAGAGTACCAGTACGGTTCTGTCAGATGTTGGATTTGTTGTACCATGTGCTCTAAGAACTGCGTTAAGGTTTCATATTTTGAATTATCAAAATTTGGAGGCTGATAAGTTTGTCCTTAGCACCATGTTATGTAGTCTCTGATCAGTATGCTGCGAGGAATGTATTTTGAATTCTTCTAAAGGAAAGTATTGTTTTGCCAAGAGTTGCATCCACATAGCTGATTTACATTCCAAAATAAATAAATTCTAACTTGCTTGTGACTAGTCAACCTGCTAGTAAAGAAAAGTTAAACACTTGGATCCAATGAAAGTGACGTAACCCATTGATGGCATTGAGAAAAACCTTAAACTTCCTAATCGATAAAAAGTGGGGTCAAATACATTGTGTCTTGTCAAGCCATTCAAGGTCTGATGGTTGAAATATATGTGTCAATGATCATGTTCATTTTCAATTTTCTTCCATGACTAGGTCAGCCTAAATCTTTTCCCAATTGTGAGGTAACGGGCGAGTTGTGGCGCCCTAAAAATATTCTAAGATCGGAGTTGGCATTGCCGAGTTGGGGCCTCTCAGCAGATTGTGGCTCATCGGTGACCGCATGGTGCCGAATGTTAGCCGGGGTCCAGGGACCGCGTGGCTGGGAATTCCATGGTGATGCTGTGTTAATGAAGGATGCATGCCGGTAGTGCCAAAGATGGCGGACTTTGTGAAACCTTAATTGCGGCCATTTCGCAGTTTGTATAGAAATTAATAGCAGCCAGATGAATCATGATACCTCAAAAATAAACATCTACATCACCATTATTTGCACTACGATTTTGATGGTGCAATCAGATTTTCAATATCTTTATTAAAGTTTAGTATCTGACGATAAATTATACAAGTAACACCCAGCAACGAATTTCCAAAATCTAAACGGTTCATCCCATTTTGTCGATATACGTGTGTTTGGAAAGCTATTTGTGTAAACCTAAATTGGTATCAATTATAGGCATATAACTTGAATACTACATGAGTTATTGGAGGTCAACGTGGCCAATTACTACCGATCGCGTCAGGCCATAAGTACTCCACAGTTACACGAAAAAACAGTAGCAGCATTCTTATAAATATATTTATTCATCTATATCTTTGTTTATATCCGATATATACTATTCATGAAGAAATTGGTCAATTATTTACTGTGTTTTAGAAAGCACAGAGACATTAGCCTACTGGCTTACCTTTTGTTTCCATTCCTTTGATATTTGTTTATTTGATTTGTTTATGTATAATGTGTGTTAGAGCATGGTCCCGCCGTAGGAATAATTATTTAATTTCAAGTTATTTAAATGTAAATACAGTATTTTGAATGTGTTTCATTGTGTTTGTGAGTGTGAGTTGGCTTTGAGACATGACGGGAGTGCTATCGCCAATCAGAGAACTCGTTACTAAGGGAGGCGATTACTGAAGTGAATGGAGGGGCAGTTTTGAACAGTGCGGCTCGAGGGACAATCGTTCAGGACACGGGGAGCGCTGGACATGAAGGCGCGACCTATGGTCGCAGGAAAGACTTGAGAGTGAAGCAGTTTTGCGCATGGTCGCGGGGAAAGAAATATTTCGTAGTGCCGTCTTGTGCACTTGTGAAATTTCCGTGGCTTCTGCAGTGAATATCTCACAAGCTATGTTGTTGTTCATAACTAATTACGTGAAGTAGAAATCTACTGTTTACCTATTATTCAGCTAATATTTTATTTTATTTTTGGACCATCGATGCAATCAGTGTTTTACAGTAATAAAGGGCATTCGTAAAGGTACTTTTGCTATCGTACTCTTCATTTAAAATCGATCAAATAGTACCTGCAGATTTTATTTAATTGCAATCTTTCATTTATAAATTTATATGTTACATTCATAATTCGCAGTTGCCAAGTGATAGGAACCTTCGACCATTCAATTCATGTGTGTATTCATATTGTATACTGTATACTCAGCAATATTTGGTTTGTAATGTGGCAACTAAGTATCCCAGCCCCTAGACAACGAGAACAGCCAAAATTTTTAATATTTCAAGTCTGAGTCAGAGGGTACGTAGTTGAGGTCATACATTTCATTTTTATTTGAAAGCCCGCAACTGGGGGCTCGTCCGTACTTGGGTCCTGCAAAGTGGTAACTCCTTCGCTCTCTTCTATTCAGCATATTACGCGAAGCGTAAAAAACCATTCCAAAACCAGTAAAGAATTCTGTAGTGTGGACTTCTCACTAAACACAGCGTGAGATCGGTTCTTTTCCGCAAGTAGGTTTCTGGAAATAGTGAAATTATGCAGTAATTTTTACAAGTAACACCTGCTATCGATAGAGGTCCTAATCTGCCACGTTAAAGGCAATTTACGTGGGAGCTCAGAGTCTAAATAAGTTGAGTGCAGGGAATGATTGCGTTTAGCGCGTTTAACGGACGCCGAGCGGGATTAGCCGAGCGGTCTAGGGCGCTGCAGTCATGGGCTGTGCGGCTGGTCCCGGCGGAGGTTCGAGTCCTCCCTTGGGCGTGTGTGTGTGTGTGTGTGCTTGTCCTTAGGATAATTTAGGTTAAGTAGTGTGTAAGCTTAGGGACTGATGACCTTAGCAGTTGAGTCCCATGAGATTTCACTCACATTTGAACATTTTTTTGTTTAACGGACAGCGGTATCGGAGACGGTTGGAACACGCAATAACCGGCAGCAGCTACAATTACATCAGGTGATCTCTCCAGTGGCGGACGCAGATCAACAGCAGTACGACGGCAGCTACTTCGAGCACTCCAGGGCAGTCTTCAGTGTCGATTTCCACTACAACAGATGGCATCACCAAGGCAGAGGGAACCACCTCAGATCAGATAAGTGCCTGCACAAATAGTGAGATAGTGTTTGACTCTGAAGTTCAAGCTCCACTTACAGATCACGCGAATATAAAACAGCCACCTAGTGTGTGTAATTCTGAAAACGGAAGTCTACATCTACATCTACATTTATACTCCGCAAGCCACGGTGTGTGGCGGAGGGCACTTTACGTGCCACTGTCATTATCTCCCTTTCCTGTTCCACTCGCGTATGGTTCGCGGGAAGAACGACTGTCTGAAAGCCTCCGTGCGCGCTCGAATCTCTCTAATTTTACATTCGTGACCTCCTCGGGAGGTATAAGTAGGGGGAAGCAATATATTCGATACCTCATCCAGAAACGCACCCTCTCGAAACCTGGACAGCAAGCTACACCGCGATGCAGAGCGCCTCTCTTGCAGAGTCTGCCACTTGAGTTTGCTAAACATCTCCGTAACGCTATCACGCTTACCAAATAACGCTGTGACAAAACGCGCCGCTCTTCTTTGGATCTTCTCTATCTCCTCTGTCAACCCGACCTGGTACGGATGCCACACTGATGAGCAATACTCAAGTATAGGTCGAACGAGTGTTTTGTAAGCAACCCCCTTCGTTGATGGACTTCATTTTCTAAGTACTCTCCCAATGAATCTCAACCTGGCACCCGCCTTACCAACAATTAATTTTATATGATCATTGCACTTCAAATCGTTCCGTACGCATACTCCCAGATATTTTACAGGAGTAGCTGCTACCAGTGTTTCTCCGCTATCATATAATCATACAATAAAGGATCCTTCTTTCTATGTATTCGCAATACATTACATTTCTTTATGTTAAGGGCCAGTTGCCACTAAGTGCCTATCTGCTGCAGATCTTCCTGCATTTGGCTGCAATTTTCTAATGCTGCAGCTTCTCTGTATACTACAGCATCATCCGCGAAAAGCCGCATGGAACTTCCGACACTATCTACTAGGTCATTTATATATATTGTGAAAAGCAATGGTCCCATAACACTCCCCTGTGGCACGGCAGAGGTTACTTTAACGTCTGTAGACGTGTCTCCATTGAGAACAACATGCTGTGTTCTGTTTGCTAAAAACTCTTCAATCCAGCCACACAGCTGGTCTGGTATTCCGTAGGCTCTTACTTTGTTTATCAGACGACAGTACGGAACTGTATCGAACGCCTTCCGGAAGTCGAGGAAAATGGTATCTACCTGGGAGCCTGTATCTAATATTTTCTGTGTCTACATCTACATCTACATCTACATCTATACTCCGCGAGCCACCTTACGGTGTGTGGCGGAGGGTACTTATTGTACCACTATCTGATCCCCCCTTCCCTGTTCCATTCACGAATTGTGCGTGGGAAGAACGACTGCTTGTAAGTCTCCGTATTTGCTCTAATTTCTCGGATCTTTTCGTTGTGATCATTACGCGAGATATATGTGGGCGGTAGTAATATGTTGCCCATCTCTTCCCGGAATGTGCTCTCTCGTAATTTCGATAATAAACCTCTCCGTATTGCGTAACGCCTTTCTTGAAGTGTCCGCCACTGGAGCTTGTTCAGCATCTCCGTAACGCTCTCGCGCTGACTAAATGTCCCCATGACGAATCGCGCTGCTTTTCGCTGGATCATGTCTATCTCTTCTATTAATCCAACCTGGTAAGGGTCCCATACTGATGAGCAATACTCAAGAATCGGACGAACAAGCGTTTTGTAAGCTACTTCTTTCGTCGATGAGTCACATTTTCTTAGAATTCTTCCTATGAATCTCAACCTGGCGCCTGCTTTTCCCACTATTTGTTTTATGTGATCGTTCCACTTCAGATCGCTCCGGATAGTAACTCCTAAGTATTTTACGGTCGTTACCGCTTCCAATGATTTACCACCTATGGCATAATCGTACTGGAATGGATTTCTGCCCCTATGTATGCGCATTATATTACATTTATCTACGTTTAGGGAAAGCTGCCAGCTGTCGCACCATTCATTAATCCTCTGCAGGTCTTCCTGGAGTACGTACGAGTCTTCTGATGTTGCTACTTTCTTGTAGACAACCGTGTCATCTGCAAATAGCCTCACGGAGCTACCGATGTTGTCAACTAAGTCATTTATGTATATTGTAAACAATAAAGGTCCTATCACGCTTCCTTGCGGTACTCCCGAAATTACCTCTACATCTGCAGATTTTGAACCGTTAAGAATGACATGTTGTGTTCTTTCTTCTAGGAAATCCTGAATCCAATCACAAACCTGGTCCGATATTCCGTAAGCACGTATTTTTTTCACTAAACGTAAGTGCGGAACCGTATCAAATGCCTTCCTGAAGTCCAGGAATACGGCATCAATCTGCTCGCCAGTGTCTACGGCACTGTGAATTTCTTGGGCAAATAGGGCGAGCTGGGTTTCACATGATCTCTGTTTGCGGAATCCATGTTGGTTATGATGAAGGAGATTTGTATTATCTAAGAACGTCATAATACGAGAACACAAAACATGTTCCATTATTCTACAACAGATTGACGTAAGTGAAATAGGCCTATAATTATTCGCATCTGATTTATGACCCTTCTTGAAAATGGGAACGACCTGTGCTTTCTTCCAGTCGCTAGGTACTTTACGTTCTTCCAGAGATCTACGATAAATTGCTGATAGAAAGGGGGCAAGTTCTTTAGCATAATCACTGTAGAATCTTACGGGTATCTCGTCTGGTCCGGATGCTTTTCCGCTACTAAGTGATAGTAGTTGTTTTTCAATTCCGATATCGTTTATTTCAATATTTTCCATTTTGGCGTCCGTGCGACGGCTGAAGTCAGGGACCGTGTTACGATTTTCCGCAGTGAAACAGTTTCGGAACACTGAATTCAGTATTTCTGCCTTTCTTCGGTCGTCCTCTGTTTCGGTGCCATCGTGGTCAACGAGTGACTGAATAGGGGATTTAGATCCGCTTACCGATTTTACATATGACCAAAACTTTTTAGGGTTCTTGTTTAGATTGTTTGCCAATGTTTTATGTTCGAATTCGTTGAATGCTTCTCTCATTGCTCTCTTTACGCTCTTTTTCGCTTCGTTCAGCTTTTCCTTATCAGCTATGATTCGACTACTCTTAAACCTATGATGAAGCTTTCTTTGTTTCCGTAGTACCTTTCGTACATGATTGTTATACCACGGTGGATCTTTCCCCTCGCTTTGGACCTTAGTCGGTACGAACTTATCTAAGGCGTACTGGACGATGTTTCTGAATTTTTTCCATTTTTGTTCCACATCCTCTTCCTCAGAAATGAACGTTTGATGGTGGTCACTCAGATATTCTGCGATTTGTGCCCTATCACTCTTGTTAAGCAAATAGATTTTCCTTCCTTTCTTGGCATTTCTTATTACACTTGTAGTCATTGATGCAACCACTGACTTATGATCACTGATACCCTCTTCTACATTCACGGAGTCGAAAAGTTCCGGTCTATTTGTTGCTATGAGGTCTAAAACGTTAGCTTCACGAGTTGGTTCTCTAACTATCTGCTCGAAGTAATTCTCGGACAAGGCAGTCAGGATAATGTCACAAGAGTCTCTGTCCCTGGCTCCAGTTCTGATTGTGTGACTATCCCATTCTATACCTGGTAGATTGAAGTCTCCCCCTATTACAATAGTATGATCACGAAACTTCTTCACGACGTTATGCAGGTTCTCTCTGAGGCGCTCAACTACTACGGTTGCTGATGCAGGTGGCCTATAGAAGCATCCGACTATCATATCTGACCCACCTTTGATACTTAACTTAACCCAGATTATTTCACATTCGCATTCGCTAATAACTTCACTGGATATTATTGAATTCTTTACTGCTATAAATACTCCTCCACCATTGGCGTTTATCCTATCCTTGCGGTATATATTCCATTCTGTGTCTAGGATTTCGTTACTGTTCACTTCCGGTTTTAACCAACTTTCCGTTCCTAATACTATATGCGCACTATTTCCTTCAATAAGAGATACTAATTCAGGAACCTTGCCCTGGATACTCCTGCAGTTTACCAATATTACGTTAACTTTTCCTGTTTTTGGTCTCTGAGGACGGACGTTCTTTATCAACGATGATAATGTTCTCTCTGGTAAGCCGTCAGGTATTTTATCGTTTCGCCCAAGGGGGGGTCCCTCTAACCTAAAAAACCCCCGTGTGCACGCCACACGTACTCTGCTACCCTAGTAGCTGCTTCCGGTGTGTAGTGCACGCCTGACCTGTCTAGGGGGGCCCTACAGTTCTCCACCCAATAACGGAGGTCGATGAATTTGCAACCATTATTGTCTCATGAACAAATAAATCGAGTTGGGTCTCACACGATCGCTGTTTCCGGAATCCATGTAGATTCCTACAGAGTAAATTCTGGGTTTCCAGAAATGACATGATACGCGAGCAAAAAACATGTTCTAAAATTCTACAACAGATCGATGTCAGAGATATAGGCCTACAGTTTTGCGCATCTGCTCGACGACCCTTCTTGAAAACTGAGTCTACCTGTGCTCTTTTCCAATCATTTGGAACCTTACGTTCCACTAGAGACTTGCGGTACACGGCTGTTAGAAGGGGGGGCAAGTTCTTTCGCGTACTCTGTGTAGAATCGAATTGGTATCCCGTCAGGCCAAGTGGACTTTCCTCTGTTGAGTGATTCCAGTTGCTTTTCTATTCCTTGGACGCTTATTTCGATGTCAGCCATTTTTTCGTTCGTACGAAGATTTACAGAAGGAACTGCAGTGCGGTCTTCCTCTGTGAAACAGCTTTGGAAAAAGGTGTTTAGTATTTCAGCTTTACGCGTGTCATCCTTTGCTTCAATGCCATTATCATCCCAGAGTGGATATGCTCTTTCGATCCACTTACTGATTTAACGTAAGACCAGAACTTCCTAGGATTTTGTGTCAAGTCGGTACATAGAATTTTACTTTCGAATTCACTGAACGCTTCACGCATAGCCCTCCTTACGTTAACTTTGACATTGTTTAGCTTCTGTTTGTCTGAAAGGTTTTGGCTGCGTTTAAATTTGCAGTGAAGCTCTCTTTGCTTTCACAGTAGTTTCCTAACTTTGTTGTTGAACCACGGTGCGTTTTTCCCGTCCCTCACAGTTATACTCGGCACGTACCTGTCTAAAACGCATTTTACGATTGCCTTGAACTTTTTCCATAAACACTCAACATTGTCAGTGTCGGAACAGAAATTTTCGTTTTGATCTGTTAGGTAGTCTGAAATCTGCCTTCTATTACTCTTGCTAAACAGATAAACCTTCCTCCCTTTTTTTATAATCCTATTTACTTCCATATTCAGGGATGCTGCAACAGCCTTGTGATCACTAATTCCTTGTTCTGCGCTTACAGAGTCGAAAAGTTCGAGTCTGTTTGTTATCAGTAGGTCCAAGATGTTATCTCCACTAGTCGGTTCTCTGTTTAATTGCTCGAGGTAATTTTCGGATAGTGCACTCAGTATAATATCACTCGATGCTCTGTCCCGATCACCCGTCCTAAACATCTGAGTGTCCCAGTTTATATCTGGTACATTGAAATCTCCACCAAAGACTATAACATGCTGAGGAAATTTATGTGAAATGTATTCCAGATTTTCTCTCGGTTGTTCTGCTACTAATGCTGCTGAGTCGGGAGGTCGGTAAAAGGAGCCAATTATTAACCTAGCTCGGTTGTTGAGTATAACCTTCACTCATAATAATTCACAGGAACTATCCACTTCTGTTTCACTACAGGATAAACTACTACTAACAGCGACAAACACGCCGCCACCGGTTGCATGCAATCTATCCTTTCTAAACACCATCTGTGCCTTTGTAAAAATTTCGGCAGAATTTATTTCTGGCTTCAGCCAGCTTTCCGTACCTATAATGATTTCAGCTTCGGTGCTTTCTATCAGCGCTTGAAGTTCCGGTACTTTACCAACGCAGCTTCGACAGTTTACAATAACAATACCGACTGCTGCTTGGTCCATGCATGTCCTGACTTTGCCCCGCACCCTTTGAGGCTGTTGTCCTTTCTGTACTTGCTCAAGGCCATCTAACCTAAAAAAAAACCGCCCAGTCTACGCCACACAATCCGTGCTACCCGTGTAGCAGCCTCCTGTGGAGGAGTAGTGGACTCCTGACTTATCCAGCGGAACCTGAAACCCCACCACCCTATGGTGCAAGTCGAGGAATCTGCAGCCCCCACGGTCGCAGAACCGTCTCAGCCTCTGGTTCAGACCCTCCACTTGGCACTGTACCAAAGGTCCACAGTCAGTCCTGTCAACGATACTGCAGATGGTGAGCTCTGCTTTCATCCCGCTAGCGAGACTGGCAGTCTTCACCAAATCAGATAGCCGCCGGAAGCCAGAGAGGATTTCCTTCTATCCATAGCGACACACCATTGGTTGTGACATGAGCGACCACCTGCAGATGGGTGCACCCTGTACCCTTCATGGCAACCGGAAGGACCCTTTCCACATGTTGAATGACTCCCCCCGGTATGCACACGGAGTGTACATTGGTATTCTTCCCCTCCCTTGCAGCCATATCCCTAATGGACCCCATTATGCGCCTGAAGTTGGAGCTCCCAACCACCAGTAAGCCCACCCTTTGCGACCGCCCGGATCTTTCAGACTGAGGGGCAACCTCTGGAACAGGACAAGCAGCCATCTCCAGCCGAACATCAGTATCAGCCGGAGACAGAACCTGAAACCAGTTCGTCAGACAAACTGGAGAGGCCTTCCGTTCAGCCCCCCAGAATGTCTTTCGCCCCCTGCCACACCTCGAGATGACCTCCCACTCTACCACAGGTGAGGGGTCAGCCTCAATGTGGGCACTATCCCGGGCAGCCACAGCCAAAGCCCGATCGGGGGATGCGTGGGACGAGCTGGCTGTCCCCGACAAACCCCCATCCGGACCCCCACAGTGATGCCCATTGGCAACAGCCTCAAGCTGTGTGACCAAAGCCAACACTACCTGAAGCTGGGAGCGAAGGGATGACAACTCAACCCCCATCCGAACACAGCAGTCGCAGTCCCTGTCCATACTAAATTCTGTTGTGCAAAGAACGTCTGAACTAATCTACAGAGAGCGCAAACAATTCGACACAAAATTTAAACGCTTATTAAAATACAAGATTACCTAGTAAGTGCAGTAATGCTGCTACTTGCGCACTGCTGACACAATGCTCGGCGGCAGAAGGCTAACTGTACTGTCAGTAACGTACAAAGACTATTTGAAAGAAATAAATGATAGACGACTACGCAACTTTACACGTCACAGATATTAAGATGCAAATCTGTCCCTGCTAATTACGAAACTGCACAATGATTTGACGGATTTAACTAAACAAGTGCGCTAAGAACACTCAAACAAATTTTCAATTTGACTACTACACTTATATGAACGCTAAATAAGTCACTTGCTGCTACTTGTGCACTGCTGACACACTGCTCGGCGGCAGAAGGAGACTAAACGAATTTTCACTATTTAGGTACTAAAACGCGATGCTACAACTCTCAAATACTGTAATACGCCAGAAATTTGTGAATTAAACTATGCAAGTACTCAAAAACACGCAAAGAAATTAAGAATTAAACTATGTAACAAATAAGTAAGCTAAGAGTATACGACTTGCTGTTGGCAGCTGCTTATCCAGCGGCGGCAGGGAGCCGGTAAGTCCGAAATCAGAGCGTGAAGATCTAACTAGGAGGAAGTCAGGCAAGGGGAGAGAATGTGGGGGAGATATGATGTCTCAGCTAAAGAAAATGACACGGGGAATGGCAGGTAATGTCAGCACAATTGGGACTGATATAGGTACAATGCGAACTGAAATAGGTTCCACTGTGAAAGAGGAAATTGAAAAAATTGTGAGTAACTTTGAAAAAGCAATTGATGTAAGTTATGAATGTGTAATAAATGAGTGTGTGAATGGTGATACATGGAAAGATTCAGTGAAAAAAAAAAAGAAGTTAGAGGAGAAGAATTTTATGAAAGCCAATTGTGTGGAGAGTTCTGAAGAGGTATTAGCAAATAGTGGCAATTACACTAAGGAAGGTGTTGTAGTAGCAAGTATTTGTGAGTCGGCGAAAAGCGTCGATGTTAGTGAAGGTGGCGTAGCTTTGGTCTCGCCAGCTACAAGTGAGGGTAATTGTGTTTCAGCGGAAAGCGTCGATATTACCAAGGGAGGCTTAGCGTTGG
This sequence comes from Schistocerca nitens, assembly GCF_023898315.1. NCBI lineage: Eukaryota > Metazoa > Arthropoda > Insecta > Orthoptera > Acrididae > Schistocerca > Schistocerca nitens. The sequence continues at coordinate 125,216,178 of NC_064617.1, forward strand.
GCCCACCAGCAGTTGAAGTTACGGTAAAAATATATCGGTGGAGGTAGATGATTTCTGTTTAAAGGAACAGAGTAATGATAATTTATGTTATGATGTAAAAGCTGCTGGTATTGATACTTTGGAGGAAGGAATTGACGCGTTTCTAGTCACGAATGAAGGCGAAACGAAACTTATTGATAAATGTGTGGATCTAAAACGTTTGTCAGAGTATGAATGTGAGAACGTAAGTAAAGTAAGATTGGGGGTTAATGTGGACGAAAAGGGTGTAGAAATGGCAGTGTGTGCTGATTTTTGTCCGATCACAGCGGAATGTAGCAACCCTGGAAGTCCCAGAATTGTACGACAAGTGTCGTGTAGTGTAGCGGCGGTGGATCGAGTACGATTCACGTAAAGTTAACTTGTCGACGGGGGAAAGTAAGGTTCCTGATGTGAATTTATGTAGTGATTTATATGGTGTATCAGCAGATAATGTTGCTGAGATGAATATTTATGGTGATGGTGGCTTAGGTATCGATGTAGTATTTCAGAAAGATAAAGTGTTTATCAGTGAATTGATGTGTAATTCTGTTGAAGCTGCAAGCGTCGATATTTTGGAGGGGAAAAACAGTAAAGTTGTGCATGCTGTCGGTAATGAATCGACGAAATGTGTGGAAGAGCTAACAGAAAACTCGGAGCGGGCTGAAGTAAATAGTGTGGATGGGGATAGTTTGTGTAATGAAGTTCCTACGAATTGGTATGTGAAGAAGGAGTGTGATTTTAGTGTGACTGATTGGCGTTGGTACGGTAGAATGTTACGGTCGTTGCTACCGCATCTGTGGAAACGGGAGAAGTTTAAAATTGTTAGGGGTTAAGAAAAGGAAAGGAATGAATTTGGAGCGAAGGAAAGACTTAATGAATTATTTTAGGATGAACATGAGATTGAGGGATGGATAGAACAGGATGTGTGTACTCTAGAATTGGAAGAGAAAGGGAGAAATGAAAAGCTGTTCTAATTTGTAATTAGTGGTATTTATTTTGGTGGTATAATTTAGATGTTTATTTGGGAATTCATTAGTAATTTGTTAGTTTATTGTGGCATTGTATGTGTGCAAACGGGGGAAGTTTAGGCACTGAGGGTGCGTGGAGGTCAGGACCTAATTGATGTAAGTAAAATATGTATTGATTTATGCTTTGTATAAGAGTGTGGCAAAGAATTTAGTGGTCAATTTGAAAGGTATTAAAATTGTAATTGTATGTGCATGCAATTTTTGCTGCGTGGAGGTAGAAAGTAGAATATGTATTGATTTATGCTTTGTATAAGAGTGTGGCAAGGAATTTAGAGGTCAATTTGAATGGTATTAAAATTGTAATTGTATGTGCATGAAATTTTTGGTGCATGGAGGTAGTAAATATTGATTCAAGTCAATTATATATAACTTATGGGAATTTGAGCTTACTGTGATTCAGTCGTTCGCCTTGTGACTTTGTTCCTAAAGTATCGTTTTCCACTGGAGGGAATCGTTAGCGAGGATCCTGGTTGGTTTTGGGAAACTGTTTCTTGAGGGGTTTCTATTCTTTGCTTTCGTTGTAGACACATTTGTCACGAGGCACTTGTTCAAAAGACTGATGTGAGTTTATCAATACTTCATGCGAAAATGCGCATGAGCATGTGTAGTGCGACGGAAAAAATCAGTGCAAGAAGGCGCCTTAGCAATGAGTGAGTAGCACAAGAAGTGCTTACAAAATCGCACATAAGTGAAAGTACATTTAAAAATTTTATTTCTTGTCCAAAAAATTATTTATGCATAACTGAAATGTAGGCATTTATTTAATATGCCGTCACGTTGATCATTTGTGTTAGTTTAAGTTTATTTCGAAATTCATGATGCTCCCACACCACTACAGAAAATTTTGTTTTATATGTACTTGTATTAACTGAAGGGTGCTACTTCTGAACATTCTGGCAAGCCAGAATGTTAATAAGTAGAGGTGTGTGAGGTAATGGGCCAGTTGTGGCGCCCTAAAAATATTCTAAGTTTGGAGTTGGCATGGCCACACTGGGGTCTCTTGGCAGGCTTCAGCTCATTGGCGGCCACATGGCGGCGAACATTAGTCAGGGTCCAGGGACCACGTGGCTGGGAATTCCATGGTGACATTGTGTTAATGAAGGAGACATTCCGGGAGTTCCAAGGATGGCGGACTTTGTGAAACCTAGAAAGCTCTTTAGTGTAAACCTAAATCGGTATAAATTATAGACATGTAGCTTGAATAGTACGTGAGTTATTGGAGGTCAAAGTAGCTAATTACTATCGATCGCATGAGGCCATAAGTACTCCACAGTTACACGAAAAAACGGTAGCAGCATGCTTATAAATATATTTATTCAGCTATATCTTTGTTTATATCCGATATATACTATTCACGAAGAAATTGGTCAATCATTTACTGTGTTTTAAAGCACAGAGCAATAGGCTACTGGCCTACCTTTTCTTTCTACTCCTTTGATATATGTTTATTTGATTTGTTTGTGTATTTAATAACGTGTGTTAGAGCGTGTTTATTGTCCAGCCATAGGAATATTTATTTAATTTCAAGTGATTTAAATGTAAATACAGTATTTTGAATGTGTGTCCTTGTGTTTGTGAGTGTGCGTTGGCTTTGAGACATGACGGGAGTGCTATCGCCAATCAGAGCACTCGTTACTAAGGAGGCGACTACTGAAGTGAATGGAGGGGCAGTTCTGAACAGTGCGGCTCGAGGGACACTCGTACCAGACATGGGGAGCGCTGGACATGACGGCGCGACCTATGGTCGCAGGAAAGACTAGGAGAGTGAAGCAGTTTTGTGTGTGGATGCGGAGAAAGAAATATTTCATAGTGCTGACTTGTGGATTTGTGAGCTACGTTGTTGTTTATAACTAATAACATGAAGTAGGAATCTATTGTTTCCCTATTATTCAACTGATATTTTATTTTATTTCTGGACCATCGGTGGCAATCAGTGTTTTACAGTAATAAAGGGCATTCTTAAAGGTATTTCTGCTATCGTACGCATCATTTAAAGTCGTTAAAGTAGTACCTACAGATTTTACTTAATTGCAATCTTTCATTTATAAATTTATATGTTACCTTCATAATTCGCGATTGCTGAGTGATAGGAACCTGCGACCATTTGATTCATGTGTGTATTCGTATTGTATCCCAGCCCCTCAACAACAAGACCAGCCAAAACTTTTAACATTTCAACTCTGAGTCTGAGGGCAGTAATTTCATTTTTATTTGAAAGCCCCTATCATCCACGATAGCTCTCATTACACTCATGTGTACCTTGTTCTTGTGTCAACTGCTTTTCAATGTCAGCTAGATATGTGTGTAACCTATTGATCTCTTGATTGTGCTGTTTGTTTGCATTATCAGTCCTTCTTTGAAACACTCTAAAGATTGAAATTCTTTGGTCTCTTTAAATTTTATTGGTTGTGGGTCCGCTGAGCGATTGTCTATATTCACACTGAATTGCTCAGTTTTGTTCATTGATCTGTGCTTTCAGTGTTTCTGATCGTCTTTTGCTCTGGTGTCAGTGTTTCTGTTTCCAAATTCTGCATGTGTTCTGAATACTTGTACGACTTGCACTGCAATTTTGCAACTGTGGAACTAGGAACTACCTTATTAATTTTGCAGTAATTCAGGCTCTCTCTTTTCGGTATGTATCTCTAATTAATTTAAATTTTGCATCAACTTCAGCCACTCTCTGAGAAAACAAATATTTAGTTGTTTCTGCAATTGTATTCTTGTAAAGATTTTGCTTAGTTCTGTTTTCATGACATCTATTATATGGTTGCCAAGTTGTTCATTAAAGCCTGAACTTCTTAACTGACAAATTTATCATAAATCTTTACTCTAGAATTAGAATTGTATTTGAAAATCATAATGATTTGTTAAAAACTCACACATATCTTCTTTATTAGAAATACCTGCAGAATCTTGTGTTATATCTAAATCCAATGTATAATAATGTACTTTTTTTAGTTCTGTTAAAGTTTCTGGTAGTTCTCTTATAAGTGTATCTAATTTAGCATTGGCTAATTCTATTTCTTATGGACTATCAAAAGAATTTTTATATTTTTGCTGAACTGTTTTTATATCTTCATTAATAATTTGTTTAATACCATTAATTGTTTTACATTAGAATCTAATAAATAAGGAATTTATGCTTAAATCCATATCCATCCTAATTAAATTTAGAAAATCTAGATCTTAAAAAACTATTAAATTACCACGTATGGATTTTTAGAAAAATTCGTGATTTATTATTACTCCATTGCAGTCTATGAAACTTGACATTTCCAAAACCATATTACTATCCCAAAAGAGCTCTGTAAATACATTAAAGTCTTCTAATTTTTCGTCAATTTGCATAATTAGAGTCTTCAATATTTTAATAAGATTATAATTATTTAAATTTTCTGAAAGTAGTCATAAGTCAAATCTTTCAAAAAGTTAAACAAATGATACAAACATTATGAAGAAAGAAATTAACAATTACTATTATTCTGGTGTGGATATATTAATATGAGATTGTCTAGAACTAAGAAAATTGTTCCTAGAAATAGCTAATATAGATCAATTTTGTTATTTAACAGCTGCTGGAGTTTGTACAGCTATACACAGCTCTAATTATTTACCTATTAGAATAATTGCTGTATTGGATAAAGAAAAAAACGAAAATTATACTGCACAATCTACAGCTTGGTTAAATACTTTAAATAATAATAATATTCAACATGCTCTTAATGATGGCAAGGTAAATACAGCTGGAGCAAAAGTAGATGGCTTTGATAAAGAAACCAGTACTGTTCATCAATACCATGGCTGTTTTTGAAATGGTTTAAAAAAATATTTTAAAACAAACGATTGAGAATAAAAATCGAGAATCAGTGAATGAGGCACGTCAAAAGATATTAACAAGAAGTACAGAAAGGCGAAATTCAGGATGTCATTTAGTGGAGATGTGGGAATGTAATTGGATTAATGATACTGTGTATGAGAAACTTAAGAAATTAAAACAGTTACCTGTAGTTGTCAAACAACTGAATCGAAGAGATGCTTTTTATGGCAGTCACACAAATACAATGAAATTAAAAGCTAAAGCAGATAGTGTTCACACCAACATAAGGTATACTGTTGTGTGTAGTCTCTGTCCACTGTACAATATTATTATTATTTCTTTCCTTTCTGAGACATTATGTCTGGTTAAAGATGGAAAGTGAAACGGACCTTGATCAAGCGTGACTTCCTTTTAACTGTACAGTATATGCTACATTGCATTTAGGAACTTTCGGGTAATTGATCATGTATCAATAATTACACATTTCTGTAGTTGTATATATATGTTTGGATGTAGCTGTATTGCGTTGATGTACTGGTGGATATTGTGTGGTATGACTTCTATAGTTGATAGCATAATTGGTATAATATCAACTTTCAGCGTTCATGGCATGAATGAAAAATATGACATTTTTGCTAATAAAGTGCTTACCTTATTCGAACACTGCTTTCCCCCAAAACTTACCAAGGTTAGAGCAAAGTCTACAAAGAAGCCATGGATTACTCGAGGAATAGGGGTATCTTGTAAAACAAAAAGAAAACTGTATCTGTCACTCCGAAACATTTCCAATGTTGATGCTATAGCACATTATAAGAAATACTGCAAAATATTAAAGACTGTAATACGGATGTCAAAGCAAATATATTACAAGGAAAAGATAGTCATATCAGATAACAAAATAAAGACAATATGGGATATAGTGAAGGAGGAGACCGGTAGAACCAGGCATGAAGAGGAACAAATAGCATTAAGAGTAAATGATACATTGGTGACAGATGTGTATAGTGTTGCAGAACTTTTTAACAAACATTTTATAACTGTTACTGACAAGATGGGGTTGTCAGGTTCGGTAGATGCTGCTATGGATTACCTTAGACCAGACATTTCAAGTAACTTCCTTAATATGAATTTGACCCTCACTACCCCAACAGAAATAATGTCCATCATAAAATCTTTAAAATCAAAAACATCTAGTGGGTATGATGAAATATCAACAAAGTTAATTAAAGAATGTGATTCTGAGCTAAGTAACATATTAAGCTATCTGTGTAACCAGTCGTTTATTAGTGGAATATTTCCTGAATGGCTGAAATATGCTGAAGTTAAGCCACTGTTTAAGAAGGGAGATAAAGAAATAGCATCAAATTTCCGTCCAATTTCACTGTTGCCAGCATTCTCAAAAATTTTCGAAAAAGTAATGTACAGTCGTCTTTATAACCATCTTATCTCAAATAACATACTGTCAAAGTCACAGTTTGGATTTCTAAAAGGTTCTGATATTGAGAAGGCTATCTACACTTACAGTGAAAATGTGCTTAATTCATTAGACAAAAAATTGCAGGCAACTGGTATATTTTGTGATCTGTCAAAGGCATTTGACTGTGTAAATCACAATATCCTTTTAAGTAAACTAGAATATTATAGTATAACAGGAAATGCTGCAAAATGGTTCAAATCTTATATCTCTGGCAGGAAACAAAGGGTGTTATTAGGAAAGAGACATGTATCAAGCTATCAGGCCTCATCCAACTGGGAACTAATTACATGTGGGGTCACACAAGGTTCCATTTTGGGGCCCTTACTTTTTCTTGTGTATATCAATGATCTTTCATCAGTAACATTACCAGATGCCAAGTTTGTTTTGTTTGCCGATGATACAAACATTGCAATAAATAGCAAGTCAAATGTAGTCTTAGAAAGATCAGCCAATAAAATATTTGTGGACATTAATCACTGGTTCCTAGCCAATTCTTTGTCACTAAACTTTGAAAAAACACACTACATGCAGTTCAGAACTTGTAAGGGGTGTCCCAAGAGTATATGTCTAACATACGATGACAAGAAGATAGAAGAAGTGGACAGTGTTAAATTCTTGGGATTACAGCTTGATAATAAATTCAACTGGGAGGAGCACACCACAGAACTGCTGAAGCGTCTTAACAAATCTCTGTTTGCAATGCGAATTTTGTCAGACATAGGGGATATAAAAATGAAAAAGCTGGCATACTATGCTTACTTTCATTCCATAATGTCATATGGGATTATTTTTTGGGGTAATTCATCAAGCCAAGCTAAAGTTTTCCGGGCACAAAAACGTGCAGTGAGAGTTATATGTGGTGTGAACTCAAGAACATCCTGCAGAAGCCTGTTTAGGGAACTAGGGATACTAACTACTGCTTCCCAATATATTTATTCCTTAATGAAATTTTTCATTAAAAATATATCACTTTTTCAAACCAACAGCTCAATTCATGGAATCAATACTAGAAATAAGAATAATCTTCACAAGGATTTAAAGTCACTTAGTCTTGTACAAAAAGGTGTGCATTATTCAGGAACACACATTTTCAATAACTTGCCAGCAGCCATAAAAATCTTAACAACCAATGAAATTCAGTTTAAGAGAAGCCTAAAGGATTTATTGGTGGCCAACTCCTTCTACTCCATTGATGAATTTCTTAGTAAAACCAACTGATTTGTATATAAGTACAACATAACTTCTGCACAATTTCAGTGCAGTAATGTGTTCATTGTAAATAAGTATTACAGTAGTTGTATTACCTTATAAATAAATAAAAAACTTTTTTATTTTAAATTCAGTGCATTAGTATTTGTAAAATTACTCTTAGTGTTCATTAAAAAATGACGATCATTCCACTTGGAACCTGTGGAATGGTACATTAGCTTATTTGTTTTAATTGTAAATATTTGTCATGTATTGTTGTTTTTCTGACATGTTCCACATCCTGGAGGACCTCCTCACTACGGATCAATTGGAATGAAAGTAAATCTAATCTAATCTAATCTAATCCTGATGCCACATGTCCTTGACTTCCTCAGCCAGTTGGATGTATTTTTCAATTTTTTCTCCTGTTATCTTCTGTATATTTGTTGTATTGGGTATGGATATTTCGATTAGTTGTGTTAATTTCTTCTTTTTATTGGTGAGCATGATGTCAGGTTTGTTATGTGGTGTTGTTTTATCTGTTATAATGGTACTGTTCCAGTATAATTTGTATTCATCCTTCTCCAGTACATTTTGTGATGCATACTTGTATGTAGGAACATGTTGTTTTATTAGTTTATGTTGTATGGCAAGTTGTTGATGTATTATTTTTGCTACATTGTCATGTCTTCTGGTGTATTCTGTATTTGCTAGTATTGTACATCCGCTTGTGATGTGATCTACTGTTTCTATTTGTTGTTTGCAAAGTCTGCATTTATCTGTTGTGGTATTGGGATCTTTAATAATATGCTTGCTGTAATATATGGTGTTTATTGTTTGATCCTGTATTGCAATCATGAATCCTTCTGTCTCTCTGTATATATTGCCTTTTTCTTAGCCATGTGTTGGATGCGTCTTGATCGATGTGTGCCTGTGTTAGATGATACGGGTGCTTGCCATGAAGTGTTTTCTTTTTCCAAATTACTTTCTTAGTATCTGTTGATGTTATGTGATCTAATGGGTTGTAGAAGTGGTTATGAAATTGCAACGGTGTAGCTGATGTATTTATATGAGTGATTGCTTTGTGTATTTTGCTAGTTTCTGCTCGTTCTATAAAGAATTTTCTCAAATTGGCTACCTGTCCATAATGTAGGTTTTTTATGTTGATAAATCCCCTTCCTCCTTCCTTTCCTAACGTGAATCTTTCTGTTGCTGAATGTATGTGATGTATTCTATATTTGTGGCATTGTGATCACGTAAGTGTATTGAGTGCTTCTAGGTCTGTGTTACTCCATTTCGCTACTCCAAATGAGTAGGTCAATATTGGTATAGCATAAGTATTTATAGCTTTTTTCTTGTTTCTTGCTATCAATTCCGTTTTCGGTATTTTTGTTAGTCTTTGTCTATAATTTTCTTTTAGTTCTTCTTTAATATTTGTATTATCTACTCCTATTTTTTGTCTGTATCCTAGATATTTATAGGCCTCTGTTTTTTCCATCGCTTCTATGCAGTCGCTGTGGTTATCCAATATGCCAATATGCAGTCTTCTCCTTGACTATGCTATTTTTCTTACATTTGTCTGTTCTAAAGGCCATATTTATATCATTGCTGAATACTTCTGTTATCTTTAGTAATTGATTGATTTTGTTGATTTGTTGCTGCCAGTAGTTTTAGATCATCCGTGTATAGCAAATGTGTGATTTTGTGTTGGTATGTTCCAGTAGCATTATATCCATAATTTGTATTATTTAGCATGTTGGATAGTGTGTTCAGAGCAAGGCAGAACCAGAGAGGACTTAATGAGTCTCCTTGGTATATTCCACACTTAATCTGTATTGGCTGTGATGTGATATTATTTGAATTTGTTTGGATATTAAGTGTGGTTTTCCAATTTTTCATTACTATGTTTAGAAACTGTATCAATTTAGGATCGACTTTGTATATTTCCAATATTTGTAGTAACCATGAGTGGGGCACACTATCGAAAGCTTTTTGGTAATCAATGTATGTAGTGTAGCGACCTTTGTTTAGTTTTAGTTTGATATGTCACCTCTGCATCTATTATCAGTTGCTCTTTACATCCTGGTGCTCCTTTGCAGCAGCTTTTTTGTTCTTCATTTATAATTTTGTTCTGTGTTGTAAGTGTCATTAATTTCTGTGTAATGACTGAAGTTAATATTTTGTATATTGTTGGTAGGCATGTTATGGGGCGATATTTTGCTGGGTTTGATGTGTCTGCTTGATCTTTAGCTTTCAGATAAGTTATTCCTTGTGTAAATGTATCAGGGACTGTGTATGGGTCTGCAATGTAGCTGTTAAATAATTTAGTTAGATGTGAATGTGTTGAGGTGAACTTCATTAGCCAGAAATTTGCTATTTTATCTTTTTTCCAGGGGCTTTCCAATTGTGAGTAGAATTAATTGCTTGGGTGACTTCATGTTGCAAAATTATCACTTCAAGCATTTGTGATATCATCTTGTATGTTTCTGTTTCTGCTTGTATCCACCGTGCATGTCTCGCAGGAGAGCTTCTGTAAAGTTTGGAAGGTAGGAGACGAGATACTGGCAGAAGTAAAGCTGTGAGCACCGGTCGTGAGTCGTGCTTCGGTAGCTCAGATGGTAGAGCACTTGCCCGCGAAAGGCAAAGGTCCCGAGTTCGAGTCTCGGTCGGGCACACAGTTTTAATCTGCCAGGAAGTTTCATATCAGCGCACACTCCGCTGCAGAGTGAAAATCTCATTCCAGTATAGTATATTTTGATAATGGTGAAAATATTGTGTAAACAGGTTGCATGCAAGGTGAACTGATTGATAAATTAAGAGTTAATAGGATCACAGATTGGGCTTCAACTAGACCAAAAAGTTATTTTTTTGGGAGGGAGGGGATGAGAAGAATACAAAGATGAACATAAAGGAATTCACTTTAAACGATAAGAATATTGAAAAGCTGAATGGTAAATCTATCATAAGATTAATTGAGAATAAAGTGAAAGAAAAGATACAATTAACTAGAGATGTAACTACTCAAAATCTAGTAAATAAAACAGTTAAGAAATAATTCTCATTTCAGTATGACAAAAGAATAGTTATTCGAAATAATGATACAGTAACAAATGGATTTTAAATTTTATTAATAAATGTTTATTCAGTATAAATGGAAGCCTTACTGAAACTCAACAATGTTAACAATACTAATTTACTTATAAAGATTAATGAGCCACAAGTAAATTTTTATATTACATTACCAGTTGTGAATATTTGAATATTATACATGGGAATAAAATATGTTTGGAACTGAAAAATGAATTTTAAATTATTTTGCCAGAGACATTTTTGAAATTAATTAGTCGCTGGGATCTTCAATTTTTTAAGGGAGGAAATATTAAACTGAGATGTAAGGGAATGAAGAAACTTAAAAATAATGATAATGAAACTGCAGGCTTTCTCGGCATATTTCAGCTATGAAATCTTCACAGATAATCGGCTGAGTGGTCGTCGTCTTGTAGTTGCAAGATTTCAATGGATTGCATATCCATCATCTTGATGGATATGCAATCCATTGAAATGTTGTGACTAGAAGACGACACCACTTGGCTGATAACCTGTGACGGTTTCATAAATGATAATGAATTTCTTTATCTATATTTTTGGTTCAAATTCTCTGATTTTTTCATGGTAATCTTGTGTGGATGACCAGCCCCCTCTTAATTTGATACACCAAAATGAACTTCTTTGAAAAATTAATTGTAATGGGCTCAAAATGCCCATTGTTTTCAACTACAATTTTATTTTATTCTATGTGAATTTTAATTAGACCCTGTAATTTGTAATGCCCTCAAAACTGGCTTTAATATTTATATAGAGTTGTAAGTGGGTAAGTTGAGTGCACATGGCATGTTTTATTGCACATACTTGTTTACAAATTGATTAAATTAATTATATTATATTAATTAGTTCCATTACAATGTATTTTATTATATTAATATAATAATATAATACGATTAATTTAATTAGTTTGTATAATATAGTATAATTATTAATTTGTAAAAACTATGTGCAACTGTTGGTGCACTCAACATATCCACTTACTACTGCAGATAAATGTGGTGCACATCTTTGCAGAGCTAAGATCACCACTAACTCTTCTCTGTACAGTACAGCTTCTTTGCTGGGGCTGTGTGCACATGTCTAAGCAGTTCAAACCTTTGAGCGTGATTCTAGACATTCAAAACACAAAGTTGCCTATGAATATTTATACAAACGCCTTTCCAATTACGATCAGAACTCTCTGATTTAGCATTGGGCTCCTGTACCTGCATAATTCTGAATTTATTCTATTTTCTCACTTAGACTTCCTATTCTTTGTGTCTTTTAATCTAGTGGGAGTTCTTATAAGGTAACTGGATCTACGTTTCCATAAATAGTTTCACTATTTCCTTCTTTTCCCACGGAGCTATTACAGCACAAATGTCTATAACCTGTACCCATTGTTCTTCGATTAGACTTACATTTGCTACTTCTCTTTATTCAATATCTCGATGCTTAGGCACTTTATAGGTTATCATTTTGTCTCTCAAGTATGTCATCTTCAACAGTGCTTATAAATTACTCCCAAGGCTCTTGGGAGAACTTTCTTTACAATAATTTTCACTTCATTTCGTTTTTCATAAAAATATCTGTCTTTCTTTGCAAGTTTCTTATTGTAAGACTTGTAGATAAGCTAATTTCTTGCCTCTTATTGCGTCTGCAATTTCTTCATTCTATATCCTCGATCTTCTTTGTTCTGGTACTATTTTTCATCTAACATCTCTTACAGTTTGTATAATATTATCCCACTCCTCATTAATAGGTAAGCACGTAACCTTATATATATATATAGTTTTTTTATATTTTCTTCTTGCAATAGGTATTTTCAAACACTGAGCCATTCTTGCAATGTCTCGAATTAAAGTTTCCAGAAAAGTCTCACTACAAAGTTTGTTGTCCCTCAGAAAGCTCATTGACGAAGGAAGCAGTGTGAGGGTGTGCACTGATGTGACAAGCCGGCAGTCAGTCAGCCGGTGGACAATGAGAGAGGCACTGCAGCTTCGGAGCTCCACGAATAAGCAACAGCAGTTAGCAAATGAAGGGCACAGTGCTCCATCGCGCGCTGCCCCCCCCCCTCCCCCCCCTCTCTCTCTCTCTCTCGCTCTCTCGTACGACGGCGTGCTGCGCCAACCGACGCAAGCTTCCTTGCGATGCTAACCGAGAGACTCTACCCCCCAACCCCCGAATATCCTCAGTGATCCTGCAGCAATCTGACGTTAAGGATATCGTCTATTATTTCACACGGCCGTTCTTTTTTCGTTTTTTATCCACCGTACCAAAGAAACCATCACCTTTCCTGTTGGAGCTGTTCACTGTGAAAGAGATCATAGTACATTATTTCTCAAGCCAACATGTCTTTTTCTCAACACATATTAATCGCACATGGATGAATTAGGTATCTTTAAGAAATATTTTTTAACAAGCTTCTGACATTACGTATCGATTTTGCGCTATCTGCGGAAAATTGTAACATAAAAGAGACGTAACTATCATAGGTAAGGGGGCAACGTGAATGCCCAGCTTAGTTCCTGTATTTTACGAAGCAAACTTATTAATCACGAATAAGAGACCTCCCCTTTTCAAATTATCTTATTACAAATACTATTTCATTCGTTTTAAAGAACTCATTAACAGGATAATTTTCATACAGGATTGTCATAGATAATAACCGTGACCAATGCAGTAGTCCATTCTCTCTGTCCTCCGTACGACTTTTCTAAACGAATATACTTTCCAAAACGACAAATATATTCTTCATTGTCGTCTTGCATTGCTACTACTGCCTAACGTGCTTACTGTAGTTGAAAATGTTTGTCAAGTTAAGGTTATAGGTTATATGGCCCTACTGACAGTCCCTGATCTCTGCTCATCGTACAAACCGAGATAAACATTTCGAACGAAAAATACATTTTTGGCCATATGGAAATGTATATACAAGGATGTATCATAAATTCATAATAATTATTTCACTTCGTTCGGTTCATTTTTAAAGATGTTTTCCCCTCATTCCCACAACTACCCTTATCGTAACGACTACACTTATTTCAAATACTACCATTATTTAAAACTACAAAAGTGTGAAAATTTCGTACGTGTCCCTTAGATATTGAAAAATGCGGTTGAAGTTAGGAGCCAATTTAATAACTAATCTTATGTCTTGAACACACTTTTATTAATTCCAAAAATCCGACATTTTCAAAGGCAGTGTTATGTCAATCATGTAAAATTGTTCATTAGATACATTGTATCACGTCAACATTTTTAATCACGAGACACATGCATCCAAATGGCCGCTTTGTTTCACAGCATTTTCGTGCAAATTGCAGTTAGGAACCAATGCCACATGGTACTTTTCGGAAAATGAATTTTAATTCCAGCCGGAATTGGTGTCTTATTTGTTTTCAAATGGTTCAGTTGACTTTCTAGTACCTCCGGGTCGAATACAACGACATTTCCTCACTGCTATTCTTTGTCTTTAAACAAAGCTTCTCCTTTTGTAATTGAATGTTGCAATATAGATTCTTAATGATGTAATTATCACCACAGAAGAAACTAACCAAGCAAGAATTCTGTCACTTGCATGCCAGCACAATGACCCATTTCGCGTTATTCAGTAGCCGACACCGTTCTGCACCCACAAAACGCTCATAGCTTGGTAACCGATTGTTTTGAAATACAGCGAGAGTGTTTATGTGAACTCGCTACACACTGGAGTAACGTGCTCGGGTTATCACCTCCGCTGCTCCTGCTGCAGAGATAATCCCTCCCAGTGGGAGCATCGACCGCTCTCGCCCTTTAATCGTGTTTCCTGTTCTCATCCAATTATCCAGTAACATGCGAAACACATTTGCTCCTCAAGAACATTATTATCGTCAAGCACGAGCTTATAGCCTTTTTTTATCAAGACATATTGCAGCTGACCTCTGCCCTTTAATGTACCAACACTTCAGTATGATAATCAGGATAGTAATGCAACATAGAGAAATTTATAAGCGTTAAAGACATCTCTTTCAATGAGAATATATGTGAGATCGACACTTATGAGCCAAAACGTGCCTTGCGGGGATGTGACGCGGTGAAAAATGTACACTAGCGTGCAAAACTTAAACACGAAAGTGGCTTTCGCCTGATATGTCGCTGCCAGGTAACATAGCTCGATGAAACTTCGACCACAAATGGTAAGAGGCGCCACAATATAGCACAGAAGGTAAGTGAAGGAAATAAGCAATGAGACGAACAGAAATCACGCTTTTATTCAAAGAAAATAATTGCACTGAAATCACGGCGCATCATGAGGGTCGCCTGGAGTTTGCAATCGTCAGCAAGTAGTTCTTAATACGGTGTGTGATCACCAAAGACGGCAGTGCATGCTCAGCAACGTGCTCCCATCCCAGGTACGAGGTTAGTAAGGAGCTATAGCGGTAGGGCATTTCATTCCTCCACCATGGCGGCTGCCAAATGCATGTCGGCCGTTGGTGCATGTGGACGTGCTGCAATACGCCTCTCCAACATACACAAGTGCTCGATGGGACTGAAATCGGGGAAACGGGAAGGACAACCCATTCGCAGAATATACACTCGTTCCAAGAGCTCTTCCACCTCTCAGTTCGATGCCACAGCGCAGTGTCATCCATAAAAATTAAGTTACGGCCGAATGTCCCCTGGAAAGACGAACATGGAGAAGGAATAAAGTCTCACACCATAAAG
Source organism: Schistocerca nitens (assembly GCF_023898315.1). Taxonomy (NCBI): domain Eukaryota; kingdom Metazoa; phylum Arthropoda; class Insecta; order Orthoptera; family Acrididae; genus Schistocerca; species Schistocerca nitens. The sequence goes on from NC_064617.1 coordinate 125,231,497, forward strand.
TTCAACGGTGAATGTGCAGTATTCAAAGATGTGGAAGTGGGAAGACACATCGCAAGTACGTCCACATTCAGCGACGACTATTCAACAGTTGTCAAGCGCGCTGGTGGAGGAATGGAACTTCCTACCATAGGAACTCCTTACCAACCTTGAGGCCAGCTTGGGACTACGTTGCAGGGTATTCATTACAGTCCGTGGTGATCACATATCCTATTAAGAACCATGTCCCTCCTTTTGTAATATACTGGACACCATCGTGAATTATGGTGATTCCATTGTAATTATTGTCTTTAAATAACACCGTTAGTTCTGTCTGTCTCACCTCAAACATTTTCAGGTACCTCCTGTAACAAACTTGAGCCATGCACGGCTCGTGTTCATGCAGTTTATGGCTTGTCATCTTGTCTTTACGGTACTGCCGCTTCGTTTCTTATTCGATATACTGGCGTCACTAAGTTTCTGGCTTGCCTGCCCATAGTGGACTAGCAGCGCTTATAGAACACTGTCGTATTATCTTTGGAGCGACTGCTACTATTTCCGGGCCGTAGTGTGTCTGGAGTTCAGTTGGGATGGAGTAGCAGTGAGATTCGGACAGCCATGACTTGAGTGGGGACGACCTTGGTTGGTATTTCGGTCGGTCGTCTCGTATGACGAAGTGTATTTGGTCGCCAACCACTTCTGGGCTCTCCGTGTGTATCAACTTGTGATTCGTCCTTGTTGTTCTACAGTCACTGGTTTTAGTATTGTTCGAGTTGTTTGTGGAAGTGTTTCATGGAGCCATGTGTTGCTTCTTTGGTTTTGACTGAACAGCTATTTTAATGCTGTGAGTGTTTGGGGCAGTCGGTCGGTTGGGGCAGAACAGTGAGGAAGTCTCTGCGGCCAGAAACGCTGGCGGCACGCACGCACGGTCAGATTGTGAGGTGCTAGCTGCGAGAGCTACAAAGCTTATTCCCACTGAACCCGGACACTGAAGTTGAGTGGTCAGTTAACCTGTTATGAAGTCTCAACTGCTGTGACACCTCTTCGTTCATTGCTGGTTGTTGCTTCCTGGGCCGTTCCGACTAGCAGCGACATATGGTGTGTTGGAGTCGAAGAAATTTTGCAGCCATCTTCCTGTATGGTCTTTAACTATTAAATTGGTTGTTACTTATCAGTGAAGTGCACCAGCGGTATTTTCTGCCTTGTGGCCGTTAACGCCCCAGTTACCGGCCCTGGTCATTAGCGGAGTTTCCGGCAGTGTGTTTTTCCTCGCCATGTTGATGTTGTCCAGCACGGTGTGTACTTCGACAGCCTTTTAGTTGTTTGTTCATATTTTTTTCTTAGAATGGTTATTCTGCCTTGGCTGTTTTTAGACGCAAATTTTGAAGACGTAGTGCTGCTGGTATAGTCGTCCTCGGCTGATACTTTCCACTGTCCTGCCATTGGTCAGGTGGAAGGGAAATGATTAGGTTGCTGGTCGGTCCTTCAGCCATCCCTGGGTCGGGTTGCCATCCAATTATTTAACCTTACTCTTGGCTGTCTCACCTCACCTTACGTTAGATCTACCTCCTCAGGCCGACCCTTGGAACATGTCTGAGGACCACTGTTCTGTTAGTTTTAGATTGTGATTTTCATTTAGTCTGAAGTGCTGTGTAAGGCCTTCGGCCGTCTATTAATTTAGTCTGTTTTCTTTTTAAAGTAAGGCCTTTAGCCGAGTTAATTTAAAATTTGAAAATTGATTTGTTTAAAAAGGAAATTATGAAAGTTTGACCTATCTGAAATTCTTGTTATCCTGGCCTTAAGCCCAGAGTTGTTTAATGGCCAGTGTGTCGCCTTCAGTCGAGCTTTTACGTGAAATATTTTTAAGATAGGGCTTTCGGCCATCTTAAATTAAAATTTCAAGATTCATTTGTTTAAAACGGATTTTTTTAAAAAAAATTTCTATCTGAAATTCTTGTTATCCAGGCCCTAAGCCTTGAGTTGTTCAATGTCTTGTGTGTGGCCTTCTGCCGAGTATTTACATGAAGTAATTTTTTAAGCAAGGCCTTCAGCCACGTGTATTCTATAAAGCAATTTTTTTTATAACTTGTGTTCAGACCATCAGCTGTTCTTGTTTTTCGTGTGGTTTTGGGCCTTCAGCCCAGGAACTATCTCAAGTTTTGATCCTTTTAAGGCAATATGTAATTAAGTGGTTCTTAGAAAAATAAAAGTTTGTGTGTTTTGGGCAACTGACAGTAACTGATTACATCCCCCTCCATAACCACAACCTGATCCGCTCTACCCTGCGAAACCAGATTTCTATACTGTAGCAATTCTTCCTACAAATGGTCCAAGTTTCATCGATCTTGGCAGTGAAGTAACATGTGGAAGATACTGTCATCCTTAAGTTTTACGCACCAGTATATGTAAGCCAAACTTAGACTAATTGGGAATCGTTCTAGAGAAGACACAGGCCGCAGACAGTGAATTCTACTGGCCGACAGCTCATTATGGCCTGGAGCCTGGGAATGATCATTTCGGAAACGCGACAGCTGGTCATGCTCTCGTATGCTACTGTCGTGAGCACCTATAGGGAGTGGGTGCAGGGTGGTGAAACCAGGAGTAAGCAACGAGATGTTGGACGCCGACGACTCATCGCAGAACGTGCGGTCGGAGGCTTACGCGCTCTGTAAAGCAGGACAGGTGGCGATCTGTGGGAGATATGACGACACAGGTGTAACAGGACAAAGGACTTGATGGCTTTTTGGCGTCATGGTAATGTTATTGCCGTAACTTGTTGGTCCAGCATTTGGGTGTACACTGAGGTGACGAAAGTCATAAGATGCCTCCTAATATCGTGTCGGACCTCATAAAGTCTTTGGAAGACCCCTGCAGAAATATTGAGGCATTCTGTCTCCGTACCCGTCCATAATGGCGTAAGTGTCGATGGTGCTAGATTTTGTGCACTAACTGACCTGTCGTTTCTGTCCCATGAATGTTCTACTGGAATCAGGTCGGTCGATCTTGGCGGCCAAATCGTTAGTTCGAATTGTCTAGAACGTTCTTCAAACCAATCGCGAACAGTTGTGGCCCGTTGGTGTGTTTGGGAACATGAAGTCTGTGAATGGCTGCAAATGGTCTCTAAGTAGCCCAACGATTTCCGGTCAATGATCGGTTCACTTGGACCAGAGAAACCAGTCCATACCATGTAAACACAACCACACTACCAGCTTGCACAGTGTCCTGGTGACAACTTGGGTCATGGCTTCGTGGGGTCTGCCCCACACACGAAACCTAACATTAGCTCTTACCAGCTGAAATTGGAACTCACCTAATCAGGCCACGGTTTTCCAGTGTTCTAGGGTCCAACTGACATGGCCACGTGGTCACGAGCCCAGGCGAGGCGCTGCAGGCGATATTGTGCTATTAGCAAAGGCACTCGTATCGGTCGTCTGCTGCCCTAGCCCATTAACCCCAAATTTCGGCGCACTGTCCTAACGGATATGTTTGTAGTACTCCCACATTTACTTCTGCGGCTATTTCGCGCAGTGCTGCTTGTCCGTTAGCACTGTACCCAAACGCCGCTGCTGTCGGTCGTTAAGTGAAGGCCTCCAGCCGCTACGTTGACCGTGGTGAGAGGTAATGCCTGAAACTTGGTATATGCGGCACACCCTTGGCACTGTGGATCTCGGAATATTGAATTCGCTAACGATATCCAAAATGGAATGTGCCACGCGTCTAGCTCCGACTATCATTCCTTGTTCAAAGTCTTAATTCCCGTCGTGCGATCATAACCACGTCAGAAACCTTTCCACATGAGTCACCTGAGTACAAATTACAGCTTCGGCAATTCATCGCCCTTTCATACCTTATGTACGCGATACTACCGCCATCTGTATATGTGCATATTGCTATCCCATGACTTTTGTCTCCTCAATGTACACTGTCATAGATATGGTGTTCATTCACATATCATTTTATATGTTTTCTTATATGTTGTTGTTCTTAAAATATATGTTGTAGATAACGGTCGCCATCCTTAGCAGTATACTGTCAGAAGTGATGGTACTGCAGTAAATTTGTTTGCTTCAATGGTTAGCAAATAGTTTAACATGGGCCTTATGAGAAGGTGTATTTAAGCTTTGGGCAGTTGTGATGTAGTTGTGGGTATTCACGGGGTCGGAGTAAGTGGTGGGAGTCCAGACATAGTTGGAGTGTGCTAATTTAGCTATACAGAGTATGACTACAAGATAATTTTGTAGCTTCCTGAGTTTTTATACCGGTGAAAGTCGTTAGAGCAGATTACGATTATCATTGTTCGGACTGTTAAAGCATTTAAATGCGTGATACCATTGCTATTACGAGGAGATCTTGTGAAATAACAGTATAGAGAGCGAGTGTATATGTAGTGTTAGATTATGAGATAGAACCGTATCCTGACCAAGCAATTATTATTTGTAGTTTGGTACGACGATCTGTTGTGATCGGACTTGGATGTGATTTGTTCCGTATCTTGTGGTCAGTGCCAACGACCTTGTCGCAGTGGTAACACCGGTTCCCGTCAGATCACCGAAGTTAAGCGTTGTCGGGCTGCGATGGGTGACCATCCGGTCTGCCGAACGCTGTTGGCAAGCGGGGTGCACTCAGCCCTTGTCAGGCAAACCGAGGAGCTACTTGATTGAGAAGGTGCTGCTCCGGTCTCGGAAACTGACATACGGCCGGGAGAGCGGTGTGCTGACCACATGCCGCTCCATATCCGCGTCCAGTGACGCCTGAGGGCTGAGGATGACACGGTGACTAGTTGGTACCTTTGGGCTTTCAGGCCTGTGCGGGAGGAGTTTTGTGGTCAGTGGTCCTTTTCGGCACACACTAAGGTAATTGGCTCGTTGCGTAATTTCTGTTGGAGTTTGGTTTGGTGATCTGCATTGAGCGAAGTGTTCACTCAAAGGATATTTGATTTGTCAGACACTAGAGATTTTAACTACACTCCTGGAAATGGAAAAAAGAACACATTGACACCGGTGTGTCAGACCCACCATACTTGCTCCGGACACTGCGAGAGGGCTGTACAAGCAATGATCACACGCACGGCACAGCGGACACACCAGGAACCGCGGTGTTGGCCGTCGAATGGCGCTAGCTGCGCAGCATTTGTGCACCGCCGCCGTCAGTGTCAGCCAGTTTGCCGTGGCATACGGAGCTCCATCGCAGTCTTTAACACTGATAGCATGCCGCGACAGCGTGGACGTGAACCGTATGTGCAGTTGACGGACTTTGAGCGAGGGCGTATAGTGGGCATGCGGGAGGCCGGGTGGACGTACCGCCGAATTGCTCAACACGTGGGGCGTGAGGTCTCCACAGTACATCGATGTTGTCGCCAGTGGTCGGCGGAAGGTGCACGTGCCCGTCGACCTGGGACCGGACCGCAGCGACGCACGGATGCACGCCAAGACCGTAGGATCCTACGCAGTGCCGTAGGGGACCGCACCGCCACTTCCCAGCAAATTGGGGACACTGTTGCTCCTGGGGTATCGGCGAGGACCATTCGCAACCGTCTCCATGAAGCTGGGCTACGGTCCCGCACACCGTTAGGCCGTCTTCCGCTCACGCCCCAACATCGTGCAGCCCGCCTCCAGTGGTGTCGCGACAGGCGTGAATGGAGGGACGAATGGAGACGTGTCGTCTTCAGCGATGAGAGTCGCTTCTGCCTTGGTGCCAATGATGGTCGTATGCGTGTTTGGCGCCGTGCGGGTGAGTGCCACAATCAGGACTGCATACGACCGAGGCACACAGGGCCAACACCCGGCATCATGGTGTGGGGAGCGATCTCCTACACTGGCCGTACACCACTGGTGATCGTCGAGGGGACACTGAATAGTGCACGGTACATCCAAACCGTCATCGAACCCATCGTTCTACCATTCCTAGACCGGCAAGGGAACTTGCTGTTCCAACAGGACAATGCACGTCCGCATGTATCCCGTGCCACCCAACGTGCTCTAGAAGGTGTAAGTCAACTACCCTGGCCAGCAAGATCTCCGGATCTGTCCCCCATTGAGCATGTTTGGGACTGGATGAAGCGTCGTCTCACGCGGTCTGCACGTCCAGCACGAACGCTGGTCCAACTGAGACGCCAGGTGGAAATGGCATGGCAAGCCGTTCCACAGGACTACATCCAGCATCTCTACGATCGTCTCCATGGGAGAATAGCAGCCTGCATTGCTGCGAAAGGTGGATATACACTGTACTAGTGCCGACATTGTACATGCTCTGTTGCCTGTGTCTATGTGCCTGTGGTTCTGTCAGTGTGATCATGTGATGTATCTGACCCCAGGAATGTGTCAATAAAGTTTCCCCTTCCTGGGACAATGAATTCACGGTGTTCTTATTTCAATTTCCAGGAGTGTATATATATGACGGTAGTATCTGTTCCCGAAAGAACAGTTACCGTCGATGACCATGCAGCTTTGCTCGAAATGAAATGATAATTAAATAGACACCCTAGCTGCAAGCAGGCGTTGATACACTTCATTGGGGACATGTTGAAAATGTGTGCCCCGACCGGGACTCGAACCCGGGATCTCCTGCTTACATGGCAGACGCTCTATCCATCTGAGCCACCGTGGGCACAGCGGATAGTGCGTCTGCAGGGACTTATCCCTTGCACGCTCCCCGTGAGATCCACATTCCCAACATGTCCACAACACTACATTCGTAGTGCGCCTAATAGATGTTTGCCCATCATACTCATTACTCGTGGCAGATTAATCTACCAAGTCCCGTACGAGTTCGGGCATAGCGTGTGCGTTCGCACAAGAAGGTCAAAGGCCGGGAACCCATATTTTTAACTATATATATGACGGTAGTATCTGTTCCCGAAAGAACAGTTACCGTCGATGACCATGCAGCTTTGCTCGAAATGAAATGATAATTAAATAGACACCCTAGCTGCAAGCAGGCGTTGATACACTTCATTGGGGACATGTTGAAAATGTGTGCCCCGACCGGGACTCGAACCCGGGATCTCCTGCTTACATCCCGGGTTCGAGTCCCGGTCGGGGCACACATTTTCAACATGTCCCCAATGAAGTGTATCAACGCCTGCTTGCAGCTATGGTGTCTATTTAATTATCATTTCACTAGAGATTTTAAAACGGAACTTAGCTTTGGTCATAAAGCGCGCGTGTTGGCCGAGAGTTTTCAAAGATCTTTCCCCAAATTGTTAAAAAATTAAACCTAAACGAACAATTAATGCGAGCTTTTAGCTGAAAATTATTGTGGTGATGACCGTTCATTAAGGAAACGTTCGTGGGACGCATTTGCCAAGATACACTGAAGAGCCAAAGAAACTGGTACACCCGCCTAATATCGTGTAGGGCCCCCGCGAGCACGCAGAAGTGCCGCAACACGACCTGGCAACCAATCGACTAATAACTGAAGTAGTACATAAATCCGTAATTGAAAAGCATGTTCAAGGCATCCCACATATGCTCAATAATGTTCATGTCTGGAGAGATTGGTGGCCAGCGGAAGTGCTTAACAGAAGAGTGTTCTTGGAGCCACTCTGTAGCAATTCTGGACGTGTGGGGTGTCGCCTTGCCCTGCTGGAATTGCCGAAGTCCGTCTGAATCCACAATGGACGTGAAAGAATTCAGGTGATCAGACAGGATGCTTACGTAAGTGTCACCTGTCAGAGTCGTATCTAGACGTATCAGCGGTCCCATACCACTCCAACACGACCTACACCATTACAGAGCATAAACAGTACCCTGCTGACATGCAGGGTCCATGGAGTCGTGAGGTTGTCTGCACACCTATACACGTCCATCCCCTCGATACAATTTGAAACGAGACTCTTCCGACCAGGCGACATGTTTCCACTCATCAACCGTCCAGTGTCGCTGTTGACGGGCCCAGGCGAGGGGGAAAGCTTTGTGCCGTGCAGTCATCAAGGGTACACGAGTGGATCTTCGGCTCCGAAAGACCATATCGGTGACGTTTCGTTGAATCGTTCGCACGCTGTCCCTTGCTGATGGTCCAGAACTGAAATCGGCAGCAATTTTCTGAAAGGTTGCACTTTTGTCACGTTGAACGATTCTCTCCAGCCGTCGTTGGTCCCGTTCTTGTAGGATCTTTTTCCAGCAGCAGCCATCTCGGATATTTTTTACCGGATTCCTGATATTCACGGCACACTCGTGAAATGGTCGTATGGAAAAATCTCCACTTCATCGCTACCTCGGAGATGCTGTGTCCCATCGCTCGTCCGCCGACTATAACACCACGTTGAAACGCACTTAAATCTTGATAATATGCCATTGTAGCAGCAGTAATCGAGCTAACAACTGCGCCTGACACTTGTCTTATATAGGCGTTGCCGACCGCAGCGACATATTCTGCCTGTTTACATATCTCTGTATTTGAATACGCATGCCTATGCCAGTTTCTTTGGCGCTTCAGTGTATGAATAGGCAGATTTTTGATTCGATTTTGTAACTTCAGGGCCTAAAATGATAATGGCTCCCAGGTTTTTGTTAGCATTTTTTTTATTCACTGTTGTTTTTCATCTGGGGATTTAGCTCTGCTGGCGCTCCTTCACTGCTGACGATACACTGCTGCAACGATACAAGATCATATAAATATTTGATTAGTGAAAAATTAAAAATCAGCTCCCGACTTCTCATTTGAAGTAAATAGAATTTTTCCCTGATTAATCTTGAATCCCAAAGAGAGAAAACGAAATTAAATAATATTTTTAAAGAGACGTAAAGAAAGTACAAAGATATTAGCAATTCTCTGTTAACTGCATTCGAGAATAGCAGTCCAATGATACAATTTATATGTCTTACATCTACATAGGCTATAATGAACATTTGCACATTATTTGAGGTAAAGAAACAAAGAGGAAAAAATTAATTTGTAAAGGGAAAAATATATAAAAAATATTTAATAGTAACTTTCGAAGTAAGAAAATAAATAAAGAGAAATAGTAGTCTGTAACTGGTAAATAATAAAAAGCCTTGGCAGTTAACTTGGTCTTTGCTTGTAATTTGCTAAATTTATACGACAAAAAAATAAGGCATGAATCTCGTAGAGATATTTCGGTAAATTGCAACTAAAAGAATATTTGTTATTGTAAATTTTTCCCAAATATTCAACATTTTAACCGTGAATAAGAGGGTCACTGAATATTTCGTGTGTGGCAAAGAAAATTAATTATACTCTCCGTAAAAGTCAGCGATATAGTAGATGTACATCTGAGCTTTAAGAACCATACATCTATTATTGTTTCGTATGTTACAATCTGAATACTTGCTAAGGAAAGCGTCCACGCCTGTAGCTAGTGGAGCCAAACGTTAGTAAGAAGTGAATTACGATTTAATAATCAATTATATTGCTAGCTAATCGTATACTATGTATTTACGGACTACAAAAAAACATTAAGATACAGGGTGATCAAAAAGTCAGTATAAATTTGAAAACTGAATAAACCACGGAATAACGTAGATAGAGAGGTACAAATTGACACTCATGCTTGGAATTACATGGGGTTTTACTAGAACCAAAAAAATACAAAAGTTCAAAAAATGTCCGACAGATGGCGCTTCATCTGATCAGAATAGCAATAATCAGCAAAACAAAGTAAGACAAAGCAAAGATGATATTCTTTACAGGAAATGCTCAATATGTCCACCATCATTCCTCAACAATAGCTGTAGTCGAGGAATAATGTTGTGAACAGCACTGTAAAGCATGTCCGGAGTTATGGTGAGGCATTGGCGTCGGATGTTGTCTTTCAGCATCCCTAGAGATGTCGGTCGATCACGATACACTTGTGACTTTCCCCAAAGCCAATAATCGCACGGACTGAGGTCTGGGGACCTGGGAGGAAAAGCATGACGAAAGTGGCGGCTGAGCACACGATAATCACCAAACGACGCGCGCAAGAGATATTTCACGCGTCTAGCGCGCCATCTTGCATAAACATCGTACTAATAAAACCCCATGTCATTCCAAGCATGTGTGTCAATTTTTACCTCTCTATCTACATTATTCCGTGGTTTATTAAGTTTCCAAATTTATACTGACTTTTTGATCACCCGGTATATTAACTTCTTGTTTTTCAGGCATACTGAAGTCATTTGATAAGTTTATTTTAGCGTTAATAAAAGTATACATTATAAGTGTTACCATAAACATAAAAAAGCGATGGCCGGCCGGTGTGGCCGTGCGGTTAAAGGCGCTTCAGTCTGGAACCGCGTGACCGCTACGGTCGCAGGTTCGAATCCTGCCTCGGCCATGGATGTGTGTGATGTCCTTAGGTTTAATTAGTTCTAAGTTCTAGGCGACTGATGACCTCAGAAGTTAAGTCGCATAGTGCTCAGAGCCATTTGAACCATTTGAAAAAAGCGATGCATTGGTTTAATGCTTGAGTCTGCATAGGATGAAATTCTACACTTTATTTTAGAAACTCACGTAGCTAGGATCTTTATATTATTTACCCAACAATCAAATGCGAAACTGCGTAAGCTTCATGTACGTACGTAATCAAAATGTATGCTGGAAAGGAGTAATATAAATCCCACACAAGCAGGGCATCGACTTACTATTTACGTGCGTAATCGTTCACTGCTTACAAAATATTTCCAGACACTAATGTACTCAGTATACTTATTGGTATTAATGTTAACGTCGTACATAAAATGTTGGTAGTGTGTGATTAGGAAGTACTGGGGTTTTACCATATTCTGTGAATTAAATATTACTTGGTGGAAGAGTTCACAGAGCTTTGACCGCTGCAGTGATTAATTGTAGAGGCGTGTCACTCCATATATTGTTGAACAAATGGGTTCAAATGGCTCTGACCACTATGGGACTCAACTGCTGTGGTCATAAGTCCCCTAGAACTTAGAACTACTTAAACCTAACTAACCTAAGGACAGCACACAACACCCAGCCATCACGAGGCAGAGAAAATCCCTGACCCCGACGGGAATCGAACCCGGGAACCCGGGCGTGGGAAGCGAGAACGCTACCGCACGACCACGAGATGCGGGCTATTGTTGAACATTGTCAGGAATATCACTCGAGGCAGATTATGTGTACGAATTATTCCGAAGCCGTATAGAGTACAATGCTGGTCCGGGCACAAGTTTTTCGGAGTACACCATTCATCGTACATTGTTGAACATGGGGCTCTGCAGTAAAAGACCTCTGTGTCTTCCCATTCTGGTGCAACAACATCGCCAATTACGATTGCAGCGGGCACGGGGTCACCGAGATTGGACTGTGGATTAATGGAAACGTATCACCTGGTCGAATGAATCACGATGTGTCCGGACTGTGGCCTGCGATACGTACAGGGCTCAGCGCACGTCAGTGTGACGTCAGCAGTGTAGTGTTCGTGGCCAACGATAAATACCAGTCAAAGCCCTTTGGTCAAATCTTTGACAGTGTAGTAGGGAAGCTTTTAGCGAAGATCCTTGATATAAATTAGAGCGAGGATCTAAAGTTCGCCGTTTTATTCATGTCGCTTTGTTTCCCTTGGTGCATTTAAGTTATAAAATGAAGTATATTTGGCGCGTGGCTACGAGCACAGTGATCGTTGCAAGGTATGAAGAATACGAAATTCTTTGTAACACAAAGTACGCTGACTACAAAAACCGTGATAAGCGGTTGTAATCTTACAAATAACTAGCTACAGCAATTAGCTGAATTCGAAGTGGCTGCACCGTGGACGATGTTAAGCTTATATATAAAAAAAAGGATGTGGAAGGATATGGAGGAGTGAGAAGCCAAGTGCGTGCAAAGTGAAATAAATGTATTTATTTGTAATCTAAATAACCTATGTAGTCTTCATAAATTCCTCCTTAGGTGATTAATGTACTGATTTACATGTTTCTGGAAAAAGTACGTAAAATGCTACACTGCAGGATTCGAGCACTGTATTACAAGCTGTAATAAGTTCTTCCTGTTACTAAAATATTTTAACCCGACCATGATATTGTCTTTAGCAGAAATAGCATTCATGTTTTAAATAAAGAAACATTGCAGTAGTTACGTCTCGTATCTTTTCACGATTCGCAGAATGCTTGGCGAGAATTTACTCTCAAGATCAAGTACAAATATTTACAGAGGTATTTTATGTCATGTTACGGAAAACTGTACTAAAGAAATCTGTCCCTCTGCAGCATGTCAGAAATATCACAACTGCTGGACAAGAGAGGCAGAACAACATACATACAAACACCGCATAAAAATATACGTAAATATTTCCTTTTGATAATGAGAATAAATGCTCGAAACTCATCAGTAAAGCATAAGAAAATGCGTATTTACTGCAGTGTTCTATTATTTAAATCGGGAATGCTACAGCTGCAAGGTTTCCAGAAACAGCAGTTATAAGGAATGAAATTAAGAAATGGCATTTCTTAAATGAGTATCGTGTATGTAAATACGAGAGGCTACTTTCATGAGTGCGAATTTAAGTGTTCGTTCGCCCATTCCCAACCAATTTTTGTTGTTCCCTGTGTCCTCACACTGTAGCTCACGAAGGAATCTCTGGTGTACACTTTGAGCTCCTCCTCTCGCTGTCCACGGTTTCATCCACAATCGTTTCCTTTTCTCTTTCCTTTCAAGCCGTGAGCTCACCGCCAACGTATGCTTTTGCGAACAACTTAACGATATATTTTACGGCCGTGTAATAGCTCCAGTGAAGAAACGTGGTCAAAAAAGTTCGACGACAGTGCAGTACGGGAGTCAGGCTTCGTGCATTTGTGTCGGTCGGTAAGAACTTTACATTTTGAGTCATACAGATGTGCGCTGTGGCCTATATTTACCAGAGGTCACGGTCTGGATATCCCGTCATCCACACGAGTGGCTACTTCCAACATGTACCGCGCCAGTGGGAGCAGTATTATACTGTGGAGGACAGTCACCTTGCCTTACTGCAGTACCGAGCGGGGTGGCGCAGTGGTTAGACACTGGACTCGCATTCGGGAGGACGACGGTTCAATCCCGCGTCCGGCCATCCTGATTTAGGTTTTCCGTGATTTCCCTAAATCACACCAGGCAAATGCCGGGATGGTTCCTCTGAAAGGGCACGGCCGACTTCCTTCCCTAATCCGATGAGACCGATGACCACGCTGTCTGGTCTCCTTCCCCAAACCAACCAACCAACCAACCTTACTGCAGTAGTAAATGAATTGATCGTATGGCATTTATTGGTTGGGATATCCCCTTCGGGGTTCGGCCGCCGTATTGCCTTTTTAGTTGACGCTACTTCCGCGACTTACGTGTCAATGATGATGAAAATGATAATGAACCACAAACAACACCCAGTCCTATTCCGGGAATCGAACCCGGCCCCCCTTGCGTGGTAGGCGGCAATCGCTAGCGCTGCACTACGGAGGCGACCGCCTGTAATAGTAATCGAAGGCATCGTGACAGTTATGAACTACACAAACATTATTGCTGACCACCTGAATCCCTTCTCGCTTAATGTCTTCCTCTTCCAGCAGGATAAATGACCGTATCACAAAACCAGAATCATGCTGCAGTGGTCTGAGTAGCATGATAATGATATCACGTTGATGTCTTGGTCAGCTAATTTACCTGTTCTGTACCTGATGGAATACATCTGATGCTCTATCCGGTGCCAGTTACACGCCCACAAGCCACCGGGTTGTGATTTGCGAGAAACGTGTGACCTGTGCGTCGACATCTGGGCCCGCATACCTGCAGAATAGCAAGGACTTGTCCCATCAATGCCGTACGGAGTAGATGCTGTATGACGATCCAAATGTGGACCAACAGACTATTATGACGTTCATAATGTTGCTGTTCGTCAGTGTATGCCTTAGTGCCCAACTTGAAGGATTTATTTATGCATAATCCCTACGCATATTCAGAACAACTTGTACACTCCCTAGTTCGCCCACCACCTCCATAGGTATCCCGTAAAATTTGGTACTAAAAACTGATGTGTCGGTAGTAGAGATGCCTAATAAAGAGACACTATGTTCATAACATTGAAGTGCTGTAGGTTCTTCAGTGCTACTGAGCTATATACAAAGTTCTTGATTGAATTAGGTTGGTGCATAAATTCGTAGCGTTTTTGTGCACACTGGTATTAAGATAGCTATGGGTTTATTTGTTGAGTGTCATTTATTTTTAGTTCACTACTGCTATCTGAGTTTACATAGTCTTATTTTGTCACCTGCAGATAGTATGTGGAGCTGTGGGCGCAAGACAATGGAGTGCCACATGGAGGAATTGGAACATTTCCGACGTATTAGTTCCAATGGTTCTGAGCACTATGGGACTTAACATCTGGGGTCATCAGTCCCCTAGAACTTAGAACTACTTAAACCTAACTAACCTAAGGACATCACACACATCCATGCCCGAGGCAGGATTCGAACCTGCGACCGTAGCGGTCGTCCGACGTATTCTTCTGTTTGAGTAAAATACAGGGGTGACAGCAGCGGAGGCAGCTATAAACATCTGCGCCATGTATGGGGATAACGCCATTCGACAGAGGACGGCAAGAAAATAATTTTCTCGTTTCATGGAGGATAGTTTTGCCATTAGTGACTCAAATGGTTCAAATGGCTCTGAGCACTATGGGACTTAACTTCTAAGGTCATCAGTCCCATAGAACTTACAACTACTTAAAACTAACCTAAGGACGTCACACACATCCATGCCCGAGGCAGGATTCGAACCTGTGACCGTAGCGGTCGCGCGGATCCAGACTGTAGCGCCTAGAACTGCTCGGCCACCCCGGCCGGCCATTAGTGACTCTCCACGATCAGGAAGACCTACGGGGTTTGATGAAGATCTTTCAAGTGCATTAATCCACAATGATCCATGTCAGCCGGCCGGAGTGGCCGAGCGGTTCTAGGCGCTACAGTCGGGAACCGCGCGGCTTCTACGGTCGCAGGTTCCAATCCTGCCTCGGGCATGGATGTGTGTGATGTCCTTAGGTTAGTTAGGTTTAAGTAGTTCTAAGTTATAGGGGACTGATGACATCAGAAGTTACGTCCCATAGTGCTCAGAGCCGTTTGAACCATTTGATCCATGTCAGTATACTCGAGAATTGGCAAATGTGATGAACTGTGATCATTCCATCATCGTGCGACATTTGCATGTAATGGGAAATGTTCAAAAATCAGATGTATGTGTACCGCATGCTCTGAGCCATAAATCGCAGAAATCAGCAGGTGGTCATACATTCCTCTCTGCCTGCTCGTCAAGCAATTGGTTCATAAACAACCCCGACCGGTCCTATCCTTTATCGCTACTGGTCACGAGAAAAGGTGTCTTTATGGTAACATATGGAAAAGATAGGAATAGGTGAGCCCAAACAAAGTAGAAACTACCCGTACAAAGACGTGCGCGCATTCGCAAGGGATAATGTTGTGCATTTGGTGGAACAGCGACGGTGCGGTGTGCTACGAAATGCTTCCACGAGGTGTAACTTTCACTGCTGACATTTATTGTCCACAACTGAGACGTCTCGCAGACGCAATGCAAGAACAACTATATCAGGAAGATTGCGCGAAGTGACACTACTTCACAATCATTCCCCCCCCCCCCCCCCCCCGCATTCTACTAGAGCGAAAAAACACTATACAGGAGTTCCCTAAAAGCCGTATCGATTCTATGCTGCTTTAGATGTCAGCTAATCTTTCCTGTTATTGAGCCAGAGAACAGCAACGCAAGCTTCGTGCCCTTCTCGGAGATCTTCTGCTTCTGCTTCTGTTTCTTCGGCGAGATGGCTTGCGAAATCTGGCGGCTGTTCTACCCGTTTTCTTTGGAGACTTTCCGTAAGTGGCTCAGTTCTTTCAGAAGGCTTTCAGCCATCATATGTCCTCCGAGAGGCAGTGTCAGCTTTGATGTGGTGTCATTATTCACGCGGGTTCCCATCAAAGAGCCTTTATATTTTATCTCCCAGTTATTTGACGACACTGTTGTGGCTTTATTTAAGCACACGCTGACATCATCGCATTTTTTTGTATGATGGAGATTATTGTAACCAGATGGACGGCGTCGCGATGGGAAGCCCATTAGCTACAGTTATAGCCAACCGCTTGATGGAGTACTTTGAGTACATCGCCCTGGACACGGCTCCTGCAAAACGTTGTTGCTTTTATCGTCGACGACAAGTTCGTTGTCTGGCCTCATGGGTGTCAATAGCTTGGAGAATTTTTCAACCACATCAACAGCATCCATACTAACATCAGATTCACGATGGAAGTAGAAACAGATGGTGCCTTGCCTTTTGTAGCCATCCTCGACCGCCGGAAAGAAAAGGGGTGTCTCAGCCTCAGTGTTTATCGGAAACATACCCCCGAAGACCGATATCTGCATGCTACCAGCTATCACCACCCTTCGCAGAAATGTTCTGTTGTGAGAACATTCGTGCGACGAGCGGAAGCCGTTTCAGACGCTGAATGCCTTCCGAAGGAACTGAGCCACTTGCGGAAACTCTACAAAGAAAACGGTTACAACAACCGCCATATTTTGCAAGCCATCTCGCCGAAGAAACATAAGAAGACCTCGGAGGAGGGCACGAAGGAGCTTACGTTCTTGCCGTCCTGTGGCTCAATAACGGAAAAGATTATTAGACAACTTCTAAAGAAGCATAAAACTGTTACGGCTCCTAGGGCACAGGCTAAAATTCTACAGCTAATGAGGTCTGTGAAACACCATGTTGGACTCAGAACGCCAGGAATATACACTCCTGGAAATGGAAAAAAGAACACATTGACACCGGTGTGTCAGACCCAACATACTTGCTCCGGACACTGCGAGAGGGCTGTACAAGCAATGATCACACGCACGGCACAGCGGACACACCAGGAACCGCGGTGTTGGCCGTCGAATGGCGCTAGCTGCGCAGCATTTGTGCACCGCCGCCGTCAGTGTCAGCCAGTTTGCCGTGGCATACGGAGCTCCATCGCAGTCTTTAACACTGGTAGCATGCCGCGACAGCGTGGACGTGAACCGTATGTGCAGTTGACGGACTTTGAGCGAGGGCGTATAGTGGGCATGCGGGAGGCCGGGTGGACGTACCGCCGAATTGCTCAACACGTGGGGCGTGAGGTCTCCACAGTACATCGATGTTGTCGCCAGTGGTCGGCGGAAGGTGCACGTGCCCGTCGACCTGGGACCGGACCGCAGCGACGCACGGATGCACGCCAAGACCGTAGGATCCTACGCAGTGCCGTAGGGGACCGCACCGCCACTTCCCAGCAAATTAGGGACACTGTTGCTCCTGGGGTATCGGCGAGGACCATTCGCAACCGTCTCCATGAAGCTGGGCTACGGTCCCGCACACCGTTAGGCCGTCTTCCGCTCACGCCCCAACATCGTGCAGCCCGCCTCCAGTGGTGTCGCGACAGGCGTGAATGGAGGGACGAATGGAGACGTGTCGTCTTCAGCGATGAGAGTCGCTTCTGCCTTGGTGCCAATGATGGTCGTATGCGTGTTTGGCGCCGTGCGGGTGAGTGCCACAATCAGGACTGCATACGACCGAGGCACACAGGGCCAACACCCGGCATCATGGTGTGGGGAGCGATCTCCTACACTGGCCGTACACCACTGGTGATCGTCGAGGGGACACTGAATAGTGCACGGTACATCCAAACCGTCATCGAACCCATCGTTCTACCATTCCTAGACCGGCAAGGGAACTTGCTGTTCCAACAGGACAATGCACGTCCGCATGTATCCCGTTCCACCCAACGTGCTCTAGAAGGTGTAAGTCAACTACCCTGGCCAGCAAGATCTCCGGATCTGTCCCCCATTGAGCATGTTTGGGACTGGATGAAGCGTCGTCTCACGCGGTCTGCACGTCCAGCACGAACGTTGGTCCAACTGAGGCGCCAGGTGGAAATGGCATGGCAAGCCGTTCCACAGGACTACATCCAGCATCTCTACGATCGTCTCCATGGGAGAATAGCAGCCTGCATTGCTACGAAAGGTGGATATACACTGTACTAGTGCCGACATTGTGCATGCTCTGTTGCCTGTGTCTATGTGCCTGTGGTTCTGTCAGTGTGATCATGTGATGTATCTGACCCCAGGAATGTGTCAATAAAGTTTCCCCTTCCTGGGACAATGAATTCACGGTGTTCTTATTTCAATTTCCAGGAGTGTATTAAATACCGTGTAGGTGTGGACAATTCTATATCGGACAGGCTGTAGGTACTGTTGAGCAGCGCCGTGTGGAACACGAGAGATGTTTGCGCCTCTGGTATCCTGAGAAATAGGCGGTGGTTAGAAAATGGACACCGTATAGCATTTGCCGAGACATCTGTTACTACGTGGACTACTAGTTTTTGGGACAGTGTTGTAAAAGAAGCGATCGAGTTAAAAGTTTCTGACAACGCCCTCAATGAAGGCGGCAGCCTGCCGCTAAGCACATGTTGGAACCCGGCCGTTGGAAAGTTGAAGCGGACGCGGAAAGCGCGCAATGAAAACATTACCATATATGACGCTGGAGCGAGCACCAGTGACGTCACTGAAGACAGCGCGGCTATGTATGAACGACAGCAGCAATCATTCGACACTCACCACTTAAGAATGGCCGAAGAAAACTGGCCGAAAACTCGTGGATTTTAAACCACTGTACGCGGCTGGAAGCCCGACAAAATTTTATCAGTATATATCGCCGCGAAATTATATAGAATATTTCCTTAATTAACGAAACAAAACAAAACTAATTGACGACAACCATATTTATTCTTCGTAGCAGGCTAATTTGTTAAGTATTATACCGACTTCTCTTACTGGCAAACCCTCTCGTCCTCAATCATATGAGATTGTAAAACATTTGGTAACTCACAAGGGGAGGAGAGAGATCGACTTTTTGAGAACACCTATACAAGTTGCTGGCAAATAAAAAAGTTGGTACGATGCTTAAAATGACGCGGCAAGGATTACATATGAAAGAAATACAATTAATTGATTAAAAATAATGAGTACAGCCATTTTATTAAAGATTTGGATATGAAAACTTCAATGCATCTGAATGTGAGTGTGTGTTGAAAAACCCTATTACGCTGCTATAACGTTTTTATGAGACAGCAAAGGACTTGGAAGAGCCGTTGAACGTAATGGACATCGTCTTCAAAGGAGGATATAAGATGAACATCAACAAAAGCAAAGCGAGGATAATGGAATGAAGTCAAATTAAGTCGGGTGATGCTGAGGGAATTAGATTAGGAAATGAGACACTTAAAGTAGTAAAGGAGTTTTGCTATCTGGGGAGCAAAATAACTGATGATGGTCGAAGTAGAGAGGATGATGATGATGATGATGTCGTGTGACGACGGCCTCCCGTCGGGTAGACCGTTCGCCTGAAGCAAGTCTTTCGATTTGACGCCACTTCGGCGACTTGCGCGTCGATGGGGATGAAATGATGATGATTAGGACAACACAACACCCAGTCCCTGAGCGGAGAAAATCTCCGACCCAGCCGGAAATCGAACCCGGGCCCTTAGGATTGACATTCCATCACGCTGACCACTTTTTTTTTTTAATCTCATTTTGTTCGCCTTTGTTCGTTGCATATGCTCGGGGCGGACGTCGTAAGACATCCGTTTACATTCGTTGTTGATCGATTAGCTCATTTTTTTTTATTACAGAGGGCTGCTAACCGTCTGACCGAACACGCTGAGACCACTCAGCTACCGGGGGCGGACAGTAGAGAGGATATAAAATGTAGACTGGCTATGGCAAGGAAAGCGTTTCTGAAGAAGAGAAATTCGTTAACACCGAATATAGATTTAAGTGTCAGGAAGTCGTTTCTGAAAGTATTTGTGTGGAAGTGAAACGCGGACGATAAATAGTTTGGACGAGAAGAGAATAGAAGCATTCGAAATGTGGTGCTACAGAAGAATGCTGAAGATTGGATAGGTAGATCACATAACTAATGAGGAGGTATTGAATAGAATTGGAGAGAAGAGGAATTTGTGGCACGACTAGAAGAAGGGATCGGTTGGTAGGGCATATTCTGAGGCATCAAGGGATCACCAATTTAGCATTGGAGGACAGCGTGGAGGGTAAAAATCGTAGAGGGAGACCAAGAGATGAATACACTAAGCATATTCAGAAGGATTTAGGTTGCAGTAAGTATTGGGAGACGAAGAAGCTTGCACAGGATAGAGTAGCATGGAGAGCTGCATCATACCAGTCTCAGGACTGAAGACCGCAACAACAACAACAACAATGTTTTTATTGAGCTGTTCTGACTGCTATGAGCTCATTTCGAACCCCGTGGTCATTTACAAGATACAACCTTAGCACATCGTCATTGCTGGTGCTACCGCAATGTTAATATAGGTGGGGATGTACTTACCTTCAGTTTACGCAGGTACTGCTCACTATTTTTGAGATAGCCGATTATTTTTGAGTCTGACGGCTTCTTTGGACAGCTTTTAACGATGTACTATGATTATATTTTAATGTTTTAGTGCATCAGGCAAAATACTTTTTGTTGATTACTTGTAATGTCTTTACCCATTCAGAATATTTCTAGCTATAATAAGTGTCCAAAATGTTTGATTACAAAAAGTTGAACGGCGCGATTTATTATCGATAACGCACGTGATCTGGCGGGACTAATGAAGAAGCCTCGCATGGAAAAGATTTTTAAACATCTCTTCTTGAACAGCCTCCTCTCACACAGTTGACTAAATCGGAATAGCAGATTTGCGTAAACCACACGTGTTAGACAAGTGACATTCGGAAAATAATATTTGCTCGGGTTAGCAAAACGGGTTCAGGCATAACACGTAAACATGGCAGCGAAAATCGCATTGAGATTTAGAAATTAGATTTTCGTCTTCTGCTAAGTGTGTCGCTTTCAAACGTAGTGATGATGTGCGTTATGTGACACTGTAAGGATACTGGAGTGCACGCCAGCATTACTTCTGCCTCCGTGTTTGTTGGTCGCTAAACATGACGGTGCTGCCACTGTGGCGAGATTACCGCTTCGCTTTGCCGAGTAATAATAAATAGTAGTCAATGCTGATACTTTTAGATATTCTTTGCATTAGTGTTGTTTAAGTACATCAATGTATGACCGCATTGCAGTTTTCGGTATTAATGTTGGTAAATTAAGGAAATCCCTGACACCTGACAGCGCTTCTGTCAGATTTTAACAGCAAAGCGCGAACGGTTGTAGGCGATAACAGCAACCGTCTATAGAGCACTGAATCTGGGGCGAATTTCTGAATTGCGGCTTCTTGAAAAGACGCGCCGGTCAACCAGAGTCGCAAGCCTTGAGGTCAGGTCAGATCCGCGTTCTCTGATCGTGTTATTGTGGCGCCCCGCATCGGAGACTTCGAACGGCGGATGAATAAGCTCGCTGGAAGTTCATATGTGCCGTCTCTCGCATTGCTGTGAACAGCGAGGTTCGATGAAGATGCCGTTGATACCGCGATCATCTCAGTAATTGATTCAAAATTATTTAACGACCAAATAAGTGGTTGCCAGCTTACAGGTCTTTGTGCAAGAAACGAAACGCGCTTGAATGAGCCATTACGCGGAAGAAAATCAAATACCCCTCAAACAGGCGCTAGGGCCACAGTACACTTGTCACTTCTGCAGTCTTGAACTCTACGTTGCCGTGTTCTGCCAGCCTAGCGAGAAGCCTCTCTTTTGTCTACGATGGATAATGGTAATGGCAGTGCCTTCTGAATGCGCCCGTTTACATTGGCAGACAGTTTCAAGTGATGGAAGATCCTCTCAGCGCCAGATTTTGAACAGCGTGTTTAGTAAGTTGCCGCCGAACTGTTCTTCGCTCTCACTCAAAGGCACTCAGTTGAGACCGACTGAATACCAACGTCAGGTAACCGCGTCTCCATGTAAAGGAAAGCTCAAGTCGTCATTGTATCCCATCTTGAGTCGTACTGCAGTGTCTAAGCAATTTATATGTTCCTTTCAAGGGAGTTTGATGGATGGCTAGTTGTTCTTCAGTGTTGCCCTATTTTAAAATTTTGTTCCCTGTTCTCGTGTTAATATTGTTGAGTCTCATTTTATTTGAAATCAGTTCACCCTTTTTCCAGCCATAACTGACATATTGTGAACTTCGTTTGATTTCTGACACAATCAGATTTTATAAAACAGTTACGACTGGTTTCGGGCTACTTCGTTAGTCTTCAGATACCGTGAGCCATGGGCGATAGTTGGTGAACAGAACGTTCAATACATGTGTTGTCGAACTCAAGTGCCGCCAATGAGTGTTAGTATCTGAGTATTTCCAATGTATGCTGAAATCGGCTATGATTGCATCATGATACAACTAGCTGACAAACGCACCAAAAACGGCTATTCATTTTGCCAATTTCCTATTAGAAAAGGAAATAAAAAATTAACTGTGTTTGTAGTGTAATACCGAAAAAATTTCATTTTCATATAGTTCTGAAAACACCTTTGAAATTATGAAACAGTCGTACAAAGATATATGTGTAACGTACAAATCTATAAGTGCAGCTGCTTCGCGTGTCTACATCGCGATTTTGTGAACGTCCTTATGGAAACACCTCTTCAAAGCTCTATAGACGACTGCTGTTATCGCCTCTTGTCTGTCAAAAGTTCTGACAGGTGTCACGGATTTCCTTAATTTGACTCCAGTGTAGAGGTGTTATAGTAGTAATGAATAAATACATTAAAACTTTATGCTTGATGTGATACTTTTTCATGTATCACAGTGTTTATGTCATATCTCCTGACGTATGTGCCACATAAAAATATAATTTTGTTGGTACTTCAACTGTTTATGTAAATACTGTCTGCAAAAAGTATTGCGATTTGAGTTAGTAATGCCGACCGCTGTGGCCGAGTGGTTCTAGGCGCTTCAGTCAGGAACCGCGCTGCTGCTACGGTCGCAGGTTCGAATCCTGCCTCGGGCATGGATGTGTGTGATGTCCTCAGGTTAGTTAGGTTTAATTAGTTCTAAGTCTAGGGGACTGATGACCTCAGATGTTAAGTCCCACAGCGCTTAGAGCCATTTGAACCATTTGAGAGTTAGTAGCAAAGAAGTAATAAATTTAAACGTCAGGCACAGGGTGGCAGTTTTTCACGCATACCTGCTTAACTATGATGGGGAGATGATTCTTACCTACAGTGTGGTAGGGAAATAGCATGAAGGTGGTGCGATGAACCCTCTGTCAGGCACTTAATTGTGAACTGCAGACTAGTCACGTAGATGTAGAGGTAGAATACAACAAATTAAAGCGAGTTAGTGGTTGCCGGGACACGGATGTGAGGGACATGTCTTTCAATTAGCGGAAAAGAACGTTAGTTTTGCAGAAAGGAGGCAGCTGCCTTTTTTGAAATAGTCAGAAGGAGTAATGTAGAAAAGAGAATTGTAATAGTGAGATGGTGGAAGCAGTCTGAGCGTGCAAAGACGAACCGCACGTACAAGTTGCCAGAAAATTGTCGTAGCAGTGCTATTGCGGTAAAATGTTATATTTAGAAAAGAGGCACTATTTTAGGATGATCAACGAAGTAGAGGAGATGCAAGGACAGAAAACAGCAAGAAAGAAGACAGCAAGAACAAGGCTCAAGACTACAAAATTGAGTAGAAGACTAACACAGAAGGCTAGAACAATCAAGACCTCATCATGAAACATCATGAATATACGCAGTGCTAACTGAATCTGCGCAGGAAACAGATTATCCTGAGAAATATAGTGAGACAGAACGACAGGGGTAATATGGACTGTGTTACGACAAGTGACTGTTTATCCATCGTTCCTCATTAGAGGATTTGTACTATGAACAGACTACCTGCTGTCAAACCAGTTACTGTGAGGACCAAAGTACACGTTATTTGGAAAGTGAGAGTTTAAAACAAATCAACGCTGTGTTAGTAAAATATATTACCGTGTGGGTGTCCAATGACGTACCAAAAGTTGTGTCTGTAAATTTAATCAGCCAAACCCTTTTAAAAAGCCTTTCTAAAGTGCTTCTTAAAGGATATACAGGTGTCGGACATAGTGACAGGACCATCGATTATTTCTTTAAAAGTTGTCAAACATTTCGCTTAAATATGAGCTGATGCATCGCTATCTTTGCAGCTCCCCGCTCCAACGAGAACATCTGAAGCTTACAACTGGCAGTATCTCAGCCCAAAGGCAATTATTCAGAATAGTAGCGATAAATCAAGAAATACTAAATTACATTTAGGTGCCAATTCTCTTGCAGTCAAATATTTTCGCCACACTATCAAAGCTCACAGTGAAACCATACCAATCTGACTAGAAAAAATTAAATGAAGTGACATTCTTTTGCTTTATCAATATGTAACAATGTCTCAGTTGATAACGGTTTAGTAAAAGACAATTCGCACCAGTTCGTGGCTACATGTCAAGGCACATAGACTGGAAGTACATGTATTAACGAGAACAGGGCTTGACTGATACAAGTGAGGCTAGCAGATATGTGTTCAATAGTAGCATTAGTCTAGTAACGAATTATTTTGGACGGAAAACTGGTAGCTCTTCAAATGTTTGTCATTGGAAGGCACAGCATGTAATCATTCAAACATTTTCCAGTGCATCAGGGATACTAGGCTGTCAGAAAGCAATATAAAGTCCAATGTCATTTACGTATGTTGTACGCGTATTACTATTGATAATAAAGGGTTAAGGCAACGCATTTTCCCGTATTATTGGATGACTGCCTGGTGTATATTGTTATTATCATTGCTAACAGTGCCCATTTCAGATCAGTTCAGCAATTCTCAGGTGAGGATCACCGACTGGGTGATTGTTTACTCATACCAGGGCACAAACAAAATTAAAAGGCAGATGATGAAACGACTGAGCAGGTCGTCAGAAGCAGTACTATACAGGAAGAGGATAAGGAAGACGAAACATCCGAATCGGAAGTGCGATTAGCAGCTGAAAGCACTATCGTACAGTCCTGTCCATCAGGAGAAATAAATTCTAATCTAATGCTTAGTCAGTTTCTTAGTATCAATAAAGCAAATCAAACCAAACTGGAGAAGCTGAATAAAATAGAAGTAGAAATGAAATTCGAACAAAATAAACTAGAGTCGTATATAATAGAAACTAGCCAAAACAAACTAAAATACAAGCGATCCATGTGCAATTGAAAAGTGAAATGCTGGAAGGACATAGCAAACTCGAAGTTGAATTGAAACACGAAATGAAAATAAGGACAAAGCAAATTTTAAATTGCATCTGCAAGTCTACTATCAGCATCTACAAGCTTTTTATCCATATCCGCATGTATTTCACTTTTGAAAATCATTTTAATCTGTTCATTATACTAGAGATCGGACAGTATTTATATGTTGTGCGTGAATTTTCGTCTGCTGAAGTCGGATTTCTACCTCAACAACGATGTATCGTGCTCTTGATAAACCATTTCTTTTAAAATTTAAAAACTTTTAAAATTAACACTTTGGAAGTGCACTGAGTGAGCCGCCGTTTGTACTGAGGTGATTCATATCAAAGAGTTCTACGACGGGAATTAACAGACTTTTATCGCGGAATTGTAGTTGCAGCTAGACGCATGGGACATTCAATTTAGGAAATTGGTAGGGAATTTATTATTTCGAAATCCACAGTGTCTAGAGTGTGCTGAGAATACCAGATTTCTAATTTCAGGCATTACCTTTCACCATGGACAACGCAGGGGCCGATTGCCTTAACGACCGAGAGCAGCGGCGTTTGCGAAGAGTTGTCAGTGCTGACAGAGAAGCAACACTGCGTGAAGTAACCGCAGAAACCACTGTAGGACGTACGGTGAACGTACCCGTTAGGACAGTGCGGCGAAATGTGACGTTAATGACCTATAGCAGCAGACGACCGACGCGAGTGCCTGTGCTACCAGCACAACATCGCCTGCAGCGCCTCTCCTGGGATCTGACAATATCAGTTGGACTCTAGACGTCTGGAAAACCGTGGCCTGGTCAGATGAGTCTCGATTTCATTTGACAAGAACTGATGGTAAGTTTGAGTCTGTCGCAGATCCCACGAAGCCATGGAACCACATAGTCGACAAAGCACTGTGCAAACTTGGTGGCTCCATAATGATGTGGGCTGTGTTTACATGGAATGGACTGGGTCTTCTTGTCCTACTGAACAGATCATTGATTGGGATTCGTTAAGTTCGGCTACTTTGAGCCGTTCATGGACTGCATTTTCCGAAAAAACGATGGAATTTTTATACATGCCAATGCGCTATGTCACCGGGCCACAAGTTTTCGCGATTCGTTTGAAGAACATTCTGAACAATTCAAGCGAGTGATTTCGGCACCCAGATCGCCCGATGTGAATCCCATCAACCTTTTATGGGATATAATCAAGAGGTCAGTCGTGAAAAAATTACTGCACCGGTAACTCTTTCTTAATTACGGTCCTTTATAAAGGCAGATTGGTTCAATATTTCTGCAGAGGACTTCCAACGATTTGTCGAGTTCATACCCCGTCGAGTTGGTGATTTACGCCAGGCAAAAAGAAATCCAATACGATATTTGGAGGTATCCCATAACTGTTGACACCTCAGTGTATGTCGGAGGTGTACTGTAATGGAAATCGAAAAAAATGGTTCAAATGGCTCTGAGCACTATGGGACTTAACAGCTATAGTCACCAGTCCCCTACAACTTAAAACTACTTAAGGGGCTCCGGAACGCCCTATACTTGCAATGTTAAAATAACGCTTATAAATTACATCTTTCCTCACAAAGTATTTGAGGTAGGAAGTTGAACTTTTTACACATTATTTATTGGAATATGGGCTATAACTTAACACAGGGATTTTACAAAATTTTAGTTCAGTTATTAAAGATGATTTTTTTCAATTGTAATGAAAATTCACAACATTTTTTTGCAATTTTTTATTTATATATTCAAAAATATACAGTTTTTTGGAAAAAGGCTGTGTTAAATTATGCAGAAGGTACTGTGTAACACTTACTGAAAGTTTGAAACAAATATGTTTGCAAGATCCTTAGAAAACATGTAATTAGTATGAGAAAATAAAAGTTTTGGGAATCGAGCGACAAAGATTGGATCAACTTTTTAGTGCATTCCAGGTCCATAGGATGGATTATCTTCATCCTCTGCAAACTCCTCCTCCAGCTTCCTCTTGTTCCTCCTCCTGTTTACTCTTGCTTGTATTTCTAGACTCTTTACAGTCCTGTCTGCAGCCCGAAGGCGTTCCTTGTCTAAAGCAAGCATCGCTCGTACCATGTTAGAACCTATCTTCATTCCCATATTTCTAAATACCTTGCACCTTGCAATGTTGCAATCATTGAAAGTCGCAACAGCATCATACACACCAAAGTGAAGTGTTTCTATTCCAACAAATACAGTCTTGGGGATTCTCGACCATATAACACTATTTACACTTTCATTGGGGTTTTGAGTTTTTCCGTGAATACACTTTTTCAACAGTTCAGGTGCTGCTAAGTCTCTGAAAATAGGTTTTATCACCTCCATTATTGCATGAGGCAGACTATGCTTATGAGTGTACACTTCACCAGTTAGCAATCCTTTGTTATATTTACACCAACTGTCTTCTTCTTTGGGACACAAGCTATGTTGGGGATTTTCGTACAGAGACTCAAGAAACAGTATTAATTACGAATATTTTCGAGATAACGACAGAGTAAATAAACATGAAACAATCGACAATCACACCAGCGATATATATTGAACCATCACAGGTTAGCCACAACACATACTTTATCTCACATCACTAAAATGTACCTGATGAACACGGACGTTAATAATAACACCATTTGACAGCAGTTTAACAGCGCCACAGTGGGTCACGCCCATGTAGAACACATTTCAAAAAAAATTTAAAAATAGTTGTAGTCTTCGGAATTGAATAAATTATATATCTATTAAAAGGTAATAGTCTGCAGATTCAGAAAACGCAAAATAGTAAAAATTGAACTTTTCATGATTTTGAGTCTTTCTGGAGCCCCTTAAACCTAACTAACCTAAGGACATCACACAACACCCAGTCATCACGAGGCAGAGAAAAATGGAAATCGCGTATAAGACGTTGGTGAGACCAATTCTATTGTTCTAGCGTTCGGTGTGTATACAGAACAGGATAACAAAACAGTCATAGCTGGAATACAGAAAAGCTCTGCTAGGATCGTAATATATCGGTATAGTCCACGTGAAAGTGTAATAGAAATTCTTGGGGAACTTAAATGGGAATCCTTGTGAGCCAGACGACGTAGTTGTCGCGAAACCCTGGTGGGTACATTTAAAAAACCTGTATGAGAAGAACACTCAACTACCATTACTCTGCTAAAATCGTATAATTCGCGTAGCAGTCATGAGAATAATACAAAAGAGATAAAAGAGATTAGGACTCGCATAGTTCCATATAGGCAGGCGTACAATACATCAACATATCAAACTCGTAGGAAGCATTCTGTTTTCAGGTGATTCTTCAGAAATGCATGTGAAATGTTTTTATGCTGTTACAAGAAACACAATCCGCTTTTGTCCATCATGTCTAGTTTTCACAAAAAAACAGACGCTTATATTTTATGGCTCCTACAAAATCCACTGAATTAACAGTGCAACGAGAAGAAGCAAAATATGGCGGAAGACCTTCGTATTAAGGAAACTCTTGCAGGTAGTCGGAATAGTAACATTTCATAACGTCAGAGTTTTCGTCATTCATCGTTTCTTTGACCTAAATCCCAACGTGAGTCTTACCTTTCCGTTTATTCTCCACATTCTGCTACTCACGTTTTTCTCTCAGCAGCTACTATTCTGTAACACGAGCCATGATATTCCTCTTGAATTTTTAATCACACTAAATCTGACTGTAGTGTCAGATGGAATGAAATACTCGTTTCAGCGACTAAAACTTCAATGTAAGTTCTTTTAACTGCCATATCGTTAAAAGTGCGGGTAAAACGTGTCTTTGATTGCACTAGCCAATGCAGATAACTCTTTTTGCCTAGTTATACTAGTGAGACCAAGAGATCAATACACTAAGCAGATTCAGAAGGATGTAGGTTGCAGTAGGTACTGGGAGATGAAGAAGTTTGCACAGGATAGAGTAGCATGGAGAGTTGCATCAAACCAGTCTCAGAACTGAAGACCACAACAACAACAACAACTGGTGTATTATAGTAGAAAGAACAGATTTATGTTGTTCATTATAGACAAACTATGATAGAAGCGCAATACACGTGTCACTAGATAGAGGAAGGTTCAAAGTTTGACACAGCTCTGCTGTTGTTTGTTTGTACTAACAAGGTGAGCACACTACAAGAGAAATCATTCTACGTGTCGGAATTTGCACGAAATCAATACCTTGTTCAAGTGTAACATGCATTCCGCCGTCGATTCAGCAAGAAGACGACTCTGCACAAGCAGATTTAGGACTGGCATACAAAATTCTTGGAAGCTGGTTGCATATGCAAAGGAAAGAGTACGTCTCATGAAACTGCCGAGCGTATCCAAGATGTGTACACACGGAGCTCTCCGAAATCCATAATATGGGCAGGTCAGGAACTACAACTTCCACAGATAACCGTGTGACATTTTCTGAAACGACGCCTGCATATGTAGCCATACAAGTTGCAGTTCATATCAGTTCCCCAGGATTAGCAAAGGACACTTTTACCGGACTAATCACCTTTTCGGACGAATCAACGTTTCGTCTATGGGGTACAGTAAACTGCCTTATGTAAGGATTTGGAGGTCACAGAATCCGGTCGGAATGTGTTTTGTGCCATTTGTGTTCTCAAAATTTTAAGGACCTTTCGTTTTATCGGAGAAAACTGTGACAGGAATGTCTGACCTGGACATGCTGCAAAACTGGTTGTTCCTTCAATTTCACGAAGATTCCAATGATCTCATTTTTATGCATGATGGTTCCCCCCTTACTTTCACCTTGAGGTACGGAATATCTTAACACCATACCACAACGCTGGATTGGAAGAGGAGGGAAACAAGATCTTCTTAATTACTTTTGGCCTCCCAGGTCACCTGACCTCACACGTTGCGACTTTTTTTCTGTGAAGGTACATAAGATAGAGACTATGTCCCACCTATCGCACCTACTCTTCAAGAGCTCAGAAATCGTGTTGTTGAAGGTGTTGATTCAATAAACAGGGACCTGTTGATTCGTGTGTGGTATGAAATGGACAACCGTTTCGGTGTTTCTCTAGCAATACACGGCGCTCACGACGAGTGGATTGTATAGCGCCTGTGGGTACATAAAACTCTGACCCTTCCTCTACTTACAAGGGAACCTCCCCATCGCACCCCCGTCAGATTTAAGTATAAGTTGGCACAGTGGATAGGCCTTGAAAAACTGACCACAGATCAATCGAGAAAACAGGAAGAAGTTGTGTGAAACTATGAAAAAATAAGCAAAATATACAAACTGAGTAGTCCATGTGCAAGATAGGCAACATCAAGGATAGTGGGAGTTCAGGAGTGCCGTGGTCCCGTGGTTAGCGTGAATAGCTGCGGAACGAGAGGTCCTTGGTACAAGTCTTCCCTCGACTGAAAATTTTACTTTCTTTATTTTCGCAAAGTTATGATCTGTCCGTTCGTTCATTGACGTCTCTGTTCACTGTAATAAGTTTAGTGTCTGTGTTTTGCGACCACACCGCAAAACCGTGCGATTAGTAAACGGAAGGACGTGCCCCTCCAATGGGAACCGAAAACATTTGATCGCAAGGTCATAGGTCAACCGATTCCTCCACAGGAAAAAACATCTGATATATTCTATACTACACTGGTGACGGCACGTGCGTCACATGACAGGAATATGTTGTCGACCCACCTAACTTGTATACTTAGCGAATGGGTAAAAAGATTCTTCTACCTGGCCCGATTTAGGTTTTCTTGTGGATGTGATAATCACTCCCAAAAAACTGATGAAAATATAAGAGTTTGTCACATAAACTGAAAATAAAAAATTAAATTTTTCATACGAGGGAAGACTTGAACCTAGGACCCCTCGTTGCGTAGCTGCTCTCGCTAACCACGGGACCACGGCGCTCCTTGACTTCCATTGTTCTTTATGTTGCCTATCTTGGCATGGACAACTCAGTTTGTATATTTTACTAATTTTTTTCATAGTTCCACACAACTTCTTCCTGTTTTCTCGATTGATCTGTGTTCAGTTTCTCAAGGCCTATCCACTGTGCCAACTTATAACTAAATCTGAGGGGGGTGCGATGGGAAGGTTCCCTTGTTAGTGACATGCGCTGTGTGTTTCTATCTTTAGAATTTGTCTGTAATAATTAATTGCAATCTGTTCTTTCTTTTTGAATCAACCTCTATGAAACGGTAGTTTTATCTTTTTCCCCTTAGGTGCCAACAGCGGAGGAAAATTAAAAATTTGTGGCAAAGTATCGGGCTTTAATTTTCCTCCCAAACAAAGAGGCTTCAAAAGTGTGCCCTACGGCTGGAGCCTTAGGATCAAGCCAAACGCCACACAACAGAGTTTTGCGGGTTGCAGCCCTATCAAGACGCCTGCAACTCGACACAGCTCATCTTGCCTGTGCCAGCAGCTGCAGTATTAGGGCACCACATTTGCCGTGCATACGGCAGTGATTCTCGACTGTGACTGACTGAGTGCTCACTTGCCACTTCGTGAACCATACTGTATAGTGCCAATCTTTCAGCAGATCAGGACGATCTTTACGTTATCAGTACTAGGAAACTGTTTCTCTTGTTCACATTATTGTGTACTTTCTCTATAGTAATAAAGTTCAATTGCTTTTGGTTACTGAGCATCTTTCTATTCTTGTTCATGCATCAGCTATAACGGGATACTTTTTTTCTGACTAATTTCATGTGGTTCGCCGCGAATTCCTGTCCTGTGTCAAACTCTTCATCTCAGAGTAGCTGTTGCACAACATGTCCTAAATTATTTGCTGGATATATTCCAAACTCTTTCTTCCTGTGTCGTTTTTACCCACTACAGATCCCTCTAGCATGATGGAAGTTATTCCTTGATGTCTTAATATATGTCCTATCACGCTGTCACTTCTTCTCGGCAGTGTTTTCCATGTATTCATTTCCACGCTAATTCTGTGGAGAACCTACTCATTTCTTACCTTATTAGTTCACCTAATTTTCAACGTTCTTCTGTAGCACCACATCTCAAAGACGTCGATTCTCTTCTGGTTTTTCCACAGCCCATGTCTCACTGCCATACAATGCTGTATTCCAAGCTTACGTTCTCAGAAATTTCTTTCTCACTTTAAGACCTATGTTTGACACTAGCAGACTTCTCTCGGCCAAGAAAGTCCTTTCATCAAGTGCTAGTCTCCTTGCTCCACCCATCACTGGCTTTTTTGCTGCTAGGTAGCAGAATTCCTTAATATCGTCTACTTCGTGATAGATTCTGATGTTAAGTTTCTCGCTGTTCTCATTTCTGCTACTTCGCATTACTTTCGTCTTTCTTCGAGTTATTCTCAACCCATAATCTGTATTCATTAGAATGTTCACTCTATTAAACAGATCCCGTAATTCTTCTTCATTTTCACAGAGGATAGCAATGTCATTGGTGAATATTATTATTGACATTCTTTCACTTCGAAAGTTAATCCCAGTCTTTTTTCTAATCTGAGTACAGTAGGAGCGTTGACTACGTTCCTGTCCAACACTCTTTTTAATAATTTATTTAGTACGAAAAAATGCAGATGAAAAAGTTTACTTTATGCCTTGTATATGAAAATATCCTTTCCAATGAATAATTTAAACATTTATTCGTCTTGAATCAATGGGGAAACTGTAACCAGCATTGTTCTTATACAGAAAAGGTTAAGAAGTTTGTATCTTGGACAGAAAAAAACACATAATATTTCGATAATCTTCCTTCTTATCTTTATGACAACGACACATAAGAACCTGTATCTATAAATCCTTAACTTTTGTTTGTAAATAAATATTCTTAAACAGACGATCTTTCAGGTATATGTAGCAACGGCATCATTTCTTAGCTCCAGTCTGTAATTCAACGACTCGCTCTTGAAACATGTATTAGAAAAAATTTGGTATTTTTAAACAACCTTATCAGTGGAACTCAATATCAATCTACTTTATGTATCTTCCCGTGAGCCCAAACGTTGCACTAGATATTATAACTGCAATAAAGAAGTTTTGCTTGAAAACTCTGCAACAAAGGAAAAGTGATATTTACTCTTGCATCCACTCGTCGATGGATGAGATATAGGTTTCCATGTAAGGTCGTCATGCAATATGTACTCCATCTGTGGTCAAACTTTCCTAGAGTGACTTGTCTCGTTAACGTCTTCGGAAGACACATGAAACAAGATACGCTATCGACTGTCAACGTTAAAGTTGCCTCGTTTTTGAGGGTCATTCGAACCAGCCTACCTCCCACGTGTGTGACCCCGAGATGTTAACCAACTTTGGCTAGCGTTTCAGCATTCGCATAGTTTGAGACTCCGTGAAGCAGAAACATTCTATGGGCTGTTTAGAAGTGTTAACAGCGCGACACAATTAAAGTCCGCAAGCCATTTGGCCGCGCCATAGAGCCAGCACTACTTCGGAGCGGATAGGCTTCGTCGTCGAGGCCTAACTTCATCGAATCAGCAAATTGCAGATTGTAGGACACGAATTCTCAGGCATAGTTAGCTACATAAAAGGTAAACCCAGGGTTTAAATTCCAAAATATTGATATTTTGTGGAAGCAAGTGTTTATTCATTTTCAGGTGGCGCAGCCGAGTTTAGTTCGATACGGAAATTGCCTGTCAAACGGTCCGCATCGGCTGCAAGTCTTATTTATTGTTCTTCCCACAGCTAGTTTCGAGCTCTGGTATATTTTCATGTGTTTTGGCAGAAGGAAGAGATGCATGCAGAATGCACAAGATATTTAGAACTTGTCTTGTTAACATCATACGTCACAATTCCTATAAATCACACGTTTCACGCGGTATTTGTCGCTCATAGCAGATAATGCAATGATATTCAGATCTAGAAACGTTTAGGAGAAATAGCTATACACACTAATATGGTTACATATGTACCTGTTTATACAATCAATCTTTATGAAATTTAATCGCTTTGTAGTGTTTAACTATTTCACTCCCTCTACATTGATACAGTGCACACTACTGTAAACTGACCGGTAGAGAATACTTTTCATCGCACTACTACAAAGAATTCTTCTGTTTCATTCGTATGGAACGTGAGACAATAACTGCTTAAACGTCTCAGTGCGTGCTGTAATATTAGTCTAATCTTGTCTTCGCTCTACCTATGCAGCGATGCGAAGAATTCTGACGCATACTTCTAAGCTCATCAACTAACACTAGTTCATGCAATTTTGTATAAGGCTTGTATGGTATAGTTGGACTATCTGCAAACACCTGTGAGCTTAGCTTCTTTTTTAGTATTTTCATGACACCAACCCGTCAGCCAACCATGTTCTTCCCTTCTTTGAATAAGTTCACTATTCCCTGATACTGAATCAGTTACTATGTCATTTAAGAATAAACATTCTACGGATATGTTGACACTTCAAGTAGGATTATGAAGTAAAGTGCACCATATAGGCCTACTAGTTCCGAACACCTGCGCTATGTGCTTTTTAGTTATGGCTGATTTCTTGACAGACTGAAATACTCGTTAGTGAGAGCACTTTATAAAAAGGGTGAAAGAAAAAATTGCATGCCAATTCCTTTGTTTCAAAAGTTTTTGAGGAAAAGTATAGGAAGGAAGTGGCCCATCTTAGTAAGCAAAAATTGCTGTTAGACTTACAGTTTGGCTTCAGGAAAGGAGGGTCCATAGAAAATGCAATTTATTCTTTTATGTTTAAAGCACCATCAGGACTAACCACAGGTTGAGAATAGTAGGTATTTTCTTTGACTTAATAGGAGCATTTGATTGTGTGGGACGCTCATACGGAGTCATATAGATAGTTTTTTTTTCCTCTCTCTATTTGCGAGTGGAACATAAAAGTAAATAATTAGTAATGGTACAGGGTATCCTCCGCCACGCACCGCACGGTGGCTTGCGGAGTATCTATGTAGATGTAGAAGGAATTAAAGTAAATGGTTAATTGTAAACGAAGAAACTGAATGAAGTAGCTATAAGTTTTGAAGTTTTAATAAGGAATGAATATGAATATAAAGATATTTTTATCCTCTTGGGAGCCTTGTTTTCATATGAGGTAGGAAGTGTGGGTGTCTGTGGGTGAGAAGGTGAAAATGTTGCAGAAAGTATTTGTTGAAGTAAAACCTCTAGATTTCTATCGATACCTCATAGTATATCTTGCGAGTGTTAAAAGAGAGGACTCTTCTTGCCTTTGATACAGTGATTTCATATGTTTCAGTGGTACTAACAAAATCAGATATTTAAATGTGAAAGAAAGAAGAGAAGTATATTCCAGTGTAAAGTTAGCATACATTTTCAAAAAATCATACATTTATCTGAGAGTACATAGTAACAAAAATATAAAAAAGATAACACTACTAACAGAGACACTTCCAATTAGCCTGAAAGTAAACTGAATAAATGTTAAGCACAGACTCGTATAAAATATATGTTTCAGAGAGCAATGAAAATGCGTACACTCAGTAACCCATTCCCAGGGAGAGGCAGTCAGGTGTCCGCAGCTCGTGGCCTCGCGGTAGCGTTCTCGCTTCCCGAGCACGAGGTCCCGGGTTCGATTCCCGGCGGGGTCAGGGATTTTCTCTGCCTCGTGATGGCTGGGTGTTGCGTGTTGTCCTTAGGTTAGTTAGGTTTAAGTAGTTCTAATTTCTAGGGGACTGATGACCATAGATGTTAAGTCCCATAGTGCTCAGAGCCATTTGAACCATTTGAAGGCAGTCAGGTCATACTGAGTCCTGAAGGCAGCAAATATTACTAAATTTTTTATCGTTTTTATATTTATCTGGGAATGACCAAAAACTAGATTCTAAAGTTTGTTTTTTGAGTTCTTAATGCGTCTTCACTGAATCTGATTGGCAAAATATTACGACTAGTCAACGCAACAACAAAACACAGTGTAGAAAACAGGTACAATATTAACGGACTCCATTAGAAGAATTACATGGAGGAATGAACATCGCTAAGCACTTTAAAAAAAAAAAAGGACGAGTAAAGAAAAAGATAATATACTTGTATGCGTGTTTTATGTTAAAGAGCAAGGGATGCGGGACAGTAATAAAGAAATAATTTTCTGAAAGACACAAGAACTTTCGTAACAATCTGTGAGGAGAATTGAATTGGCATAGGCATGGGTCTTCGACGAGTACAACCAGCAAAGTTAAGAACAAGAGACTTTAGTATTGGGTCTCGAAAATAGTATTACAATTTACGAGGGCAGTTCAATAAGTAATGCAACACATTTTTTTTCTCGGCCAATTTTGGTTGAAAAAACAGGAAATTTCTTGTGGAATATTTTCAAACATTCCCGCTTCGTCTCGTATAGTTTCATTGACTTCCGACAGGTGGCAGCGCTGTACGGAGCTGTTAAAATGGCGTCTGTAATGGATGTGCGTTGCAAACAACGGGCAGTGATCGAGTTTCTTTTGGCGGAAAACCAGGGCATCTCAGATATTCATAGGCGCTTGCAGAATGTCTACGGTGATCTGGAAGTGGACAAAAGCACGGTGAGTCGTTGGGCACAGCGTGTGTCATCATCGCCGCAAGGTCAAACAAGACTGTCTGATGTTCCGCGTGCGGGCCGGCTGTGCACAGCTGTGACTCCTGCAATGGCGGAGCGTGCGAACACACTCGTTCGAGATGATCGATGGATCACCATCAAATAACTCAGTGCTCAACTTGACATCTCTGTTGGTAGTGCTGTCACAATTGTTCACCAGTTGGGATATTCAAAGGTTTGTTCCCGCTGGGTCCCTCGTTGTCTAACCGAACACCATAAAGAGCAAAGGAGAACCGTCTGTGCAGAATTGCTTGCTCGTCATGTGGCTGAGGGTGACAATTTCTTGTCAAAGATTGTTACAGGCGATGAAACATGGGTTCATCACTTCGAACCTGAAACAAAACGGCAATCAATGGAGTGGCGCCACACCCACTCCCCTACCAAGAAAAAGTTTAAAGCCATACCCTCAGCCGGTAAAGTCATGGTTACAGTCTTCTGGGACGCTGAAGGGGTTATTCTGTTCGATGTCCTTCCCCATGGTCAAACCATCAACTCTGAAGTGTATTGTGCTACTCTTCAGAAATTGAAGAAACGACTTCAGCGTGTTCGTAGGCACAAAAATCTGAACGAACTTCTTCTTCATGACAACGCAAGACCTCACACAAGTCTTCGCACCCGAGAGGAGCTCACAAAACTTCAGTGGACTGTTCTTCCTCATGCACCCTACAGCCCCGATCTCGCACCGTCGGATTTCCATATGTTTGGCCCAATGAAGGACGCAATCCGTGGGACGCACTAGGCGGATGATGAAGAAGTTATTGATGCAGTACGACGTTGGCTCCGACATCGACCAGTGGAATGGTACCGTGCAGGCATACAGGCCCTCATTTCAAGGTGGCGTAAGGCCGTAGCATTGAATGGAGATTACGTTGAAAAATAGTGTTGTGTAGCTAAAAGATTGGGGAATAACCTGGTGTATTTCAATGCTGAATAAAACAACCCCTGTTTCAGAAAAAAAATGTGTTGCATTACTTATTGAACTGCCCTCGTATGTCTTAATGAAAATAAATGTTTACTCTCCATTGAAACAGCTTGTTCGGCGCACTAAAGTATCTTTTCGAGTTCTTGGTTGCATAGCGTTGCTCAAAACATTAGAGGCAGAAACTAATATATCTATCAACAGCCAAGTCGGATACGTAAGGGGTACTACAGACAATTGAACGAACTAAGAATTAGAGTGGTTTCACAGAGTCTGAATAACCAGTTGCAATGCCGGCTGACACTGATAGGCTCACTAATAAATAAAAAGGAAAGTTGTTAATTATTCATCACAGGAGTGACGTGGCAGCTTTCAGAGAACATATCATCGCTTAACATCAACAAAACGCAATGCAAGCAGTTCCTGACTAGGGTCTCTTGTAAGAGCGAAATTTTATATTCACTTGGTGATCAAACTCTCATTGGAGTCGACTATTTTAAATTCTTAGGGCTGCAGATAGATGGAAGCCTTTCTTGCATCTATCACTTCCCGTATCTTATACAGAAACTGACTGCTGCTAATTTCACTAATGGTCTCCACTGTCTCTAACACCGAAACGTATAGGCTTATACACTGAAGACCCAAACAAAACTTGGTACATCTGCCTAATATCGTGTAGGGCCCCCGAGAGCACGCAGAAGTGCCGCAACACGACGTGGCATGGACTCGACTAATGTCTGAGGCAGTGGTGTAGGGAATTGATACCATGAATTCTGCAGGGCTGCCGATAAATCCGTAAGAGGGGGTTGACATCTCTTCTGAACAGCACGTTGTAAGACATCCAAGATACGCTCAATAATGTTCATGTCTGGGGAGTTTGGTGGCTTGGTGGCCAGCAGAAGTCTGTAAACTAAGAAGAGCGTTCCTGGAGCCACTCCGTAGTAATTCTGGACGTGTGTAGTGTCGCCTTGACTTGCTGAAATTTCCCAAGTCAGTCGATATGCGCAATGGACATGAATGGATGCATGTGATCAGACAGGATGCTTATGTACGTGTCACCTGTCAGGGTCGTATCTAGATGTATCAGGGGTCGCATATCACTCCACACCTTTACAGAGCCCCCACCAGCATGAACAGTCGCTTGCTGACGTGCAGGGTCAATGGATTCATGAGGTTTTCACTATACCCGTACACCTCCATCCGCTCGATACAACTTGAAACGAGACTCGTCCGACCAGGCAACATGTCTCCAGTCATCAACAGTCCAAAGTCAGTATTGACGGGCCCAGGCGAGGCGTTAAACTTTGTGTCGTGCAGTCA
The DNA here is from genome assembly GCF_023898315.1 of Schistocerca nitens. NCBI lineage: Eukaryota > Metazoa > Arthropoda > Insecta > Orthoptera > Acrididae > Schistocerca > Schistocerca nitens. Next base: position 125,270,374 of record NC_064617.1, read on the forward strand.
TCAAGGCTACACGATTGGGCCTTCGGCTCCGAAAGTCTATATTGATGGTGTTTCGTTGAATGTTTCGCACACTGACCCTTGCTGACGGCCCAGAATTGAATCCACAGCTGTTTGCGGATGGGTTGCAATTCTGTCATGTTGAACGATTCTCTTCAGTTGTTGTTGGTCCCGTTCTTGCAGGATCTTTCTCCGGCCCCAGCGACGTCGGAGATTTGATGTTTGACCGGATTCCTGATATTTTCGGCACACTCGTGAAATGGTCGTACGGGAGAATCCCCACTTCATCGCTACCTTGGAGATGCTGTGTCACATAGCTCGTGGGCTGACTATAACACTCTCACTTAAATCTTGATAACCTGCCATTGTAGCAGCAGTAACCGATCTAAAAACTGCGCCAGACACTTGTTGTCTTATAAAGGCGTTGCCGACCGCAGCACCGAATTCTGCCTGTTTACATGTTTCTGTATTTGAATATGCATGCATATACCAATTTCTTTGGCGCTTCAGTGTATAATTGCTTTCTTTCACTCTGGACACTCATCAAGAATATCCTTGGTTGATAAAAGGGCACACAGATTGGTCTGCTGTGTCGGTTTCCGAACCTATTGTACGGATCTGTTGTTGACAATACTGATTCATTCACGAGGAACTGCAACACCCATTCAGTAGACATTCGACTGAAAAATGATATGTACCTGGATAACATTTCCTTAAACATTGTACAGAAAGGTGTTCACTATCCAGCTTGAAACTTCCAGGGAGATTAAAACTCCGTGCCGGGCCGAGGCCCGAATTCGTGACCTATGCCTTCCGCGGGCAAGTGTTGTACCACTGAGCTACCCAACCACGATTCACGACTCCTCCCTACAGCTTCAATTCTGGAGCACCTTGTCTGCTACCTTCCAAACTTCACAGAAGCTCTTCTGCGAACCTTGAAGAACTAGCACTCCTGTAAGAAAGGATATTTGCGGAGACATGGCTTAGCCACAGCCTGGGAGATGTTCCCAGAACGAAATATTCACTCTGCAGCGGTGTGTGCGCTGATATGAAACTTCTTGGCATCTTGTTTCATTTTCAATAGACTTCGAGCAAAACTGACATAAATTGAGTGATGGAAATATCGTGTGGCTAGGTCCTCCCATCGGGTAGACCTTTCGCCTGGTGCAAGTCTTTCGAGTTGACACCACTTCGGCGACTTGAGTGTAGAAGGAGATGAAATGATAATGTTAAGGACAACACAACACCCAATCCCTGAGCGGAGAAAATCTCCGACCCAGCTGGGAATCGAACTTGGGCCGTTGGGTTTGACATGACGTCGCGCTGACCACTCAGCTATCAGGGATTGACACAAATGAGTAATAAAAATCAAGTATTTAAACCTAGAGTAGCCATAACCGGCCACCAGCAGAACCGCCTCTCCCATCCCCGCCCCCTGCCACGTCTTCACTGTTGTGTCCCCCCTACCCTCCATCTCTACATCCTACATCTCCTTTCCCAAGATGGCTTCCATTAACCCCCCCTCCCGGATGATGCCCTCTCTCCCTCCATTTATCCCTCCTATCAACTCTGATCCTCACTCCCCCTCCTTTCCTCTGTCCTTTTCCCGGGCTCCCTCTCCCCCCTTCCATCCTCTTTCTTCCCCACCTCCTCTCCCTTTGCCCCCTTCTCTCCCCCGAGTCCTTTTACATTTCCCTCCTCTGCCTCCTCTCATTCCCTCTCGCGTCTGCCCTTCTCCCCCTTTATTAGTCCTCTCCCTCCTTGGTCCCCCCCCTTTTTTCGATTTGTTCCTTCCTCCCTCCTTGTTCTTCCCCCTCCTCCAGGTCCCCCCCCCCCCCCATCTGCCTTTTGCTCGGGAGTGTCATCTTTGTGCCGCCACTTTCGTGCAGTGTTCTACAGTGAGTGTTCTACAGTGCGTGTTTTACAGTGAGTGTTCCGTGTTGTGTTTTTTGGGAAGTGTTGCGAACGGCCATCATACTGTCGCTGGATGTGCCTTTTATCTCTTGTGAACAGAAACCGAACTGTCGCCGTGTTTTTTAATTGTGTGTGTACTATGTTACTTGTCTGATTCCTGTGTCTTTTATTAACGTTGCCAACCCCTTTTGCTTTCTGTTTTAACTTTCCGCATTTTTCCGCCATTTTACACTTGACGTCACCGTTTTACCGCCTCCAGAATGAAAATCTCATTCTGGAAACATCCCCCAGGCTGTGGCTAAGCTGTGTCTCCGCAGTATCCTTTCTTTCAGGAGTGCTAGTTCTGCAAGGTTCGCAGGAGAGCTTCTGTAAAGTTTGGAAGGTAGGAGACGAGATACTGGCAGAAGTAAAGCTGTGAGACCGGGCGTGAGTCGTGCTTCGGTAGCTCAGTTGGTAGAGCACTTGCCCGCGAAAGGCAAAGGTCCCGAGTTCGAGTCTCGGTCGGGCACACAGTTTTAATCTGCCAGGAAGTTTCGTTTTACCGCCTGTTTTTCTTGTTTCTTTTCTCCTTCCGTTCTTTAAAATAAAAGTCTGTAGGCTGTAGAGCAGGGTACTAAGCTGCTGCCAGCCCGCCCCCTTCGGGGGGGATTGAAAATCAATAAAGGAAAAAAAAGGAAAGGAACGGATTTTTCGCTGATTCTGTTCCAACTAATCATAGAAAAGGGAGGGCAGCTAAAATCAAAACTTAATGCTCAACAACCAATTTTTTAAAACCATTAGACAAGAACAAAGCGGCGAATAAGGCGTCTTTCCGAGTTTCAAAAATTACTTACTCGTTAATATAGCAAATGTGCGTTTTAGGAGCTGCAGAATCATATTTGGTAGTTTCAAAAATGAAATTTAATAAATTAATTTTTTTAATTTCTAGAAATTTAAGTTTATAGAAACGAATGTAAGATTTGTTATAAGTCCTTATTTCTGTCCAAGTTTCTTTTGGTAGCCACAGTAGGATTTAAACACGGTACGGTGGCTCAGAAGCTTGGCGACCACTGACCTAGGTGTAACTATACCTAAGAATCGGAAGTGTGTAGAATACATTACAAATAACAGTGGACAACGGAAATGTGTTATCAGGCAATTAAGCTCAGTTTCAGTAAAAATATTATTTACAAAATAATAGTAAAAGGTACATGCGCATACGACTCAGACGTTCGGAAACTAAGAGAGAGAGGAGACTGCTATCCATGGACAAGGATTCCTGGAGACGAAGCGCTGGTGTCTCAAGATTAGACCGCATCAGAAATGAAGAAATAAGGAAAATAATATAAGTGGAAAGGAAAATAGTGGAAGCTTTTGTGAGGAAGAAATTACTATAGTATGGTCATGCAGAATGAATGGATTGTAATTGAAGGCCAAAGATGGTTGAATATGGATTCCAGGGATAAAAAGAAAACATGTCAGTTGCATAGAAGGTGAAGAAATGAAGGAATTTCCAAGAGGGGAATTGACAAGACCTACAACTGTGGCCAGCAAGGAACAGCATTAGCTGTAAACAACCCGGAAATACGCTCGTGAGCCAAAACGTTATTATGACGTACTTAATAGCGTGATGGTCCGCCTTTGGAACGCCATACAGTAGCATTTCTGCGTGGCATGTGTCCTACATGTTCTTGGTAGGCTCCTGGGATTACATGGCACCAGATCTCACATCCATTCCAAACACTCATCGAATCGATTCAGTAGCGTCTACGCCAGACCAATCCAAATGACTTCTTTAGCCGCCTAAACACCATGTACGAGTGCGGAGTACATAATTATGACTCCGAGACAAAGGAGCAAAACAAGCAGTGAGAAGATGTGGTGTCAGCAACAACCAAGACCCAGCCAACCAACATAGGGAAAAATGATTCTGTGCTGCTTTTAGGACTTTCATGCTGTCGTCCGGACAGATTATGTTCATAAGGGGGAAACCATGAGAGGATCATACTAACGAAGTCTCCAGGCAAGATTATGAGACGCTGTCAAGACCAACCGTCACGTGAAGCTGCCAAACGGGGTGTTTTTGCTCCCAGATCCGTCTGCACAGGACACGGTCAGGCATGCTGCTGCTTTGGACAATCAAATTTTGCTCCTCCTGTATTCTTCCAGCACGGCACCCAGTGCCTTCTTTTACCTTCTTACAATGAACAAACAATTGTCAGACGAGCATTTGCTGAAAGGCGACAGAAAGAGGACTCTTTGTAAATCTAACAAGACAAAGTATATTATTACGTTCAATTCTAAGACCAAACAAACACCTGTGACAAATGTTTTGAACATACCAGTTTTTTAGTTACCTAGATCACTTTTTATCCGGTGATAACAGTATCAGACAACGAATTATAAAAAAAACTATGCGAAATCTCCTCTTCTTGGAAAGCCTATGCCAAAAAACTAATTGTTGGCAGGGCACGCCTTTAATATCTAGCCAATGAATTTAATGTCCACGGCTTCTAATGAATAACATGATTTTTTCAGGCCCTTGGCATAGTTCCTAAAGCGGGGTATTTACACAATACCTTATAGTGACTGGAAGGTGTCTCACAAAAAGAACCCTTCATTTAAACACGCTAATTTATTCATTAAAACATAGATGATCACAGCTCATGAAAAGGAGACAAACAGTTGACAAACGAAAATTTTTATTAGCGATTATATGGATAGCAGTGTTACTCCACTGCAAGAGAAATTTATCCCGTTAACGGTAGGAAAGTCAGTTTCAAAACTCACTATTTCCTGACAGAATACAGTGATTGAAGGTTTGGTGACTGACTGAAAAGTTCACACATTCAAGACTTGTACGCTGAACTTGAGACAGGCGATGGTACATTATTCCACAAGTGCAGAATAAGATGACCTAGCTTGCCGGTGCTCCTATGAATGATCACTGTATTTCAATAGTCGAGTGCCGTGATGAAAGCTGCTGTCATGCAGAATCTTTCGGTAAGACGAGGGCGTGTTGCCACAACTGCAAAACCGTTCCCTGGACGTCTACTAACTCTGAATTCGCTCTTGTTAGCGCAACATTTCAGCCGAAGTCGAAGTCGCCTCTATCAAGTCTCGACCCAGAGTCAATGACGCCTCCACTACATCTCACCCTATCTTTGGCCCTCTCTTACCTCCAGCTCGTGGCGCCTCTCTGCCCCTGGGTGAGGTTGTGAAGCTGGACAATGCTTTTCTGCCCTCTGGGACGCTTCGGCAGCCACATTTCCACGAAATCGATCTGAGCCTCTAGCCTCAGCTTCCAGCAAAATGCCATTTTCCATAGCATTCTCTATTCACCCAGTCTCAAGTCCCAAGCAGCGTGTCTTCTCACGCGCTCAAAATGTAAGGGTACAGTACCGCCCGACATTGAAAATACGTACAACATTCTTCGTTATTCTTGTCAGAACAACATATTTTTTGTAATAATAACTCAATTTCACTTAATACACCGAAGCCGGATACCAGTATAGGAAAGAATGACAATTTATTTACTTAACTGATCACATGTGCACTCCCACAAAATAAATCCCTACATCCAATTTGGTGAGATCTGTGAAATGAATGAATGTATGGTCGTCTGCTAACCACAGATAGTGAATGTGCAATATATGATCATCTTTGAGATGGTCCTTTGGTCACCTTTGGTGGAACCAAAGAGATGAAATTTACCTGAGCTTTGAGCTCCTGAAATGTGGCTGACCAATACAGTAGCAAGGTGCTCCCCCACTTCGGCAGAGGTGCGAGATGACCTGAAGAACGGCCATGTTTCAGCACTCTGGCGCTGGATCTTGTGTTGGTAAGACCTGTCTTAGGTGTGCTCCGTAAAGACAAAAGAGTGGAGAGAATGATATGCATGTGGAATACTTAAGAGTAGTTTGGAATAATAATTTCTCTATTTCAGGAACTTTTGTGGGGAGAATTAAATGTCAGGCACGTAATATTAAGGGGATCGTAGTAATCTTCGGAAGTGACCAACGGTCGCAATGAAACCACGTGTAGCAATAAGTTGACATACTTCCGAGTGCTAAAGTTAAGCTGAATTACTGGCGTGTGTACTATAAGTTGGAAACATTTAAGAAATGGAGTGTGCAGGGCTTGAAATTAGAGACGAGTGCTTCCACGTGGTGAGTACTGTGTTGAGTCTCAATCTGTGTATGAGACAAAGGATAAAGAGAAGTACTCGTCCATGGTATCAGTTGAGGACTCGCGTGTGTGACGAATATGTTCTTAATATTACTTTGCGTGTTATGTTTCTGTGTGACGCTGGATTCAAACTCTAATACTCTGAGAGTGAAGCAAGGTGAGTCAGCCGTCTATCCAGCAACGCCATATGGTTTGCATTGCACAGGAAGACGTGCATTTATCCTCCAGAGATCGTAGTAGGAAAGAAAAGTTACGAAGTGGGGTAGTGTCGTGTGAAACTGGGATGAATACTAATTGAAGTGGGAAAGCTGAAAGTGAAGTGATTCTAACGTTGTGACTATTCTTTGTGATGTATGTTGCCAGTGTGATGTATTTCATTTAATTTAAGCATGTGTGGTTTCCATGGGAAAGTAGCAAGATAGGTTCAGAGGCAGTGGGTTATGCATGTTCCTTTTTGTACCGCTCGGTCTGGAGTAAATTTTCGCGATGATGGGTGTGAGAGTCGAAGTGTGAGATATAGCAAAAGACCCACCATCCTATCCAGAAAGTGCACTGTAGCGTTAGATAATTACGAGACCATAAGGTAGAGAATCACCAATGTAAAGCCATGCCCACTGGGCGGAGTTTCTCATGTGCAATTATTGTATAAAAATGTAATAATAGAATTTATCGGAATAAAAAAAATATAGTGAAAAGAAAAAGATTGGTGGCGTTGTTCTTCGAATAGTGTGTAGTCATTATGTCCAGAATTTATAATGTGTGCGCCATTCACATTCAGTGCGATGGCCACGTGTTGATCAAAGCCGTTGAGTAAGAAAGAAAATGTGGTATTGCCAGTGAGTAGTGAACAATCAGAGTTGTGTAAATTACTAATAGTCAGATGTGCGTTATCCGTTTCCGTTGCGTAATGTTCAAACATGAGAATAATTTGTAGCTTAATTGTGAGTACCAGAGCTCATAATCAGTCATTGATGTTTTGCGATAAATAAGAATAAATCCACTCGCTTGGCAGACCACTCATCTTGCAGGTCTGACTGCTTGATGCCACAGTATGAGCAAGGCATGCGGTTGCCTCTCAAAAAAACATTCGGAAACCACTGAGTCCATCACCATGTTAAAGAAGGTAAATAAAGTTACATAGAGTACTGAACTACAAGTCACTGCGGTACAAAATCTTCGATAAACATTCTCAATGCATTCCCACCATTATCATTCATTAACTATAAAACCAATCTCAAATGAAAAGAGACATGTAGTATCGCCTGCCGTGTTTCAAGGATACAAGCAGTAATGTGAAGAGTTCCATGAAATGGTTTCCAATAAAGATAAATTGGGTCCAAATGAGAAATGTTAATACTTAACTACAGATTACTGTTATTTCTTTATAAGTGTAATTGAAATGACTGAAGTTATTGAGTGTCTTCTCGTTTTCCATCCAAGCAGACTAGATAATTATTGTCTATCTTGTTTACCAATGAGCTTTTAGTTTATTTTGACATAAGATTTTCTTACGAAGAAACCAGCAATGCGAAGACTGAACACTTTGTTGCTATCATAACTGCCATATTATGGAGGTTGTTTACTCATCCTTTTTTTAAATTTAAGAACATTTAACAATGATTTCGCAGCAAACTCACTGTAACTGATTGTCAATAAACGACTGAAAATACCCAACTGACTCATTCCTTTTAAAATTGGTACTTCGGATTTTTGTGTAAAATGTCCCGATAAATACATGGTGATTCAAAAAGAATACCAAAACTTTAAAAATGTGTATTTAATGAAAGAAACATAATATAACCTTCTGTTATACATCATTACAAAGCGTATTTAAAAAGGTTTTTTTTCACTCAAAAACAAGTTCAGAGATGTTCAATATGGCCCCCTCCAGACACACGAGCAATATCAACCCGATACTCCAACTCGTTCCACACTCTCTGCAGCATATCAGGCGTAACAGTTTGGATAGCTGCTGTTATTTCTCGTTTCAAATCATCAATGGTGGCTGGGAGAGGTGGCCGAAACACCATATCCTTAACATACCCCCATAAGAAAAAATCGCAGGGGGTAAGATCAGGGCTTCTTGGAGGCCAGTGATGAAGTGCTCTGTCACGGGCTGCCTGGCGGCCGATCCATCGCCTCGGGTAGTTGACGTTCAGGTTTCATAACTAACCTTTTTCGTAGGACTCTCCATACAGTTGATTGTGGAATTTGCAGCTCTCTGCTAGCTCTGCGAGTCGATTTTCCTGGGCTGTGAACAAATGCTTGCTGGATGCGTGCTACATTTTCATCACTCGTTCTCGGCCGTCCAGAACTTTTCCCTTTGCACAAACACCCATTGTCTGTAAACTGTTTATACCAACGTTTAATACACCACCTATCAGGAGGTTTAACACCATACTTCGTTCGAAATGCACGCTGAACAACTGTCGTCGATTCGCTTCTGCCGTACTCAATAACACAAAAAGCTTTCCGTTGAGCGGTCGCCATCTTAGCATCAACTGACGCTGACGCCTAGTCAACAGCTCCTCAAGCGAACAAATGTACAACTAAATGAAACTTTATAGCTCCCTTAATTCGCCGACAGATAGTGCTTAGCTCTGCCTTTTGTCGTTGCAGAGTTTTAAATTCCTAAAGTTGTGGTATTCTTTTTGAATCACCCTGTATAACGTCGAGTCCGAACTTCTATTTTTGGACATGACCTCGCAACCCTAGTTGCGAGGTAACATCGAGCGTCAGAGACAATGGGACTTCCCCTACCCACTGCTCAGCCAAGCGTTCGAACTGGTGATCTGTGTGTGCCTCCATACTATTCGCAACAGCATATTGAAAATCTGATAATTTAAAACCATACAATTTGTTACTATAACGCAATTAATCTTGAATGTCAATCTTATCAGATGGATAGTTTCCACAAAAATAGATTTATTACAATAGTTTTACATTCATTGAAACTTGAAGAAATAAGTTTGTAATTTTAATAGTATATGTGTTTGGTATAAAAATATCGTGCAGAAGTTTCTGCAGAGTTACGATAAGTGATTGGCTTGCTTTAGATGTTTCGCAGAAATATTACATCTGTTCGAATCTGAAGCTACAATCTTTAAACTTAGGGAGGATTTGGAATAAAATAAGAGAAATCAAATTCACAGGGAAAGATTTAAGCGTTCGTTTTTCCCACGCGCTGTCCGAGAGTGCATGGTAGAGAAATAGATGAACCCTCTGCCAGGCACTGAAGTGTGAATTTCGGAGTAGTGTGCACATGTTATTGAGATGTAGATGTGAAGTACATAGTTAGGTGCTGTGACTGGCAAGAAACGCCAGAGTGCTGCAGCTGATCGGGATGTGAGTGTTTCTCTGCTGGAGCCTCGTGATGTATTCTCTTGTGGCAGTAACTGCAATGGTGAGTACTTGCCTTGAATGGCTCTCGTGAGAGAGAGATTATGGTTGCACTTGATTCACACTGTATAAATATAAACTTTCGTGTGAGTGTTAGACATTTATTTGCCCCCTGCATTCCGGTTTAGCGAGCTCTTGTGTGCCGCTCGCATTCAGAATGCCCGTCAAGAATGAAGCATTAAGCTTTTCACTTTCAGGCGAGCTGAAGTATCTTTAGCTAGTGCGCCCAATGTTTAATAGAGACAGAATGTGTAATTAATAGAACTGCGAATAACATTTTCATTCTGAACTACGTCATGCGCTGTGAAAAGAAACAATTTAGGCCAAGTGCTAATGTTGTGCACGTATGATACAAAGAAAGTCCGAATATTAGGATTCTATCTAGCAATTTCCTGACGTATGAAGTGAGAGTTCTGTGTCAGCTTTTGAGGGCGGTAAATGTGAGCAAGTGAAAAGCAGATTACAAGTAATTCGTTTATGGCTATTTTCAAGTTTTATACCTCGCTCCTTTACAGGCCCACGTTGCATGGGTGGACAGTATTGTGCTGAGGACTTTACAGACCCATATCGCGTGGGTGGATAATATTGTACGGTGATTCCTCTCTCTCTCCCTCTCTCCTCTCTCTCCTCTCCCTCTCTCTCTCTCTCTCTCTCTCTCTCTCTCTCTCTCTCTCCCCTCATCAGTCTTCTAACTGGTTTCTTCTGTGCCAACATCTACGTCTCAGAGTACCACTTGCAGCCTACTTCTCCAGTTATTTGTTGGATGTATTTCAATCTCTGACTTCTTCTACAGCTCCCTCTGGTGCCGTGGAAGTTATTCGCTGTGTTACTTATCCCCGTGCACTTTGATTTTATATAGTTTGATTGAATGTAAAAGAACGTTATTCATTTGCTTGGTAGTAATAAAATCATGGATTGAACAATTATGATCTTCGGATATAATACAGTTTATATTGCATAACACTTTAAGTAAAGCAAATGTTGACTATTGTTGCAAACACAAATGATAAAATGCAGTTCTCACAACTGGTTTCTGTAGTTGAAAATTTAACTTTGTGCACTCTGACCTATTACGTGGGGATAAGCACAACACTAAAAGATTTCCTGCTGTGAGTGTATGATGGTTAATTTGCAAAACTGTGTTCTCATAACTCTGATCTGGCTTGTTAGAAATGAAACACTGTATCATTACTGTAACTGATTACTAAATTAAACATGTCTTTCTCTACTTTAGTCTCTGAAATGCACTGAAAATTACTCTTGTTGCACGCACAGAAGTTACAGCATTCACTGCTTGCCAGACATAAAAGCTGCAGTGGATTTTTTAACATTTGAACACTATTGAATGCCACGGCTAACACGAGAGCATGAAACTAGAAATGAAAATGATTTTAATATTATTAGCCAGACCAGATTTCAACACTGCAGTCTTTTACCTCTCACAAGTAAAGTTTTAACTCTCTGATTTACGTATTATTTACGGCACTAATATTGCACTAGCACTTGCCCATGTCCATCTGAAAATGATATAATAAAATCTGCAATTCCCCTCTGTGGTCTCTGTGAAGCTTAAAGAAATAATTTTAAAGTACAATTACCTGGCCGCTTAGTTGCGGGAAAACTGCTTTCATTCAATTATAGTTTGAATTTGCCGAGGCAGCGGCGCTGCACTGCGTCACAAAAACTTCTAAATTCGCTGAAAAGGGCTAAAAATGTGGGACGAAATACTGGTCAAGCGAGCTACAAATTATTACAAGTATTTTCAACCATTTCTATATTCATAATTAAAATAAAATTGAAAGTACACACCTTTTTTATACATCAGTGCCCAATGGCGTCTTTCTCGATAAAAGAACAAATGAAAACGAGCTAATCGTTCGAGAGAGCGTCACAGGCTCTTACAACATTCACGACTACGAGCAGAGACAGTAATGTCGAAGCCTCCGCTATTTATAAGCTATTTAATATGCTAATACACTCCTGGAAATGGAAAAAAGAACACATTGACACCGGTGTGTCAGACCCACCATACTTGCTCCGGACACTGCGAGAGGGCTGTACAAGCAATGATCACACGCACGGCACAGCGGACACACCAGGAACCGCGGTGTTGGCCGTCGAATGGCGCTAGCTGCGCAGCATTTGTGCACCGCCGCCGTCAGTGTCAGCCAGTTTGCCGTGGCATACGGAGCTCCATCGCAGTCTTTAACACTGGTAGCATGCCGCGACAGCGTGGACGTGAACCGTATGTGCAGTTGACGGACTTTGAGCGAGGGCGTATAGTGGGCATGCGGGAGGCCGGGTGGACGTACCGCCGAATTGCTCAACACGTGGGGCGTGAGGTCTCCACAGTACATCGATGTTGTCGCCAGTGGTCGGCGGAAGGTGCACGTGCCCGTCGACCTGGGACCGGACCGCAGCGACGCACGGATGCACGCCAAGACCGTAGGATCCTACGCAGTGCCGTAGGGGACCGCACCGCCACTTCCCAGCAAATTAGGGACACTGTTGCTCCTGGGGTATCGGCGAGGACCATTCGCAACCGTCTCCATCAAGCTGGGCTACGGTCCCGCACACCGTTAGGCCGTCTTCCGCTCACGCCCCAACATCGTGCAGCCCGCCTCCAGTGGTGTCGCGACAGGCGTGAATGGAGGGACGAATGGAGACGTGTCGTCTTCAGCGATGAGAGTCGCTTCTGCCTTGGTGCCAATGATGGTCGTATGCGTGTTTGGCGCCGGGCAGGTGAGCGCCACAATCAGGACTGCATACGACCGAGGCACACAGGGCCAACACCCGGCATCATGGTGTGGGGAGCGATCTCCTACACTGGCCGTACACCACTGGTGATCGTCGAGGGGACACTGAATAGTGCACGGTACATCCTAACCGTCATCGAACCCATCGTTCTACCATTCCTAGACCGGCAAGGGAACTTGCTGTTCCAACAGGATAATGCACGTCCGCATGTATCCCGTGCCACCCAACGTGCTCTAGAAGGTGTAAGTCAACTACCCTGGCCAGCAAGATCTCCGGATCTGTCCCCCATTGGGCATGTTTGAGACTGGATGAAGCGTCGTCTCACGCGGTCTGCACGTCCAGCACGAACGCTGGTCCAACTGAGGCGCCAGGTGGAAATGGCATGGCAAGCCGTTCCACAGGACTACATCCAGCATCTCTACGATCGTCTCCATGGGAGAATAGCAGCCTGCATTGCTGCGAAAGGTGGATATACACTGTACTAGTGCCGACATTGTGCATGCTCTGTTGCCTGTGTCTATGTGCCTGTGGTTGTGTCAGTGTGATCATGTGATGTATCTGACCCCAGGAATGTGTCAATAAAGTTTCCCCTTCCTGGGACAATGAATTCACGGTGTTCTTATTTCAATTTCCCGGAGTGTATATATCTTTGTTATATTTTTAATTATCATCGTCTGCGTCGGCTTCCACACTCGCCGACCACAGACATGATTTGCAGAATTGACATATATAATATTATACAAACATAAATATGCAAAATGATTATTTCTTTTATACAGAATCCACATAATCGATAACTTATCATACAGGAATGAAATATAAGATCACAGATAAATGTTTTTGCATGTACTACACAGATTTTACTAATGTCTTGCCCGGACACGTTACAGCTGAAGTCTTAACAGGTGTCCTATCATCCTGTCCCGCCTAGACAGTGTTTTCCACGTGTTCCTTTTCTCTCCGATTCTCGCAGAACCTTCTCATTTCTTACGTTATTCGCCCGTCTAATTTTCATCATCCTTCTACACTCAAGACCCAAAGAAACTGGTACACCTGCCTAATATCGTGTATGGTCCCCGCGAGCACGCAGAAGTGCCGCAACATGACGTGGCATGGACTCGACTAATGTCTGAAGTAGTGCTGGAGGGAACAGCCACCATGAATCGTGCAGGGTTGTCCATAAATCCGTAAGAGTACAAGAGGGGGGAGATCTCTTCTGAACAGCACGTTGCAAGACATCCAAGATATGCTCAATAATGTTCATGTCTGGGGAGTTTGGTGGCCAGCGGAAGTGTTTAAACTCAGAAGAGTGTGCCTGGAGCCACTCTGTAGCAATTCTGTGGGGTGTCGCATTGTCGTGCTGGAATTGCCTTTGAGAGTCGGAATGCGCAAAGGACATGAATGTATGCAGGAGATCAGACAGGATGCTTACGTACGTGTCACCTGCCAGAGTCATATCTAGACGTATCAGGGGTCGCATATCACTGCAACTGCACACGTCCCACACCATTACAGAGCCTCCACCAACTTGAATAGTCCTCTGCTGACATGCAGGGTCCATGGATTCATGAGGCTGTCTCTATACATGTACACGTCTATCAGCTCGATACAATTTGAAACGAGACTCGAGCGACCGTGCAACGTTTCCAGTCATCAACAGTCCAACGTCGGTGTTCACGGGTCCAGGCGAGGCGTGAAAAAACGGTTCAAATGGCTCTGAGCACTATGGGACTTAACTTCTGAGGTCATCGGTCCCCTAGAACTTAGAACTACTCAAACCTAACTAACCTAAGGACATCACACACATCCATGCCCGAGGCAGGATTCGAACCTGCGACCGTAGCAGTCGCGCTGTTCCAGACTGTAGCGCCTAGAACCGCTCGGCCACTCCGGCCGGCCGAGGCGTGAAGCTTTGTTTCGTGCAGTCATCAATGGTACACGAGTGGGCCTTCGGCCCCGAAAGCCCATATCGATGATGTTTCGTTGAATGGTCCGCACTCTGACACTTGGTGACGGCCCAGCACTGAAATCTGCAGCAATCTGCGGAATACATGCTGTTCTGTCACGTTCAACGATTCTCTTTAGTCGTTATTGGTCCCGTTCTTGCAGGATCCTTTTCCGCCCGCAGCGATGTCGGAGATTTGATGTATTATTGGATTTCTGATATTCGCGGTACACTCGTGAAATGGTCGTACGGGAAAATCCGCACGTCACCGTTACATCGGAGATGCTGTGTCCCGTCGCTCGTGCGACGACTATAATGCCACGTTCGAACTCATTTAAATGTTGATAACCTGCCATTGTAACAGCAGTAACATCACTGACAACTGCACCAGACACTTGTTGTCTTATTTATGGGTTGCCGACCATGTTGTCTTATATGGGTGTTTTCTGCCTGTTTTCATATTTCTGTGTTTGAATACGCATGCCTGTGCCAGTTTCTTTGGCGATTCAGGGTATATCACCATGTCGAAAGGCTGTGAATCTGTTATTTTCCGATTTCCCACTGTCCATGTTTCAATATCATTCAGTGCTCTGCTTCTAACGTAGATTATCAGAAATTACATCCCTAAATAAAGGCCTATATTTGATATCAGTAAACTTCTCTTGGCCAGGAATGCCATTTTTGTTGGTATTAGTCTGATTTTTATGTCCTCCTTGTTTCGGCCGTCATGTGTTATTTTGCTTCCATGTCAGCAAAAGTCCGTAACTTTGTCATCATTTTCGATGTTAGGTTTGTCGCTAGTCTCATTTCTGCTACTCCTCATTATTTTCGTCTTTCTTCGGTTTATTCTCAGTCCATATTCTATACTCGTTATATGATTCATTCCATTCTATAGGTTCCATAATTATTTTTCAGTTTCGCCGAGGTTAGCAATATCTTATCATTTTATCCTTTAACCCTGAATTTTAATCCAACTCTTCAACCTTTCCTTTATTTCAGTTATTGCTTCTTCGATGTCTAGCTTGAACAGTAGGGACGAAACAGCACATCCCGTCTTACTCCATTTTTTAATCCCAGAAAAATATTATGACAAAAACCGGAAAACGTAACAAATATACTTAATAAATATATTTCCCCCAACGCCCCAACCGACCCCAAGACATTACGACCGATGCTGACCTATCTGTCCTAGATTACATCACAGTCGTGGAGCACAATTATTTCCATGGAATCGAAAATGATGAGGATTGTCTTTGTTGTTGTTGTTGTTGTTGTGGTCTTCAGTCCTGGGACTGGTTTGATGCAGCTCTCCATGCTACTCTATCCTGTGCAATCTTCTTCATCTCCCAGTATTTACTGCAACCTACATCCTTCTGAATCTGCTTAGTGTATTCATCTCTTGGTCTCCCTCCACGGTTTTTACCCTCCACGCTGCCCTCCAATGCTAAATTTGTGATACCTTGATGCCTCAGAACATGCCCTACCAACCGGTCCCTTCTTCTGGTCAAGTTGTACCACAAACTCCTATTCTCCCCAGTTCTATTCAATACCTCCTCATTAGTTATGTGATCTACCCATCTAATCTTCAACATTCTTCTGTAGCACCACATTTCGAAAGCTTCTATTCTCTTCTTGTCCAAACTATTTATCGTCCATGTTTCACTTCCATACATGGCTACACTCCATACAAATACTTCCAGAAACGACTTCCTGACACGTAAATCTATACTCGATGTTAACAAATTTCTCTTCTTCAGAAACACTTTCCTTCCCATTGCCAGTCTTTGTTACCAATAGATAATTTCGACAAAAGATAATTTCTCTTGGGATTGCTACTTTCCGTATTTTGCAACAGAGACTGTGAGATGCTAAAATAAAAAGAAGGTAAAACGCTTCTTTCGAAATGCATTCTGCCACTTCTCTTCATTTACATATGTCTCGACCTGAGTCGAAACAAGGCTCCTGGAGTAGACACCATTCCATTAGAACTACTGACGGCCTTGGGAGAGCCAGTCCTGACAAAACTCTACCATCTGGTTTATTTTATTTATCGTGTCAGAAGCAAACTAAAATAAAAAAACAATATTAGATACATTACTACATACATACATACATTATGGTTTATAAATTAAACTAGTCAAGAATGAAATAAATGATTAGATACAGATTGTGTTGTCAAACATAAGGTGATTTTAATCTATACAGTGGATGCCCAAAAATTTGCAACGTCCAGTGCACTTTGTGTAGCGTTTACGAGGTCCTCCATGGTGCACACAGTTGGAGGTAATGTGCATTGTAGTAGATGTGTTGATGTCTGCACGGCAGCTCCGCAGTCACACTGGAGAGAGTCCACCTGGAAGCCTCACCTCTCCAGATTACTCTTGGATCTTGTGACAGAAGAACGCATGCGGCTGAGTGATTTCCATGTGGAACATTTCTCTGTGTGGCCTGGGGGAAGAACTTCTTGCGGGATCAGCCACTCCTCCATATGCTGGCATCTGACCTGCCATCTCTTCTCCCGGTGTTGATGTGGAGTGTCAGCGAGTGGTTCTGTACTGTGAAGGAAGCTCTTTCTAGACACAAGTCTTTGCTGTGCCAGTTGGTGGCCATGTAGTGGGTGGGCTTCGGATGTTAATGCCTTCTTCATTTCACTCCGTGCTGCTGTATCTCTTCGGATGTCCGGGGGGGGGGGGGGGGGGGGGCTATGCCGGATAAGCAGTACAGTTCTTCCACAACCCGTAGTGATACGACATGTCTCATTCAGAGCAACATCAACTTTCTTTGTATGTGTAGATCTGCACCATACTGGGCAAGCTTACTCAGCTGCAGAGTAGCAGAGGGCTAATGAGGATGTGCGCACTGTGTCTGGCTGTGCTCCCCATGTTGTTCCAGTCAGCTTCCTAACCACATTGTTCCTGGCAGCCACTTTTTGCTTTGGTTTTAAGCAGTGTTCCTTACATGTAAGAGCACGGTCCAGAGTGACTCCGAGGTATTTTGGAGTCTTGCAGTGTTCTAAAGAGGTTCCTTCCCAATCTATCTGCAAGGTTCTACTAGCCTGTCTGTTTCGGATTTGGAAAGCACAGGTCTGGATCTTAGAAGGATTTGGTTTCAATTGATTGTCCCTGTAATAGGCAGTTAATTCTTTCAGAGCATCAGTTAGCTTCCGCCCACCCTCTCAAAGCTGTGATCTTGTACTGTGATTGCTCGGTCATCTGCATATATGAAGCTTTGTGTTCCTTCTGGTAACGGCTGGTCGTTAGTGTATATATTGAAGAGGGTGGGTGCCAGTACACTGCCCTGTGGCAACCCATTTTTCTGCTGCCTCCATCTGCTTCTTTGTCCTTGATATTCCACAAAATATCTTCGGTTCTGCAGAAGATTTCTAATTAGACAGGTTAGCTTGTAGTCCTTTGGTGAGGTTGTATAGCTTCAGCAACAAGAGTCTGTGGTTGACAGTGTCGTAGGCGGCTGAAAGATCTATAAACACCGCTCCTGTTATCTGCCGCCTTTGGAAGCCGTTCTCTATATGCTGTGTCAAATTCAACACCTGTGCTGTGCAGCTCTTACCTTGTCTGAATCCTGCCTGTTGAGGGATCAGTAATGGTTCTATCATATCTGTAATTCTTTGGAGGATCAACCTTTCCAATACCTTATACAGGTGGCATAGGAGGGAGATTGGCCTACAGCTTTTGGGGTCATCCCGGTCTTTCCCTGGTTTATGCATGGCTATAATTTTTGCTTTCCGCCAAGATTTTGATATCTTGCCGCTCTTGACACAATTATTCATTACCTCGAGTAGCCAGCACTTTGCGCCTGGACCAAAGTTCTTGATCTGTTCACTTCTTATGTCATCTACCCCTGCTGCTTTTCCGACTTTGCACTTATTTAGAGCTGAGTCGAGCTCATTCAACTTGAATGGTCGAGACAGAATGTTTCCCTCTTGTTCGGGCTCCCTCTCCAGGGTTCGTCTCCCGATTTTACTGGTATGGTCAGGTTTACCATTTTTCAAAAGCTGGTGTGCGATCTGGTCTGCCTTCACATTTGTATGCGTATTGGGTTGGGAGGGATCATTGTTAAGGTGTCGTAACAATCTCCAGGCCTTTTGACTACTTCTACTCATCTCACATTCTGTCATCAGTTTAATCCACTGTTCTCTCTTCGCCTCAGAGATTGAGGAGAGAGTATTTTGCGCAGCCAGATAAGTTTCCTCGCTGTAAGGGTTTTCTTCATATAGAAGCTTTCGAAATGTGGTGCTACAGAAGAATGCTGAAGATTAGATGGGTCGATAGTATCCGTCCAGCAGAGCAGCTGTTTCAGGTGTCACACCCTGCAGATACATTGTCCTACACCCTCTTGGACTTGATGCCCGGGAGCAATGCTTGACAGTTTGAACAAAGCTGTCATACTCTTCAGGAATAGGTCGCACAGACTTAATCTCCTTGTCCAGCATCTTAGCAATTTTTTTCCAATCAGCTTTCTTGAAATTGTATCTCCGTTTGAAATTCACCTCCTGTGGCCTTATTGCTGGAAGAACTTGACACAGTAGTAGCCTGTGTTGCGTCTTTGGTATGGGCGAGCACACTGATTTGGAGCAAAGCTGTGTGATGTCTTCACTCACAAAGAGGTGGTCAGGGTTAAATCCACGTTGCCACCTGCCACTGTTGAAGGAAGGGGGTAGCTTGCTGTCATGTATAAGAGACAACTGGCAGGATTCAGCCCAGGAGAGGACTGTCTCCCCATTTTCGTCATCTTCAGAGTATCCCCACAAATGACTATGGCTGTTAAAGTCACCGATTACTACAGACGTCTTGCTGTTGTGGAAGTTCCTGGGTGGTGTGAAGGAAAATGCAGCCGAAGGGGGCTTATACACAGAGGTAACCAGCTCCACTGAAATGACTTCGATGTTATTTTCTACGGTGCAGTGAGCACTGATTATCTGAAGCCCTGGTCTTACAAATATAGCACTTCCATACTGAGAATGCGGTGTTTCTGCAGCTAGTTTCATGCCCAGTATTTTTGGTCGTCTCTGTCGCTCATCTCTATGCGTCTCTTGTATACACAGGACGTCGCATTTTTTGTCACGGCATAGGTTGGATAACAGATGTTCTTTGGCTGATGATATGGCTCTGAGCACTATGGGACTCAACTGCTGAGGTCATTAGTCCCCTAGAACTTAGAACTAGTTAAACCTAACTAACCTAAGGACATCACAAACATCCATGCCCGAGGCAGGATTCGAACCTGCGACCGTAGCGGTCTTGCGGTGCCAGACTGCAGCGCCTTTAACCGCACGGCCACTTCGGCCGACGCTGATGATATGTCTTCAATATTTATAGATATGATAGTTAAAGTTGGCTCTGATAAGGACCGTTTATTTACTCGCATGTTTGATTGCTTCTGGTGTAAGAGAATCAGCCATCTAGGTATACCTAGACGCCCAGGGGACGCCCGGATGTGTAAGGCTTAGTTGTCAGGACACACCCTTCGTGGAGGCTTCTCTCATGTCCCTCTACCATCTGGTGAGCAAGTTGTATGAGACAGGCGAAATACCCTCAGACCTCAATAAGAATATAATAATTCCAATCCCAAAGAAAGCAGGTGTTGACAGATGTGAAAATTACTGAACTATCAGTGTAATAAGTCACAGCTGCAAACTAACGCGAATTCTTTACAGACTAACGGAAAAACTGGTAGAAGCCGACCTCGGGGAAGATCAGTTTGGATTCCGTAGAAACGTTGGAACACGTGAGGCAATACTGACCTTACAACTTATCTCAGAAGAAAGATTAAGAAAAGGCAAACCTACGTTTCTAGCATTTCTAGACTTAGAGAAAGCTTTTGACAATGTTGGCTGGAATACTCTCTTTCAAATTCTAAAGGTGGCAGGGGTAAAATACAGGGACCGAAAGGCTACTTACAATTTGTACAAAAACCAGATGGCAGTTATAAGAGTCGAGGGGCACGAAAGGAAGCAGTTGTTGGGAAGGGGGGGATGTTATTCAATCTGTATATTGAGCAAGCAGTAAAGGAAACAAAAGAAAAATTCGAAGTAGGTATTAAAATCCATGGAGAAGAAATAAAAATTTTAAGGTTCGCCGATGACATTGTAATTCTGTCAGAGACAGCAAAGGACTTGGAAGAGCAGTTGAACGGAATGGACAGTGTCTCGAAAGGAGGATATAAGATGAACATCAACTAAAGCAAAACGAGGATAATGGAATGTAGTCGAATTAAGTCTGGTGATGCTGTGGAATTAGATTAGGAAATGAGACACTTAGTAAAGGAGTTTTGCTATTTAGGGAGCAAAATAACTGATGATGGTCGAAGTAGAGAGGATATAAAATGTAGACTGGCAATGGCAAGGAAAGCGTTTGTGAAGAAGAGGAATTTGTTAACATCGAGTATAGATTTAAGTGTCAGGAAGTCGTTTCTGAAAGTATTTGTATGGAGTGTAGCCATGTATGGAAGTGAAACATGGACGATAAATAGTTTGGACAAGAAGAGAATAGAAGCTTTCGAAATGTGGTGCTACAGAAGAATGCTGAAGATTAGATGGGTAGATCACATAACTAATGAGGAGGTATTGAATAGAACTGGGGAGAATAGGAGTTTGTGGCACAACTTGACAAGAAGAAGGGACCGGTTGGTAGGACATGTTCTGAGGCATCAGGGTATCACAAATTTAGCACTGGAGGGCAGCGTGGAGGGTAAAAACCGTAGAGGAAGACCAAGAGATGAATACACTAAGCAGGTTCAGAAGGATGTAGGTTGCAGTAAGTACTGGGAGATGAAGAAGCTTGCACAGGATAGAGTAGCATGGAGAGCTGCATCAAACCAGTCTCAGCACTGAAGACAACAACAACAACAACAACATGTCTCCCTCTCCGAATGAGCGATGCCAATTGATCACACCTGTTATTAGGACGGTGGTATATCAGTAAAAGCTGAACACACAACGTATTTGTAGTTCTTTCGCATTTTGAGAGCGACATTAGACTTTTTTTTTTAAGTCTAAAAAGACAAGTTATCGTGCAGTAGAACTGTTCGCGCGGAAGGGTAGTAAATCGGTCTAGTTATTTATTCAGTTACAGCAGGCACTGTTCCTTGCTGTCGAAGTGAGTTGCTTTCACCGTGGACGCTATTGAATACTAAAGTTCGGAAGCAGTAATTCAGCACGTTTCTCGTGGACTTCTGGGAGAAACCTAACTAACTCACATTCAACTAGCGCCGCACGTGACCGTTGTGCTCGGTTGGGGTGAGGAAAGAGGGGGCGAGGGGGAAACAGGGTTTGCGGCAGGGGATGGAACCACGCTCAGTTTCAGCTCAAACCGAGATCCAATTCATGAGCGTATCCTTTGTACTTTATTCTTTGTATTTATTGCTCAGTAGTTGGTGACTGTCAAAAAGCTTTCGTACATGTGTTCTACGAGCCGAAGTACAAATTAATTTATATTCGAGTTACATCTTGTACAGTTCCTACTACGGATACTGCATTATTAACTCTCAATTACACTTTAAAAACACTTCCTCATATATAAAAGAAAAAATTTGAAGCTAGCTTCATTCCCCGTAATTAATGTTTTCTAGCCTTTTCTTCCTAATAACTTTTTGCTGAAAAGAAATAGTGTTTTTGCATGTTTTTAAACGAAAACGTGACCTTTTCTTTTATCAACGTAGCTATTCATTTCTCAGCACTGTTTATGACACGTTTCAAATGAAAAGATGAATTTCAGTGACTTCTACGTACAGTCGAATATAAGTAAATGGGAACCCAAACCGCCAGAATGTTTTGTCGTTTTTTCTCACCTACTTAGTTTCATACTCATAGAGCGTCAGGATTAGTTTCTATCACTAATGAGCTTTCTAAACTCGGGCCTATTAGTTGCGACCCTTACGTAACGGAGTTGAAAAAAAAGAGGAAACAGTAAGAAATGCGAGTGGAATTAAGAAATAATTTAATAACTTATGTGAACCTACCTAAAATAATATTATACGTAATAATATTGAAACAGGTCTATTAGAATTTTCTGATAACAGAAAGGCTCTCACCATGAAAATTATCAGCAGCTGATGCCACAAGTCACCTGTTTGTGAACGAGACATGCATTTGGAAGAGAGGAGCTTTTTTTTGCGTGTCTACAATTATTAAATTTTCGGTACCTGTGCCCCTCCTGTGTGTTGAAAGCAAGGATGGGTGAAACTTCCTGACAGATTAAAACTGTGTGCCGGACCGAGACTCGAACTCGTGACCTTTGCCTTTCGCGGGCAACTGCTCTACCATCTGAGCTACCCAGGCACGACTCACGCCCCATCCTCACAGCTTTACTTCTGCGAGTACCTCGTGCGAACCTTGCAGAACTAGCACTGCTGGAAGAAAGGATATTGCGGAGACATGGCTTAGCCACAGCCTTGGGGATGTTTCCAGAATGAGATTTTCACTCTGTTGCGGAGTGTCCGCTGATATGAAACTTCCTGACAGATTAAAACTGTGTGCCGGACCGAGACTCGAACTCTGTTTTTTTCCTTTCGCGGGCAAGTGCCAACTGAGCTACCCAAGCATGACTCACGACCCGTCCTCACAGCTTCAATTCTGCCAGTACCTCGTCACCGACCTTCCAAACTTCATATTCCGCTGCAGAGTGAAAATCTCATTCTGAAAACATCCCCCAAGCTGTGGCTAAGCCATGTCTTCGCAATATCCTATCTTCCAGGAGTGCTAGTTCTGCAAGGTTCGCAGAAGAGTTTCTTTGAAGTTTCAAAGGTAAGAGACGACGTACTGGCAGAATTAAAGCTGTGAGGACGGGTCGTGAGTCGTGCTTGGGTAGCTCCGTTGGTAGAGCACTTGCCCGTGAAAGTCAAAGGTCCCGGGTTCGAGTCTCGGTCCAGCACACAGTTTTAATCTGTCAGGAAGTTTCATATCAGCCCACACTCCGCTGCAGAATGAAAATCTCATTAAGTATGCGTTACCGCTCGGCCAAACCCGGCCGGCTTAAGGATGGGATTAGTATGAATTCTTTCGTGGGTAACTGTTACATGCAGTGTAAGACTCTACCAACTTCACATGACGATGGAAGAAAGCAGAGACGTTTGTCTGCATCCATAGGTCACGGCAAGAAGAGTGTTTGCGTTAAGACCATTATGTTGGCCACATTTTTGCGAGTTACAGGGTGGGGTAAATAAATGTGCCCGGGAAGAATGGATATGATTGGACGTGAATTTGTTGCAGCATTAACGGAGGAGGAAAAGACCTACAGTTACTTCCATCAGGATGAAGCAACTGCCCGTACAGCTGGCCAAATCTTGAAACACATTCCACAGTCTTCACGGCTAACAGAGTCGTTAACAGAGGTCAGTCTGGTCGCTGCCCTAGCTGGCCACCCAGGTCTTCTGATCTGTCAGTGTGCGATTAAAATTGCTACACCAAGAAGAAATGCAGATGATAAACGGGTATTCATTGGACAAATATATTATACTAGCACTGACATGTGATTACATTTTCACGCAATTTGGGTACATAGATCCTGAGAAATCAGTACCCACAACAACCACCTCTCGCCGTAATAAAGACCTTGATACGTCTGGGCATTGAGTCAAACAGAACTTGGATGGCGTGTACAGGTACAGCTGCCCATGCAGCTTCAACACGATATCACAGTTCATCAAGAGTAGTGGCTGGCGTATTGTGACGAGCCAGTTGCTCGGCCACCATTGACCAAACGTTTTCAATTGGTGAGAGATCTGGAGAATGTGCTGGCAAGGGCAGCAGTCGAACATTTTCTGCATCCAGAAAGGCCCGTACAGGACCTGCAACATGCGGTCGTTCATTATCTTGCTGAAATGTAGGGTATCGCAGGGATCGAATGAAGGGTAGAGCCACGGGTCGTAACACATCTGAAATGTAACGTCCACTGTTCAGATTGCTGTCAATGCGAACAAGAGGTGACCGAGACGTGTAACCAACGGCACCCCATACCATCACGCCGGGTGATACCCCAGCATGGCGATGACGAATACACGCTTCCAATATGCGTTCACCGTGATGTCGCCAAACACGGATGAGACCATCATGATGCTGTAAACAGAACCTGGATTCATCCGAAAAAATTACGTTTTGCCATTCGTGCTCCCAGATTCGTCGTTGAGGGCCAAGGATAACCGCATCCATGGTCTCCGAGCTGATAGTCCATGCTGCTGCAAACGTCGTCGAACTGTTCGTGCAGATGGTTGTTGTCTTGCAAATGTCCCCATCTGTTGACTCAGGGATCGAGACGTGGCTGCACGATCCGTTACAGCCATGCGGATAAGATGCCTGTCATCTCAACTGCTACTGATACGAGGCCGTTGGGATCCAGCACGGCGTTCCGTATTATCCTCCTGACCCACCGGTTCCATATTCTGCTAACAGTCATTGGATCTCGACCAACGCGAGGAGCAATGTCGCGATAAGATAAACCGCAATCGCGATAGGCTACAATCCGACTTCATGAAAGACGGAAACGTGATGGTACTCATTTCTCCTCCTTACACGAGGCATCACAGCAACGTTTCACCAGGCAACGCCGGTCAACTGCTCTTTGTGTATGAGAAATCGTTTGGAAACTTTCCTCATGTCAGCACGTTGTACGTGTCAACCTTGTGTGAATGCTCTGAAAAGCTAATCATTTGCATATCACAGCATCTTCTTCCTGTCGGTTAAATTTCGCGTCTGTAGCACGTCATCTTCTTGGTGTAGCAATTTTTATGGCCAGTAGTTTACTTTGTGTGGGGAGCCGTCAAGTCTAAGGTATATTCGCAACAAGCCTCACAGTCTTCAAGAACTGCAGCATAACATTCCGGATGAGACTGCCGCAACAGAAGCAGTCAAGCTTCGACCCACCTTCAGCAACTTGCTGACCAGTGACAAAAGGTGCCAAAAAATGAATGGTGGTCACTTTCAATATCTGCTATAGTTAAGTCAGTAACTGTATTGCCTTTCCTCTGCTGTGTTTCTTTGTACCCTGAAACTCTGTTCTCCGTGCCACTTTTATTTTCCCCACCCTATACTGCTACTCCCACCACCTTTGTCTCCCAAGTGCCCCAGCGTGTTCACGCCTGGCGTCACTCTTGGGTGTAATAGAATCACTTATTTACGCCATAGTCAGTTGATTTCGGACGCTAGCCATCTTCAAGTGAGTACTCCTAGGAGAGGATATGGAAAATGGTTCAATAAATTTGTAGCTTGGCTACCCGACATGAAAACAAACTTAGTGGGTATAAACACTTGCGTTTTTGCGAATAATCCATGTAGCATCTGGACTCGGAAATCAGGACGTTCACTCTGAACAATCATGAAATTTAAGGTTTTCTTTTTAAGTGTGCATGGCTATGTTTTCTAATTTTATCCCTACATTAAATTTATTGCGAGTTTTAGTAGTTCACATTGGGTATTTTCCATTGTTAATTTCGAGTGAACATCACATGACAGGGAGAAGTAGCTGCTTTTGAATTTAGAAGTCGTACATTGCCTATGGCTTTCCGTTAGGTCTGGCAGTTTAAATCCGGTGGGAGTGAAAATATTAATTCTTGCTGTATTCGTTCAGAATGTTATTTCCTCTTACCCATGTCTAATTTGTTCTACATGTGCCGTGTTAAAAAATTTAAGATGTTGAATGAGATCCAAGCCATCTATCTTCCCAGTAAATTTCAGTAGCATGAGAGCCATTACCACTTAACAACGCGTTGACGCGGAATTTGTTGTCGGATCTTATGAATGCTCGCGAAATATACTTTTTTCCTCGACATGGGGACCACATATGATTACCAATCCATCAGACTGAGGCTGAGTAGCTAAATGTTACCTGCCTCCTCCT
Source organism: Schistocerca nitens (assembly GCF_023898315.1). NCBI lineage: Eukaryota > Metazoa > Arthropoda > Insecta > Orthoptera > Acrididae > Schistocerca > Schistocerca nitens. The sequence goes on from NC_064617.1 coordinate 125,296,402, forward strand.
GCTATAAAGTGAAGGATCCTCTATGGTGAATTTTGGTATCGCAACTCCCCTTTTAGCCGGCCCGGGTGGCCAAGCGGTTCTAGGCGCTTCAGTGTGGAACCGCGCGACCGCTACGGTCGCAGGTTCGAATCCTGACTCGGACATGGATGTGTGTGATGTCCTTTAGTTAGGTTTAAGTAGTTCTAAGTTCAAGGGGAATGATGACCTCAGATGTTAAGTCCCATAGTGCTCAGAGCCATCTGAACCATTTGAACTCCCCTTTTACATGCGAAATCTCCGTGGAGATAGGTACATGAGTTTCTGTTTCACCAAAAAGCACCCAAACCTGTTCACTCCACGAATAATAGGCGGAATTCCACTTCGAACGAATTCCTATATGTCTGTATAATTTGCTTTCATTTATCTACAATCCGATTTAAAAGCATTGACGTGTTGTTGCAAACTCGTACGCATCCATGGGCATCTTATTTCTTGTTTCTTGTATTTATGGGCCACAAAACGGATAACTGGTGACAAACCCAGCGTTGCCCTCGTATTCGTTTTGCCAGTTTTCTATTAAAACGAAACCAAAAAAACTAATTGTGTTTGTAGTAAAGTCTTGAAAAAATTTCATTTCCATATATTCGTGAAAACACTTTTGAAATTATGAAACTGCCGTATATAGAAATACCCATAATGTCCAAACGCGTAAGTACAGTACTCAAATTAAGAAACATGGTCCCAGGCAGTTTCTGCACGCTGAGCTCAGCTGCTTCGCGTGTCTACAACCAGCACCTAGCTGCTACAACACCATTCTGTAAATGTTTCTAAAGCAACGCTTCTTCCTCTCTATAAACGGCTATAGTTCTCGCAACGGCCGTCTGCACTTCGCATTTGAAAGCTGTCAACAACCACTGCCTGATTTCTTTATGTTCCGTCGACCGTAGGAGTGTCTTAGAAGTAAGGGATTAATATATTTAAACTTCATCCATGATGCGCAATTTTTTCAGTTATCTCAGTGTTCATGACATCATATCTCTTGAACTATGTGTCGTACAATGATGTACTTGAGTAGATACATTCAGCAGCATAGGCGAATGGAGGTACCAGTAAATTTAAATGTCATGCATAATACGGCAGGTTTTCACGGACTCATTGTTTATGACGTCATATCTCCAGAACTACGGTAAGTCGGTGGCTCTTATCCCCACAGCGACTGTTGCCTGACAGTAAAGGACGTGCATACGAAGTTTGATTGAAATCGTTCCAATGGTTTTAGAAGATGTGGAACACACATTCACCCACAAAGACACACAAGCACAGACAAATTTTTTGTAATACATATGGATTATCACGAGTTAAAGCATCTGCTTCATCAAATATTAGACAATAAATTCCATTGACCTTTGCAGGAAAAATGACCCTTTGTATTGTTATCCTGTTACGTTCCGAGCATAACTGAGCTGATAAATCTGATGAGGAAGTTTAGCAAACTGATGTGTCGGCAGCTGGGCCAACACCTTGTAGATAGAGGTGGCTTAATGCACGCTAGACTAACGCAGACGGGCGTGAAGTACTGGAACAGGATACGTAATTAATGCTATGAAGAAAAGAACGGAGCTTCTCATATACTTATCTTTAATTTCTTCTTGTACATCTCTATGGTGAACACAAGTGAGACTCTAATTACAATCACTGTAAGGCTAATGGCGCCTTGCTAGTTCGTAGCCATTAACTTAGCTGAAGGCTATTCTGTCTCTCGGCTAATGAGAGAGAAAGGCTTCGTACGTCTAGTCGCTAGCTCTGTCGTCCGTACAACTGGGCTGAGTTCGAGTCAGTCTCTCGAGACCTGCCTTGTGGTGGCGCTAGGTTTGCGATCACACAGTGGCGACACGCGGGTCCGACATGTACTACGGGACCGCGGCCGATTTAAGCTACCACCTAGGACGTGTGGTGTCTGGCTGTGACACCACACAAACTACTTCTAAATTACGATGCCATATCAAGTCCGAGCCTACTCCTGGTGATTCATACGCTCTTGTTACTAATACCCCTTCAAGTATTCGAACAGAAAGCAAAAGCTTCTGTCTTTAACGCCACTTTCCCCATACATGTTTCGCATCGCTGTGATATCCGTTGCGCACTTTAATAGCGGAAACACCTGTTACAGGGCTAATGTTTGGAAATTTCTTTATAGCTGAATGCCATTAGGAAGAGCAGATATGAAAGGTTTGGCGACAAATAGGAAATGAGTGCATAACCATTGGAAGTGGTTTTCGGATGCCAAAGCAGTTAGCTAGAACCCACCGACAGAATATTCATTTGTCTTTCGCCGCGTAGGATTTTCGCGACCTCGTTGGAATTTTTCTAATAAGCAGCCAGATATGTTCTGGCGTAACCAAAAGCGCCGGAACGAAGACGAACCTAAGACCAGAGAAGGCGGTGAGGAAACGCCAGTCAATAGCTCGCTGACAAGGACCACTCCGCGCCAGGAGCGACAGAAGTGAATATAAGCGCCGCTTATGCCAGCCTCGACTGCTCAGATCGGCTCAGTATACCGACGTCAGTGGATGGTTGTAGACCAGCACTCTAAGAACAGGCTGTAGTGATTCTTATCAAGTGCTTACTTGGACATTGTCTATAGCGAAGACTATTATTGTTTGCATGTCACTTGCGACACAGCTGTAACTCCAAAGTTACGTACACTCCTGGAAATTGAAATAAGAACACCGTGAATTCATTGTCCCAGGAAGGGGAAACTTTATTGACACATTCCTGGGGTCAGATACATCACATGATCACACTGACAGAACCACAGGCACATAGACACAGGCAACAGAGCATGCACAATGTCGGCACTAGTACAGTGTATATCCACCTTTCGCAGCAATGCAGGCTGCTATTCTCCCATGGAGACGATCGTAGAGATGCTGGATGTAGTCCTGTGGAACGGCTTGCCATGCCATTTCCACCTGGCGCCTCAGTTGGACCAGCGTTCGTGCTGGACGTGCAGACCGCGTGAGACGACGCTTCATCCAGTCCCAAACATGCTCAATGGGGGACAGATCCGGAGATCTTGCTGGCCAGGGTAGTTGACTTACACCTTCTAGAGCACGTTGGGTGGCACGGGATACATGCGGACGTGCATTGTCCTGTTGGAACAGCAAGTTCCCTTGCCGGTCTAGGAATGGTAGAACGACGGGTTCGATGACGGTTTGGATGTACCGTGCACTATTCAGTGTCCCCTCGACGATCACCAGTGGTGTACGGCCAGTGTAGGAGATCGCTCCCCACACCATAATGCCGGGTGTTGGCCCTGTGTGCCTCGGTCGTATGCAGTCCTGATTGTGGCGCTCACCTGCACGGCACCAAACACGCATACGACCATCATTGGCACCAAGGCAGAAGCGACTCTCATCGCTGAAGACGACACGTCTCCATTCGTCCCTCCATTCACGCCTGTCGCGACACCACTGGAGGCGGGCTGCACGATGTTGGGGCGTGAGCGGAAGACGGCCTAACGGTGTGCGGGACCGTAGCCCAGCTTCATGGAGACGGTTGCGAATGGTCCTCGCCGATACCCCAGGAGCAACAGTGTCCCTAATTTGCTGGGAAGTGGCGGTGCGGTCCCCTACGGCACTGCGTAGGATCCTACGGTCTTGGCGTGCATCCGTGCGTCGCTGCGGTCCGGTCCCAGGTCGACGGGCACGTGCACCTTCCGCCGACCACTGGCGACAACATCGATGTACTGTGGAGACCTCACGCCCCACGTGTTGAGCAATTCGGCGGTACGTCCACCCGGCCTCCCGCATGCCCACTATACGCCCTCGCTCAAAGTCCGTCAACTGCACATACGGTTCACGTCCACGCTGTCGCGGCATGCTACCAGTGTTAAAGACTGCGATGGCGCTCCGTATGCCACGGCAAACTGGCTGACACTGACGGCGGCGGTGCACAAATGCTGCGCAGCTAGCGCCATTCGACGGCCAACACCGCGGGTCCTGGTGTGTCCGCTGTGCCGTGCGTGTGATCATTGCTTGTACAGCCCTCTCGCAGTGTCCGGAGCAAGTATGGTGGGTCTGACACACCGGTGTCAATGTGTTCTTTTTTCCATTTCCAGGAGTGTAGAAATAAAACTACTAATGTCATTTGCTTGAATTGATTATAGCATTCAGAGAACGCTGCATTCCCTGGGCACCCTGTAAGTGACGGATCCAACATCTGGCGACGAGGTGCTACAAGCCAACCCCGTGCCAACGGCCACGGACATGTTTTTACAGGCGCCTTAATGCTCTCTTGCCTTTACTTTGCAGGTGAGCTCGCTTTGCTTTAACAGTTTCTTGTCGTTATTGCTAATTCATGTTTTCCGGTGGGTGTTGAAGAAAATTTCTTTTTGCATATAGTTGTCTATTTGTTACATTTGTGTCTTCCAACATACCCACCAATCCTGTCTCGCCCCCTGCTCAGGAGCCGCAGCCGCAAGTGTTAGATGCCACACAGCTAACGCAGATGTTTCAGTTTCAGACGCAGCAGATTTCTACCCTACTCAACACGGTGCAGCAGCTACTCGCCAAATCTGCGCGCCATATCGAACAAGCACGGCCTACTACAGCTGCTATACCACCTTTTCAACAATTTAGCGAACAAAACGAATGGCTCGAGTGGTTAGCCCAGTTCGAATCGCATCTCATCGCCCACAACGTCCCAGGTAATGTGAAACTTCCCTATCTATTAACCACGGTAGTAAGTGCAGTGTTCAGATTAATTCAAAAACTCTTTCCTAACGTCACTTCGAGTGAACTTGGATATGACATTGTTACCGCCTCACTAATTATTACGACCAACAAGAGAATGCGATAGCAGCTAGGTAACAATTCTTTAATTGCAGAAAACGATCAGAACAAACTTAAGTGCGTAACAGGTTTGCAAGGCATGTGAAGGAAATGCAAATCCAAATGTGCTTGCAGTGCTTTATATTCAGATGGTGCGCTGCGTGATGCGATCTTGTACAATTCTACCTGGTGTCATATTCGGAGAACAAATTTTGAAACAGTCCAGTCCATAATTTCAGCACGTAGTGCAAATATTGGAACAGTACGAGTCTGGTGCTTTGTCGCCTCATACATTTGAGCAGCCAGCTATTTGTCGGGTTGAGTCCCATTGTGATTGCCCCATTCCGCACCGGCGGCGTGCGCTAGCCACGCCAAGAAAACAGCCTCCCCCAACGCATCAGCAATTCGCTAAACAGGCGGACATAATTAAGTCTTGCCCACGGTGTTACACCCGGCACAAACGTCAAAACTGCCCCTCCCCACTAGCTCAGTGTTACACTTGTGGTAGGAAAGGGCATATGCTATCCCTATGTTTGCAATGGAACAAACATAAGAATTCTGCCCAATCACAAAACTCTCGTCACAAGGCCCATGCCATTAATGCAGTATATGCCAAGTCTGCAACAGGCGAGCGTGCAGTTTCTTCAAGATAAGCCAGTCAGACAAACTTTTTTTTCTCGTTTACTTATTTGCGGCAAACGTGTGAAATTTCAGTTGGACACGGGTGTCTCTGTCACATTGCTCAGTCGTCACACATATGAACTGTTAGACTCCCCACACCTGTCTAAAACTAGCACGCAACTGACATCTTATAATGGACAAGACATTCTCGTTCTCGGAACATGTACTTTGCCTGCCAAGTATCGCTCACATACGTGAACAGTGACTTACAGTGTTACTATCACGCGAGTGTGAGAACCTATTTGGTTTTGGCTCTTTTGATTTCTTTAGTTTTAATATTCAGGACAATGTATTGTCAGTGTCTGCATTCAATGCCACAGACAGTGTAGGTAGCATGCTAAAAGAATTCCCGGACTCTTTTCTGAAAGGCTCACAATTTTGTTGCACATATTACCACAACTATTCCCATTGTCCACAATAAAAGATGACAGCCAAAACAGTTGCAGGATAAAGATTTATTAAAATTCTTGACCAAGGTTTCGGCATATATAAATATACCTTCATCAGAAGTAAAAAATCCTCAACAGGAAGACACTTTCATTAGCAAAACCTTAGCATAGGAAATGAGAAAGACTAAAGCTTAAGTAACAGTGAAATTACCAGAATAATACTGGCACAAAATCTTTTAGTTACTTACTAAAATTACATCATTCAATGGAAATTAATAAAACAATTGTGCCAAAGGCGTCGTCAATAATTCAGACATCTTCTCCATTTCTACAACATGATTATGGGCACAGGGTCAACGCGAACAGTTTAGAACCAGTACATCGCCTATGAACTATCGAGACGAGAGTGTGAAAGCACTACGGCAGGTGGTTCCGCCGAGAGAGGGCACTTGTGGTATGTGCCAGACACTCGCGCATATTAAAATCCATGGATACCTACATAAGCGCATCAAAATTATTAAAAGTTGTGCTAATTCGAACCTTCTGTCTTAATAAATAAAACATATCAGACCATTTAAACACATTTATGTAAAATAGAAAATATGGAACCAATTTACCTCTGTCCTAGTGTCAAACAGGTGAAGCTTGCGCTATGGAACACATCTAACGAGAGAGGGCACTAGTATAATGCGCGAGAATCTCGCGTAACGTATGTGGTGAAATACATACTAGCGAAAACAACCAAAATGTTACAGTAAAACGAAATCATCTGTCGTGAATAAAAACATACTAGTCAATTAACCACACATACACATCGATAATCACAAACAGCAAACATCAAAAATTCGTAAAATGCCAAAAAGACAGGAAAAGCGCATGTCTTAATTATTGACGACGCCTTTGGCACAATTGTTTCATTAATCTCCATTGAATGATGTAATTTTAGTAACTAACTAAAAGATTTTGTGCCTGTATTACTCTGGTAATTTCACTGTTACTTAAGCTTTAGTGTTTCTCATTTCCGAGGCATTCATCTCCGGCGGTACCTCGTAACGAGTACCGCCCTTCGATAGTGGCATTCGCCTCTCATCGAAGCGTTAGGACTTTTGCAGAGTCAGCCAGCCAGCAGCGGTCCAGCCAGCAGCAGCAGCAGCAGCAGCAGCAGCATTCCTGCCAGCCAGCCAGCGTTCCTGCCTGCGTTCCAGCCAGCCTGTCAGCCAGCATTCCTGCCAGCCAGCCAGCCAGCCAGCTCCAGCAGATTGGGGCTTTGGCCCCAGTCGGAGTTCCACCGGTCTTCGACGGTCTTCGTCCATCCCCTGTTTTCTTCTGCCCTTTTCGTCCTGTCCTGTCTCTTTTCCTCCTTGTCGTCATGTCAACCCCCACCACCACTACCACCACCACCGCAATAGTATATACCTCTCCCTCCGCCGCCACCACTACCATTACGTGATGTTCCAATCCCCCCCCCCCTCATTCCATCCCTCCACTTCTCACTCTCCCTTCGCCCTCGCTCTTTGTCGCAACATCCCCAGTTTCTTCCTCCCTCACCTCCACCTCTGATCCTTTCCCTCTCCTCCCTCACCCTGTCACTGCAGCTTCCACTAGGGTGGTGTCCTGCAGGGCCACGGCCCATGCCCCGCTCTCGCCCTCGCCTTCACCATCGCAGTCATCGACATCATCATCGCCGTCGCCTTCACCGTCGCCATCCCCATCTCCAACGTCGGCTCCAGCATCCGCGCCGGGACCTGCCACTTCCTGCCACCTCCCTGTTGTCCCCCACGCCTCCTCTCACCCTCCCATCGCCGTCAAATGCCCTAGTGGCACCCCTGCCTCCTCTGCTTCCAAAAAGGCCCCACCCCGTCCTCCTCTCCCCCCAGGATGCCATGGATGTCTCCCCACCTGACCCTGCTACCTCCTCCTCCTCCTCCTCACCCCTTCCTACAAATACCTCCTCTCTCGTCCTGATCCTTCCCTCCTTGAGGCCCAGAACCTCTCGCTCCTCTACCGCCAACACTTTCCCGGAGCCCCCATATCCCTCCTCACTCCCCGAAGAGACACCGTTCTCATCTCCTCCCCCAGCCCCACCCTTCATACTGACATCCTTTACCGAATCCCCATCACCCGGTTTGGCCCCAATGCTTCCCTCACCCCTGCTCCTTCCCCGTCCCCCTGCCGCCAACCCCAACCCCCGCGTCACCCGCCAACCCTCACCGCCGTGATCACTCGGCTTAGCCTGATGATCACGGAGGAGGAGATGTTGGTGGAGCTCAAGGCGCACCCCTCTTTGGAAATACGGGCAGTCTGCTGCATCTTTAACCCGGCCGGCCCCACCCGCCTTAAGTGGGTGTTCTCAGTACATGCCCCCTCCATCGACCGTCTCCTGAAGGAGGGTGCCCTCCTCTTCCACCAACGCTACAAGGTCGATCCCTCCCGTTCCCCTCCTCAATCCCTCCGCTGCCAGTGGTGCCTGCGCTACAACGCACACCTGACATCACAGTGCCGCGAGGCCCCTGTCTGCCCGCACTGCAGACAGGCACACTTCCTCCGGCAGTGCCCCAACCTCCAGTCCCCTCCCTCCTGCAACACCTGTAATCTCCCACATCCCATTTACACCCAAAAATGTAAGGCCCGACCCCCTCCCACCACTCCCAAACTCACCGTCCCTGTCCACCCTGTGGACACCCCCACCCCTCCTGGCAATTCCCTTCGTCCCATCCCCCCACATCACCACTATCATCAGGTTCCTCACCATCCAAAATGTCCACTATTTCCAGCGCCCCCACACCCTCCAGCAGATATCCCTCGCCGCCCATTCCATCTTTCACCTCAACATGTATGCCACCTACTCCCATAATCAGGCCCATTTCACCTTATCCCGTCTCGACACCCTCGTTTAATTCTCTGTCATGGCGCGACAGCACCGTATCCTGTTCAATAACATCCGTTCCCTTCCCGCCAACAAGAACCTCTTCCTGCACACCCTCGCAAACCACCGCGTGGATGCCTTCCTCCTCAATGAAACCTTTCTTCAGCCCCAACACACTGTCCACACATCTCCCTACCTCCTTCACCACTCCAATAATACGCTCCCGACAGCACGTGGCGGAGTAGCCATTGGCCACTATCGCCAGATCCCTCTTTGGCTCCAACCTCTCCTTCCCGACCCCACAGATCACCTGATCCTTAGTCTCTTCTTCCCTGGCCTTACCATCACCTACGCCACCATCTATGTCCACCCCAATGCCCCTCTCCGTTTTGACTTCCTCTCCCACATTGACTGTACCTTCTCCTCCTACGTGATCGCCACCGACCTTAACATCCACAGTCGTTCAGCCGCCCAGTTACGGCAGTGGCATTGGTTCCTCCAAGGCGACCTCGTCCCCATACCCCAGCACACCTGCCCTGAATCCACTCCCAATGTCATCCTCTCCTCCCCTAACCTCCTCGACCACATAGTGGTGGATGTCCTGGACCCCATTGGTAGTGACCATCTCCCAGTCCTCCTCACTGTTTCAGACGGTCATCGCCCCGGTCCCAACCCTCATACTGACCCTCCCCCAAAATACATCCATGATTATTCCCGTGCCGACTCGAATGCCTACCGGGATACCCTCTCTACCTAGGTCGATAGCCACCCCCTCACCTACCACTACCCTGATGATGTTACCCATGCCACCTCCTTTCTCCAGCAGACCTTGTCTGAGGCCAGGTAGGCCCACGCCCTTTCTGTCGCCATCCACCCCCACCGTCCTACTTTACCCCCACAGGCCGTCCTCCTCCTCCATGAATCCCGCCATCTGTACCATGCCTTCCTCCACATGCATGACCCGGAAACACTATGACGCCACCGGCAACTACAACGACACATCAGGAACTCACTCGCAGGTACGAAACGCCGAGACTGGCGACAGACATGCACCCGTCTTAATGCTACATTTCCTATCAACTCGTCCAAGTACTGGTCAGCCTTCTGCCGCCTTACCGGATCTAAGCCCCTCCCTACTACCCTCTCCTTCATGATGATCAACCCATCCCAGACAACCTTAGTAAGGCCAATCACTTTGCCCCCTACCTTTCCGATGTCTTTACCATCCCCGACGATCCCCAGTTCGATTACTCCCTCTTCCTGGATGTCTGCGATCGAACTGACACCTCTCTTCCTCGCCTCGCCTCTGGTTTCCAGTCTTGGACAACATTGCACTCACCGAACTCAATGCCCCCATCACTACTCAGGATCTCATCGCTACACTCCGCATGAAACACAACACTGCTCCTGGTCATGATTGTGTCACCTATTGCCACCTCCGTGAAGCTCATGCCTCCTTCCTCTCCAATCTGACCAGGCTCTATAATGTGGTCCTGTCCACTGGCTACTACCCCGACCTGTGGAAAACCTCCCACATCCTGATGTTCCTCAAACCCGACAAACCGCCATCCGCTGTCTCCTCCTACCGTCCCATTAGCCTTACCTCGGTTTTCAGCAAGGTCCTGGAATCCATCCTTACCCAATGCATCCACCAGTATCTCCGCCAGCACCGCCTCCTTCCCGTTACCCAGTGTGGCTTTCGGCCGTCCTTCTCTTCTGATGACCTTCTCCTTCACCTCACTCATCTCCTCCCCGAACAACTTAATTCCCGTCGCTCTGCTATCTTCCTCTCCCTTGACCTCTAACGCGCCTATGACCATGTGTGGCATTCCGGTCTCCTCTTCAAGCTCCAAACCTTCGCCTTTCCTATTAACTACGTCCATCTGATCAGGTCCTTTCTTTCCCAACGTCCTTCCTACATCACAATCCATAACACAGATTCCTACACCTTCTTTCCCTCCTCCAGTGTGCCCCAAGGTTCTGTCCTTTCCCTTCTTCTGTACCTTTTGTATACGGCGGACATGCCGCCGCCTTTATCCCCCATACACCTTCTCCATTACGCCAATGACACCGCCTTCCTTGCCCTTGCCCCCACCCTGCAGCGCTCCCAACACCTTCTCCAGTCCCATCTTGACCGATTCACCCCTTGGTGCAACCAGTGGTTGCTTAAGGTCAATCCTTCCAAAACCCAGGCGATCATAGTAGGCAAAACCACCCCTTCCTTCCGCATCCTCGATTTCTATGTCACCATCTATAGCCGTCCTATCACCCTCACCCCCCCCCCTTAAGAACCTTGGCGTCACACTTGACCGTCGCCTCTCCTGGGCCCCCCACCTCCAGACAATCCAAGCCAAGGCCCGCTCCTGACTCCGCTCCTCAAGCTCCTTTTTGGCCGTACATGGTGTCTGGATCCATCCACCATCCTCCATACCTATAAATCCCTCATCCGCTCTATCCTCTGCTACGCCCACCCTGCCTGGATCTCCACTCCCCCTACCTTTTACAAATACCTTCAGATCCTATAACGCCATGCTCTTCGCCTCGCCTATCGCATCCGTCTCCACTCCCCCAAGGGGATCCTGTATGACCTCATTCCATTATCCCACCTCCTCCTTTTCCTCGAATGGATATGGATCCTGTACACCTCCCATAAACTCGATCCTCCTCATCTGCTTGTCTCTCCCATCCTCTCCCGCCTCCGTCCGCTGCCACGCCTGTATTTCCACGTCCCACCTCCTCTCCACTCTCCATACCCTCTCCCAAGGTTGCTTCCGCCAGCTCCCCCTCCCTGATGATGCCCTCCTCCCCTCCATCTACCCCTCCTACCAACTTTGATACTCCCTACCTCTTCCTGTGTTTGTTCCTATGGGCACCCTCTCTCCCTTCTCTCCCCCTGCCCGCCCTCTCTTCCCCTCCTTCCCCGGGCTTCCCCTATCCCCATACCTTCATTCCTCTCCTCCTCTGCCCTTGACATCTTTGCTCTCTCCTCTCCCTTCCCCACCACCTTCTTCCCCTCTTGGCAGGTCCCCGGACTCGCACACGTAAAGTGGACATTCGCGCGCCGGAGATCATCGCCATCGTTTTAGTGTGTGTGCCGTCGTGTTTGTGCCTTAGTGTTTTTCGCCGCCCACGCTCCATTGTTCACGTGTCTTCTCCGTCATCAGTGTCAGTGTGCAGTGCCAACAGTTTCTTTAGGTGTCTTCGTGTGTGAACGGCTACGTGTTATTTGTTTCTGTGTCTACTGTTTTTTGCCCCTCACTTTGTTCTCTGTGTTTCCATTATATTTTCTCTGTAAACCTTGTGGCTGAAGAGCAGCGTAGTGTGCTGCTGCCAGCCCACCTTATTGTAAGGTGTCAAATAACAATAAAGAAAAAAAATCATTTCCAATGCTAAAGTTTTGCTAATGAAAGTGTCTTCCTGTTCAGGATATTTTACTTCTGATGAAAGTATATTTATATATACCGAAACCTTGGTCAAGAATTTCAATAAATCTTTATCCTGCAACTGTTTTGGCTGTCATCCTTTATCGTGAAGAATTTCAACAGTTGCTGTTCCAGCCATGTTTAAAACTTGTTCCCATTGTATTACGGGACAAAATCGCTGCTGAGCTTAAGGAATTGCAAGGAGCGGAGTTATAGCGCCCACATCAGCTAGTCAATGGGCAAGTCCACTGGTTTGGCTCAACAAGCATTCAGGCCGCATTCGCCTCTGTGTTGACTTTAAGTCTACAGTCAGCCCACAAACTGTCATTGATACTTATCCATTACCTTGCCCAGAGGATCTTATGGACAAATTAGTCGCTGAATGCTATTTTTCCAAAATTGATTTGCGCGACACATATCTTCAAATACCGCTCGATGAAGAATTTCAAAAAGTGTTTGTCGTAAATACTCATTTGGGCTTGTTTAAATATTTGCATTTGCCTTTTGGCAGTGCTTCCGCAACCGCCATTTTCCAACGGTATTTGGAACAGCTGACTGGAGAAGTGCAAAACTGTTCAAACTATTTGGACGATATTGTCGTGGCAGGTCGTACACCTCAAGAACATATTTCTAATTTACGTGCTTTGTTTCGTGTGTAGATAACACTAAAGTGTCGACTGGACAAGTGTGATTTTTTTAAACCTGACTTGCAGTATCTTGGTCATGTCATAAACAGTCAAGGTGTACATCCTCTGCAGTCGCATTTGTTAGTCATACGAGATTTGCCAGTTCCTGGAAATATTACAGAATGCAGTCAGTTTTAGGGAAAATGAAGTGTTACATTCGGTTTATTACCAAATGCTGCGCAAATAGCGGTTCCTTTGCTTCGCAAGGATGTCCTCTTTGTCTGGCCATATGAGTGCCAAGTAGCTTTTCAAAAACTGAAAGATGCATTGCTCAGTGATCGATGCTTAGTTAACTTTTATTCTGAAAAAGCAGTTGTATTGCAAATTGACACTTCCTCTTACGGAATGGGTGCAGTGCTTTCGCACAGAATTGTTGATAAAGACAGACCTATTGCTTTCACATCAAAAGTGTTGTCCAAAGCTCATTGTAACTATTCACACATTGAAAACGAGGCTTTGGCTATTGTGTATGGTGTCACCAAATTTCACCACTACTTGTATGGCAGAAAATTCTATTTAGTAACAGATAAAAGCCTTCGCACTCCCTGTTTCATCCGACGAAACCCGTTCCGGTATGAACTGTCCAAAAATTGCAAAGATGGGCTTTGTTGTTGTGCCAATACCAGTACGAGATTGTGTATCGTCCGACAGCTCAACGTGGTAATGCAGACGCACTTTCACGTCTTGTCATTTGCCCTGATACAGGCTTTGACGCTTCTGCTGAATCTTGTTATTACTTTGATGCTCAGGATTCTGAATTGCTTCAATCTTTTCCTCTGAACCACAAGAAAATGCACAGTCCACGGACGCTGATCAAGATTTGAACATTTTGCTCAACTACTTTCGCGCATCCTGGCCTCATTCCTTGCACAGCATACAGAACTCTTAGTGCGCCGATACTTTGCGCGTCGGCATAGCCTCGCTGCACAGAAAGGTGTGATTCTTGTTCAAAATGACAGTGGACAAAAAAATGGTTCAAATGGATCTGAGCACTATGGGACTTAACTTCTAAGGTCATCAGTCCCCTAGATCTTAGAACTACTTAAACCTAACTAACCTAAGGACATCACACACATCCATGCCCGAGGCAGGATTCGAACCTGCGACCGTAGTGGTCGCGCGGTTCCAGACTGTAGCGCCTAGAACCGCTCGGCCACCACGGCCGGCCCACCACGGGTGTTTCGTATTCTTCTTCAATGGTACTGCCTCTTTGGCTATCTTTATTTTGTTACAGAATTGATGGCAGATACCTGCCTTTTCCTGTTCCCATTCTTTTTTATGTTGCTTTCTTTGATCTTTTTGGTGTCGAATTTTTGAAGAAGAGTTTTCTTGTGGTGGATTCTTTTCGGAGTAAATTTCACTTCGTTCGTAATAGTGGTCAGGGTCAATGTTGGCTACTCTTCGGACTAAAATGTCATGAATTTCCTTCTGTGAAGGGTGTGTTATGGCTACGTGGTCGATCTGATATTCTCCGAGAGACTGTATAGAAGATCTCCAAGTCTTCTGTTTTCGAGGATGTTTGCTCAAGGAGGTGGACATTATTTTCAGATTGTTGATTGTTCTGTGCATATATATATATATATATATATATATATATATATATATATATATATATATATACTCCTGGAAATGGAAAAAAGAACACATTGACAACGGTGTGTCAGACCCACCATACTTGCTCCGGACACTGCGAGAGGGCTGTACAAGCAATGATCACACGCACAGGACAGCGCACACACCAGGAACCGCGGTGTTGACCGTCGAATGGCGCTAGCTGTGCAGCATTTGTGCACCGCCGCCGTCAGTGTCAGCCAGTTTGCCGTGGCATACGGAGCTCCATCGCAGTCTTTAACACTGGTAGCATGCCGCGACAGCGTGGACGTGAACCGTATGTGCAGTTGACGGACTTTGAGCGAGGGCGTATAGTGGGCATGCGGGAGGCCGGGTGGACGTACCGCCGAATTGCTCAACACGTGGGGCGTGAGGTCTCCACAGTACATCGATGTTGTCGCCAGTGGTCGGCGGAAGGTGCACGTGCCCGTCGACCTGGGACCGGACCGCAGCGACGCACGGATGCACGCCAAGACCGTAGGATCCTACGCAGTGCCGTAGGGGACCGCACCGCCACTTCCCAGCAAATTAGGGACACTGTTGCTCCTGGGGTATCGGCGAGGACCATTCGCAACCGTCTCCATGAAGCTGGGCTACGGTCCCGCACACCGTTAGGCCGTCTTCCGCTCACGCCCCAACATCGTGCAGCCCGCCTCCAGTGGTGTCGCGACAGGCGTATATGGAGGGACGAATGGAGACGTGTCGTCTTCAGCGATGAGAGTCGCTTCTGCCTTGGTGCCAATGATGCGTGTTTGCGTGTTTGGCGCCGTGCAGGTGAGCGCCACAATCAGGACTGCATACGACCGAGGCACACAGGGCCAACACCCGGCATCATGGTGTGGGGAGCGATCTCCTACACTGGCCGTACACCACTGGTGATCGTCGAGGGGACACTGAATAGTGCACGGTACATCCAAACCGTCATCGAACCCATCGTTCTACCATTCCTAGACCAGCAAGGGAACTTGCTGTTCCAACAGGACAATGCACGTCCGCATGTATCCCGTGCCACCCAACGTGCTCTAGAAGGTGTAAGTCAACTACCCTGGCCAGCAAGATCTCCGGATCTGTCCCCCATTGAGCATGTTTGGGACTGGATGAAGCGTCGTCTCACGCGGTCTGCACGTCCGGCACGAACGCTGGTCCAACTGAGGCGCCAGGTGGAAATGGCATGGCAAGCCGTTCCACAGGACTACATCCAGCATCTCTACGATCGTCTCCATGGGAGAATAGCAGCCTGCATTGCTGCGAAAGGTGGATATACACTGTACTAGTGCCGACATTGTGCATGCTCTGTTGCCTGTGTCTATGTGCCTGTGGTTCTGTCAGTGTGATCATGTGATGTATCTGACCCCAGGAATGTGTCAATAAAGTTTCCCCTTCCTGGGACAATGAATTCACGGTGTTCTTATTTCAATTTCCAGGAGTATATATATATATATATATATATATATATATATATATATATATATATATATATATATATAGCTTGCTCTATGTATTTTTGTCTATACTTGTGAGGAGATATTTGTTTCGTGTCACCTTTTCGTAGTGTGAGCACTGTAACTGCCTCCTTCCCAAAAGTGAGTATTTTTTCTAGCCTCTCGAGGTGCCGTATATGTTTGTTGAACTCTGTATAGCGGGCCTGCTGTGCGGAAGTTACTAGTATAACAACGCGATCGAAGTCTCGAGACATGCAAGCACGTGCAGCGTCCAGGATGAGATCCCAGAATTCGACGGCAGGAAAGTGGGATTGCCGTCAGTCACACAGAGGCAGGATTACCTTAGAATGTGCTAGATGCTGGAGTCAGTATCGCTACTAGCGAGGATGAGTTAGGAGACTCGATCGTGTCCGAAATAGCTCCACCTCCGGAGTTAAGACGCGCTGCACACAAATGGACATTTGGAGAAATGGAAAAGAAGGTTTTGTTATGAGACGTGTGAAGCATAAGTTATCTAAAGACTAAGTACGTCTGCGCGATGTATAACAAATAGTAAAGAATGTAAATTATTATTAAAACACAAATATCGATGTAATTAACAAAACAGTTTTTTGGTATAATCTCTGTGTAACATAGGCCATCAAGAGATGAGACAATGCTTTGACTGAACGCTCTCATGTTTTTGTTTCGTCTAGAGGTAGGCCGCCATTGTATAGCAGGACGGTATTTAATGTAAGTTTGGTTGTAATGTAGTAAAATATACTTATAATTGTTATGAGAAAGTGTATATTATTGACTAGTGGGCGTCTGTCATGATTACAACCATTAATTCTCATTAACCAAGTTTTTAAAGAACTTCGTAGTGCAGAGAGCTCGTCTCCCCTAGCAGGATTTAGTCGGCCATTACGCTGACTGTATTATTTAATTAAAATTTCATGTCATAATATTAAATGTAAATGCGAGAGGCTTCTCAGTTTTGATCTTTCATAATTTCAAAGTTAAAGAGTAGTGATTTCATTTACTAAAATCCACAGCACTGAATGAGTTCAGTATGTTTCATTTTGGGCGCCTAACGGCAGATGAGATTCTCTCCAGTTTTGCCTTGCAAATAATGAACAAGAAATATTGAAAATCATTCCAGTCAATAAGTTGCGCAATATCTCAGTTAATCTTTGTGTAATTTGGTACATAAATAACCAGTAGCCCCCGAGACCCATGTTAGTTTGCGTAAGAATACGCATATTTTCTTTTCTAAATAGCAGCGCTCACGCAAACTATTTATTAGAAGGCGGTGAGTCGCGCATTGTGTTTAAAAAATATTATATCTCACGTACTTCGGGGCAGCCGATGTCTGTACGAGTGTTATCGCGGTATAAGTTAATTCTCATTCTAGCCCACAATATTTAAAGCCACCCCAACCAAAATCATAAAATATAATTACAAAAATAAAAATATATAACCATCCCGTGATAAGTGGCCATACATGCATACATACATCCATACATACATATATAGTTATACCGTGATAGTGCAGTTATACCGTGATCCGGCAGATAACACTATTAATGTTTCACAAGAAGTAGTCTCAAGTGAAATGAACCATGCCACTACGGTCAGAACGAATAAAGCCCGACATTATCCTGCAGAGTACCTGGATGGACGAGGCGTGTGCAGTGGCAGCAACATGGCGGTAGCCAGGTCAGCATTGAGTGTGAGGAATCTGTTTCAGAGATAAGAGATGTAAAACTAATTTGTAAAGCATGAATTTTGTCTTGTCCTTTCCAGACTGATTTTAAATCTCTTATTGTGCCAGGTAGGGCTAACTTAAACTTAAGTGATTTATTGAAGGATAGACATCACGAAGTGCAATCAGAGTAAACGTGTTTCCAAAATGTATGCAAAAGTTATTTTATTCAAGTAATTCATGGTTTCACTTGGTATACTGAGGACAACGAGACTTAACTTCTGTACAGCTTGCTATTTTTTTGTAGCCTTTGCTTTTGTTTAATTTATATTCCGAGGAGTGGAGAGTGGTAATTAATCCTTGATTGTAGTGCATTACTCACTGCATTATTACAGGCCTGAAGCGGCAAAACTTTGCATGTTAACCACTTCCTACTATAATCTGTCAGATGCAAATTTAGATTGAATGTACTGGATGCGTTGCTAAAATAGGGGGTTTTATGATAAGCCCCTTTCTGCGGAGCCAGATTAGCAGAACCATAATTACACGTCTAATGAAGTAATGGTTGGACTTCTAACGGCTAAACTCAATCTTTCACGCCATAAATAAGGACCAACAGTGAGTGTGAAATTATTTAACCCGCCAGTATAGCCGAGAGCGCTAACACGTTGCTTCCTGGACTCGGGTCGGTGCTCCGGCCCCGGATCGAATCCGCCCGGCGGATTAACGACGATGGCCGGTGTGCAGGCCAGCTTGGATGTGGTTTTAGGCGGTTTTCCACATCCTACTAGGTGAATACCGGGCTGGACCCCACGTTTCGCCTCAATTACACGACTTGCAGACATTTGACACACATTCACACTATTTCACGATTTACACTAGTCGCACACAGCTAGGGTACACTCATTCCGTCCTGGGGGATATGGTGGGGCGGCGAGAAGGGCATCTGGCCACCCCTTACAATTAACCGTGCCACCTCCGTACTTAACCCTGCCGATCCTGCGCAATGCGGGATAAAGGCAGTAGCAAAAGACAGAAAGAAGAAGAAAGTGAGTGTGAAATTATTTGTGGAACTCTCAGATATTTCGTAGTGGCAAATAATTAATTTCTTTTGTCTTTGGTATACATACAGGGTGACGGAGCTGAGATATCCATCGAAAAAGTACCCTGAACGAGTGAATACATCGAAGTGCAGTTTTGTCTAAGCTGAGTCCATGGAGCTAATATTCTGACATACACAAGTAACTTTTAACATTTATAGCTTGCGAATTATAACATACTTTTTTAACGGAAATACATACTGTTTCTTGTGGCTTTGGAAAGAGCCTTCAAAGAGGGAGTCAGTGAAGTAACCTGTGTGAAACTTGATTAAATATTTGTACGATAACAGCGCCGCAAACCACTGTTCCGCCATCGGAATAAGAGTTCCCACAGACGCCTGCTCGGCTACATCAAATGTGAGCAAACACGTAACTGTACAGCTTTGTTGTGCTGTTCTGTTGTAGCGATCAGACAGCTTGCTCTTGAAGCTTTTCAGACTTTCACAGTATATTCGATAGTATAAAAAGACATGGTTTTCGCTTATAGCGAACGTTGCGAAACTGCTCTAGCAGCGGCTTCGTTTCATGCTGAAAGGTGTCCTAGTGATGTCAAGTATGCGCGATCTCTATTTGCAGACTTTATAAACGAATCAACGAACTGAATGTGTGAAGAACAATATCGCAGCTATAAATACAGGAAATTACTTACGTCATATTGTTCACCAAATTGATCGGTATAACTTGCAAACAACCATATCCCGATACATTTACAACTTCTGGATAAATTTGAGGTGGTCTCTTAGTTTTTCCATTCCGTACAGTCGTAGAGACCAATTAGAAAAAGTATTTGCAGTTAACAGAACTTTGTGAAGACCAGGAACTTCGACTAGTTAACTCCTGACCATTAAAATTGCAGCACCAGGAAAAATAGCAAATATCGAAGTTTTTCTTATTTACGTACATTATGCCATGAAGTACACATGCTACAATTTGTATGTGATCTTTGAGTATACATTAGGCATTAGTACGTAGAGCCGCCACCTGTAGTTGCAACAAAGGCCCTAACCTTGTTGGATATTGAGTCGAACTGAGCTTGAATTAAAAATACGGATATCTTATTCGCTCACCCTACTGCACGCTTACTGTAAGGAGGACAATATGCACCCAGCCTTCCTCCTCTGGTGTCAACTGTCTGAACCTCTTCTTCCGAGAAAACCGGCATTGACGAGTGAAATGACCCGGCACCCCTCAGCAATAATAACTTCCCTCTGTGGTACCACTGTTTCTGTCTGGACGCTCAATCTCGTTGGACCTGTCCGGCGGTCGCCGCCTCGCGCTCTCGCCTTTGATAAGCCTTTTTGACCCCTTCTATACTGCTGAACAACTGATCTAAATCGCTTTAACTGCGGAGCTTCTCTAAGAACAAAACGCGGGAACGATCCTCCGGCTTTATCCCTTGTAACATGTTAGAAAACACCTCAGATTCAGGCAAATTCATGTCCAACGCAATTGCTGTCTTACGTACCTCGCTGCACACGAAAGAAGTACTGATTCATTAAGTCGCCTCTACCTCAGCTGACACCCGCTGTCTAAACTCGCGTGTGACTCCTGAAAGCATTCCTGCTCCCCAGAATGATGCTAACCATCTTGACCAAATATCCGTAACACGGCGGATATTAAAGTCACGAAATAACTCACTGAGGTACCTCAAATACTCTGACCTGCCTTTTCACGTCTACAGTGCACCACAAAAATCTCACTAGGTGTCAACAGCAAGTAACTCTACTGCCTCAAAAACAGTCAAAAGAGGGTTAGGAAATTTAGCAAAGTAGAAAGATACATTATCCGAACTACTGATTCTAGCAGATGTGCTAATGTTCTCTAAGTCCAGAGGGCTTTCCTCCCCACTCACTCCTGGCTTATCGACCCACTCTAAGGCAACTAACCTAAGCTGTAACTGCATCAACTGTGCCCGCAATTCACTTACACTTTCGAATCGGACTCTGTCAAACCCAAATCCTCGGTACGGTTAAACCAATAAGCAATCTGAACTTGAACACGATATACCTGCAAGCAGGATGGACTAATATCTTCCTGGAGGCCTATATTTTTTCTCTAAGTCGGAAAGGGAAGCGATGCCCTTTCCAAAAACAGCACTCATCTGGCCAGTTCAGGCTGCTGCAACCTACCTGTACCGGACTTTCCACCGCTCTGCTCAACCGTGGGAGAGCTCAGCGACATCCCCTTCTTCGGACACCCCACGGATAAACCCACTCCCAGTACGGCCCGAGCCCACACAGTATGGGCGCGTACACCTGAAAATATGCTGTAAAGATAGTTCTGACAAAATGCCAATACACAAAACACTATAATAACTCTCCTAGCAGAATATTACTATAAACCTTAAAGTAGCAAATGGTGCTCAGTTTAACAGCTAATAGACCCCATCTACAATGGCAACCATGCTCTGCCAACCATATTGGTACACAACTGGGAGAATAGAGTACTGAACGTCATTCGTGACCCAACCAATTTTAAACTGCATTTATTTTATTCAGGGAAGTTAATAGAAAACATTGATCTTTCCTTTGAAACAATTATAAAAAGACAGTAGCCCTGTCTGGGATCAAATATTAAAGACTCACACAAATGCCAGATTTACAGTAAATTACAACTTTAATCCTTGATTTAAACCATTATATTTAAAGAGGTTAATACTTGTCTGAGCATATTATCAAACTTCATTGTTTGCTTTAAGAAAAGGTACTAGAAAGCATTAATTCTGGCTTTAGAACAAAGTGCTCAGAGAGATCAATACTTCTCTAAACAAATTATTTAACATCAATGCTTGGATTAGAGAAAATGACTAGTAAAGGGGCATCTTAGCTGTACGGAAAGCATTCACACATACGACAAAGTCTACTTATGAACAAGCCACCCGATGGCTGATAGCATACCACGACGTCTCCAGAAAATTCGGGACGTATCAGAAACGGTCACCCCAAGTACACAGAGTACACAGGCGTCCCCTCTCTTTTAAGTGACTACACTGTGAACATAGCCAGCACCCTGGCAACTTCCTTTAAATTTCAGGTCAGCACAACGAGTTAATCTTGTGCACACCTGAATGAATTACAGAGCCACACAAGGAGCCCACTGGTGCAACCACCCCCAATAGTGCGGGAATTATTTCACTGACCAAATGAAGTGGGCTAAGAAATTCTACGACAAGGGAGCTACTGTGTAAATCACTACGGAGGATCGCAATTATAGGGTTAGGCCTACACTCTCTCACACGGACAAAGCTCTGTAATAATCTTAAAACACCAGGAAGGTACAGTAAACTTCTCAAACTTAAAACAGACCTTACTAGGTAAAAGGCAGATGTTAAACACGGGTGAATCCCCCTCCCCATAAAAAATTGGGACAACACGTGACCAAATAACAAGATCATACAAATAATGATTAATTTAAATGAAGGGGAAGCTCAGTACTCTTGGTAAACTTAGACACGCTGGGAAATACACTCCTGGAAATTGAAATAAGAACACCGTGAATTCATTGTCCCAGGAAGGGGAAACTTTATTGACACATTCCTGGGGTCAGATACATCACATGATCACACTGACAGAACCACAGGCACATAGACACAGGCAACAGAGCATGCACAATGTCGGCACTAGTACAGTGTATATCCACCTTTCGCAGCAATGCAGGCTGCTATTCTCCCATGGAGACGATCGTAGAGATGCTGGATGTGGTCCTGTGGAACGGCTTGCCATGCCATTTCCACCTGGCGCCTCAGTTGGACCAGCGTTCGTGCTGGACGTGCAGACCGCGTGAGACGACGCTTCATCCAGTCCCAAACATGCTCAATGGGGGACAGATCCGGAGATCTTGCTGGCCAGGGTAGTTGACTTACACCTTCTAGAGCACGTTGGGTGGCACGGGATACATGCGGACGTGCATTGTCCTGTTGGAACAGCAAGTTCCCTTGCCGGTCTAGGAATGGTAGAACGATGGGTTCGATGACGGTTTGGATGTACCGTGCACTATTCAGTGTCCCCTCGACGATCACCAGTGGTGTACGGCCAGTGTAGGAGATCGCTCCCCACACCATGATGCCGGGTGTTGGCCCTGTGTGCCTCGGTCGTATGCAGTCCTGATTGTGGCGCTCACCTGCACGGCGCCAAACACGCATACGACCATCATTGGCACCAAGGCAGAAGCGACTCTCATCTCTGAAGACGACACGTCTCCATTCGTCCCTCCATTCACGCCTGTCGCGACACCACTGGAGGCGGGCTGCACGATGTTGGGGCGTGAGCGGAAGAAGGCCTAACGGTGTGCGGGACCGTAGCCCAGCTTCATGGAGACGGTTGCGAATGGTCCTCGCCGATACCCCAGGAGCAACAGTGTCCCTAATTTGCTGGGAAGTGGCGGTGCGGTCCCCTACGGCACTGCGTAGGATCCTACGGTCTTGGCGTGCATCCGTGCGTCGCTGCGGTCCGGTCCCAGGTCGACGGGCACGTGCACCTTCCGCCGACCACTGGCGACAACATCGATGTACTGTGGAGACCTCACGCCCCACGTGTTGAGCAATTCGGCGGTACGTCCACCCGGACTCCCGCATGCCCACTATACGCCCTCGCTCAAAGTCCGTCAACTGCACATACGGTTCACGTCCACGCTGTCGCGGCATGCTACCAGTGTTAAAGACTGCGATGGAGCTCCGTATGCCACGGCAAACTGGCTGACACTGACGGCGGCGGTGCACAAATGCTGCGCAGCTAGCGCCATTCGACGGCCAACACCGCGGTTCCTGGTGTGTCTGCTGTGCCGTGCGTGTGATCATTGCTTGTACAGCCCTCTCGCAGTGTCCGGAGCAAGTATGGTGGGTCTGACACACCGGTGTCAATGTGTTCTTTTTTCCATTTCCAGGAGTGTATTCTAGAGAGAAGAGACGATTATTAATTCTTAACAGAACTTATAATCATTAATTCTGGCACAACAGCTAGTTACCCGACAAGGTAACATACTGTAATGGTTCCCTCAAACACCTTAAAAGCGCCCCAAAAGTACTTTGTACATAACAGCCTAAAGATGGCAAAATGACATACAGCTGGTGGCAATAATTTGGAGCTCCAGCATGATTAAATACGACTTATGCTGCCACACGCAACGCACCGTAAGGACACAAACGTGTTTACGAAGCTTATTACCAAAAAATTAAACTACTAGGGTAAGGTGACAGAATAAATGGTCAGATTCGCACCTTACATGAGAGCTTTATACATCACAACTGGAATGTGAATATGACACCTAACTTAATTCGTTGGTTATGAGGAAATTTGCGTATCGGTACGTAGTGCAAAACAGGGGGATGACACTCAGTCGACAGTAATACCAGTGACGCATTTTCAAAAAAAAAATGGTTCAAATGGCTCTGAGCACTATGGGACTCAACTGCTGAGGTCATCAGTCCCATAGAACTTAGAACTACTTAAACCTAACTAACCTAAGGACATCACACACATCCATGCCGACGGCAGGATTCGAACCTGCGACCGTAGCGGTCGCGCGGTTCCAGACTGTAGCGCCCAGAACCGCTCAGCCACTCCAGCCGGCGACGCATTTTCAATCATGTGTCCAGCGAGTGATACACACGTGAGAGGGTCAATGTCAGCATTTAGGCGTCTGGAACGGGCACAAAACGTCTAAGTGGCGGAAGCTCTCTAGGAAGTAGAAAAGAGCCAAAGTTTCGTCTCAATTCAATGGTAGGCACCTTGCGATTGGTAGAGCAAGTTTCCACAAAGTAAGAGAAACAAAAGAACCCAGGTGGGGAGATAGTTCGGCTATGAGTAAGACAAGACGGAAATTTTCGAGAACTCTTCTCTGAACTGGCGTCAAGTGCAGAACGGAGCGCATAACGCTCTGTACAACGCTGAGAAGTAATTTGTATGAACACTGTGTTCACAGCGGATGATATTCAGCTAGAAATTAGTAGTAGCATCGTTTAGCTCCAAATGTGGAGAAACGAATCAGCCAATTAGTTCATTGCTTTTACGAGAACTGAAAGGGCATTATAATATGCACGCTGCTCCAACCATGTGCTAGTATATCGCCACATCTAAGACTAGGGATGAGTACATTTTCACTCGCATAACGAGAAACATAAGAAAAGTTTATGCTGAAAAATTCAGCAAAGGCGTAATTAGCTTTATAGGAATTTCAGCGGAAGAGAACGGCCTAGTAGACGACAGCTCGTCGCAGCTTAAGGTAAATACCGCGACGAGTGGCGTAAACTTGTTGGTTCATCAGGTTACGTCCACTCTAAACTCAAGCGACCTTGGGTAATCTTTCGCTCAATTTGTCACATAACTAACCATCCACTGTACACCTGATTGTCATCCTAAAAGTAGTACCGAACTTTGAACCGGAATCGGACGATTTTCGTAGTACCGACAAACATCATAACGTAAGTGTAGGAACAATTTTGTAAAGAAAAAATGGTTCAAATGGCTCTGAGCACTATCGGACTTAACTTCTGTGGTCATCAGTCCCCTAGAACTTAGAACTACTTAAACCTAACTAACCTAAGGACATCACACACATCCATGCCCGAGGCAGGATTCGAACCTGCGACCGTAGCAGTCGCACGGTTCCGGACTGAGCGTTTTAAAGAAACTTTAATATTCTCGTGTTTAGGAAAATTTAACCTTCTGAGAGTCAATATTTAATATTGTTGTGTTTAGGATTATTAAAAATGGTTCAAATGACTCTGAGCACTATGGGACTTAACATCTGTGGTCATCAGTCCCCTAGAACTCAGAACTACTTAAACCTAACTAACCTAAGGACATCACACACATCCATGCCCGAGGCAGGATTCGAACCTGCGACCGTAGCGGTCACGCGGTTCCAGACTGAAGCGCCTAGAACAGCACGGCCACCGCGGCCGGCTAGGATTATTAGCTTTTTGATGATGACGAGATGCGTTATCCTGACAACTGTTTTTCGTTATCACATTGAAAACTGTGTAAAGACGTGTATTTTTGTGCTAATATTGCGACATTAAACAAGTCATTTCAACTTACACAGTTGTCTTCAAACCTAGAATAAGCAAACCACAAATTTTGCACGTTACACTAGTAAAATTTCTTCAGGACCTTTAGCATTAAGGTAACGCACCTTAAAATACTCAGTCAGAATTATACGCATTCCTCACAGGAAGGCTGAGAAGTGATCGCTATCCAGGAGTTAGTACTTTTACTATCAAATCCTCAGTGAGACGAAATTAATAGTTTTGAGCATAAATCGAAACGAGGTGGAATGACCGTAGTGCAAACACACGTACACAAAGACATTGTCACGGAATCTTACACAGTGAGCACGAAGCATTAACGTCGAGGAAGGTTCTCAGAGTTGCTCACCCGGCATAATGCAGAAAGATCACGGCAGAGATCAAGAAGCATTCAGCTCCCGGCGTCCTCCTGCGTGCGTGTAATGGAACTACTCCCCAAGGTGATGTCTGATAGAAGAATCTCAAGGAGACTAAAGACGAATGTCTTCCTGATGGCAGGGCGGTTCCACCCTGATCCGTTTACATTGTCTTCACTAACCGCCACCGAAGCGCGCCCCCGCTCGGCCTACACAGCAAATACGACCCTCGGGATCCACAGAACGGGCTCCGGCGACCACAACACAGACCTACCCGATCGTTACTCTCTGTCGCCGTTTAGCCGCCCGCTTGACTCCGAAACCGTCAATCGCTTCCCGCCGTCTTCCCGGACCTCGCACCACGCCCGCTTCCTCTGGTCAAAGATATAACCACTTCCGGAGTGTGACACGAAACGACGTTACGCGGCATGGCTAAATCCTCTTTCATACAGACATTGATCAGTCCCATGTGGTTGTGCGCGTTTGCATCAGCTGGAAGTCCTTCGCCTTTCCACCTGGGCTATCGTGGTATTGTACACATTACGCAGCTCGCCCAACACTATTGCACCTAGGTTTGCATGGGCGCTCAAATAGAACAATTAACATCACAATGTCCACCATGCATAACACTAGGCTTCTTCACCACAAAAATTTTTCGGTTGGGACAAGCCCAGCGTCTCTTGGCAAAAATTGCATATTCATTTTGCAAGTTCCTACCGGAACTCTCGTTGGCTTTATGAAGATAGTGACTGTTCCGAAAGAACAGATACCAATGATGACCATGCAGCTTCTCTAGAAAGAAATGATAATTAATCGAAACCCTCAGTGCTCAGATGGATAGAGCGTCTGCCATGTAAGCAGGAGATCCCGGGTTCGAGTCCCGGTCGGGGCACACATTTTCAACTGTCCCCATTGACGTACATCAACAACACCTGTTGGCAGCTGAGGGTTTCGATTATCATTTCTAGAGAAGCTGCATGGTATCATTGGTATCTGTTCTTTGGGAACAGTTACTATGTTCATATAGTTAAAGGCTAAATGTGCATTATTGCATTGACCTTCGTCTGTGTTATTGCGCACACTTTGACCGAACTCTTACGGGAATCATCACATTACGAATATACGAGGGGCGTTCAGAAAGTAAGCTCCGATCGGTCGCGAAATGGAAACGACTATGAAAATCCGATAAAGCTTTGCACAGATGTGTTGGGTAGTGTCTCTAGTATAACCCCAGTTAGCATCACGTCGCTCTTCTCATTTCTGAGCTCGCAGTGAGTGCGTAAAGATGTCTAGAAAATAGTGTCTGCCGCCAAGTACGAGGGCCTGGTGAGAAATTTCGCCTGAAGCTATGCAGCTAACATTACATAACTGTCGTGCTGTTTCTTCTTCAAGACAATTCTCAGCCGCATTCTGCAGGGGCAATGAAGATGCTCCTGCATCGTTTTCAAATGGAAATGTGAGATTACCCACAATACAGTCCGCAATTGTCTCCCCCTGAGTTTCATCTCTGGTCACATGAACCGCTGTCTTTGAAGACAACATTTTGACACAGACAACGAGGTGTAGGCCAGCGTGGAGAATTGGCGGAAAGCACTGGCGGCTGCCTTCTATGATGAGGCTATTGAAAAGTTGGTACAACGCTATGACAAAAGTCTAAGTCAGAACGGCGACTACGTAGAGAAGTAGCTGAAAGGTGTAGCTAATTGTTACAAGTAAAACATTTCTGATGTTCACTGTGGTTTCAATTTGGCAATCAATCGGAGCTTACTTTCTGAACAGGCCTCGTAGGTTCTGGACAGTTGAGGAAGTGGGTCTCACGGGAAACGTGCAAGGGATAAGTCCCTGCAGTCGCGCAGTCTTCTGTGCCCTCAGTGCCTCATATGGACTGCCGGCACGGTAGCTCAGCGTGTTCGGTCAGAGGGTTTAGCTACTCTCTGTAATAAAAAACTGAGTGAACGGGTCAATGAACAACCTGAAGGAGTGTCATCGGACGTCCGCCACGAACAAAGTCAACGAACAAAGTGAGATTAAATAAAAAATGGATAGAGCGTCTGCCATGTAAGCAGGAAATCCCGGGTTCGAGTCACGGTCGGGGCACACATTTTCAGCTGTCCCCATTGAGGTATATCAACAACACCTGTTGGAAGCTGTGGGTTTCGATTAATTATCACTTCTCGTTGGCTTCTTTAATAATTTTTCGTTCATTGTGCTTATGCTTTCCACCGCAACAGCTAGCATTTTCAAGACACTAACGTCAATTTTTTTGCATCGAAGGTTTACCATAACTAGTGGTTTCGGACGATGGAGCAAAGTTCAGATGGCAGAATGTCAGCAGTTTTGTGACCCCAACAGCATCAAGTGTTTTCTGACTGCCCTGTTCCACCCTACGGTTAATTGGAACGTTTCGTCAGAACTTTCAAGCAACGGATGAATAAGTTACGCACGTTCCATGTGAAGGAGCAAGCTTCAGTGCTCTTTCTTTCATCCTATCGTTCCTAGCAACAGAGCGGATAATCACTGGCAGAGCTCTTGCATGGCCGACGACACGGGACACTGCTTCAGCTGCTGCATCCCCCACAGCGTTCTAAGTTAATGTGCATGATTTGGTCTTTTTCAAAATTTTTGGCAGACACAGGCGCTGGGAATGGGGCGTAACGACCAGAGTCTTGGGTTGCTCACTATACGAGGGTTGTTCGGAAAGTAAGGAACGATCGGTCGCAATATGGAAACCACGGTGAAAATCAAAATTGTTTTCTTTGCACATTTAGCTACACCTTCCAGGTACTTCACTACATAGGCTCCGACTTAGGCATTTGTCGGGGCGTTATACCAAATTTCCAACAGCATCGTCATAGAAGGCAGCCGCCTGTGCTTTCCGATAATTCTCTACGCTGGTCTATCGCGCGTAGCCTGCGCCCAAGTGTTGTCTTCGTATCCTGCGTTTCATTGAACAATCACGATACTCAGGACGAGCCAATTAGGACTGTGTTGTGGGTGATAGAACACTTACCATCGAAAAGGCTGCCCCTGCAGAGTGGGGCTGTGAATTGTCATGTAGAAGGAAGTGCGTGACAGTTGTTAGGTAGGCCGCATTCATTAAGGCGAAGCCTCTCAACGGGTCCTCCTACTTGGCGGGAGACATTGTTGTTCTAGGCACTTTTACTCGTTCACAGTGCGTCCACAAGTGAAAAGAGCGTCTTGAAGCGATCGATGGGCATACTAGAGACACTGCCCAAAACATCTGTGCAAAACGTCATCGGATTTTCACAGTGGTTTCCATTTCGCGACCGATCGTTCCTCACTTTCCGAATAGCCCTCGTGCGTCGTACAGGATCCCACGAGGCTGCTAAAGCGCCGTAAGAATCAGCTTCCTTTATATGGGCTGCTTGATATTTCCACAGGTTTTCCATTTGCAGAGTCCGTGCCACGGAGGACCCCGCAGCCCCAGCCAACTTCGCCTCCCTTGGGTTCCACACCGTCGACGACGGACGTGGAGCGAATGGACTTGGACGTAGCGTCATTGCTGTCAGATCAGCACCAGCAGCCCCAGCCAGGGAAAGCAGGCTGCATTCGCCCTGCTGCCTTCCAGTGGGTCGCCGTGGACCTTCCAGTCACAGTTGTGCCTTCGCCGGTAGAAGGCGACGTTCCATCTCTGTGTGTAGATGCGCGTCCTATGGCTGGTTTTTCAGCCGATGTAGCCAACTATAAGACGAAGATCAGGATATGAGCAAGAGCTTCTGATTAGCTAAAGTTCCAGCTCCTGTCTTCTAAGTGGCACCTACGTCTAGACCTCTCCCCCCCCCCCCCCCCTGCCATCGTTCCCGGCATCACAACTACACAACGGCTGAAGGAGATTTGTAGGGGAGAAACGTGGTATCGTTCATTATCGATCACACGCTATCCCAGCAGCAACCACGTGACTGCACCGCCAATCTGCGGCTGTCTACGAGACACAGCCACCTCAGCCAGTGCAGCCAGCACTATAGCGGGGCCAACTTATAGGACGGTCTTGTCTTGTCTGTCTGTCAGTTCAGTTCTGTCTCGTCTAAGCTTTGTCACTCAGCCTCTGTTACTATTGTGGTTTACGGACTTGGCCTAGCTGGATATTGATCTCGACTTGCTGTTGAAATTCAAGTTAAGTAACAGGAGTTTATAAACAGTATGTGTGCAGCTTACTATTTTGCTCTCTGTCAACTCCTTGGCATCCACCAGTGGGACGCCCAAACGCTGACTGATTTCTAATGCGAGAAAATTGTTGGTTCTCGAATGGTGGGTGCTTCCGTAACCAAGGCACCCAAAGTTTCTGCACCATATCGTACATTTACACCGTCTATGATGCTACTCCATAGGGCGGGGGGGGGGGGGGGGGGGATGAATGTGCGCAATGAAAAATACTGAACGCGAAAATTGAAGATTTGGCCCTGTCTGACTACCCCCTGAAGCAGATCTTGGGATCCCTTAACCCTTTCACGTACATGGGACACATTTGTCCCACATATAAATCACCTTACTAATTGGACTGTAATCACAGTTGATGTGCTGCAGATGCTCTACTTGAAGCAAAGATATTTTTCTTTAATATCGTACATCTTTGGTAGTAACAATTACTATAACTGCCATTAGTCGTCGGTTATTGTTGGTGGTTCTCACTTCAAGCTGACACACAAATTTATTCACTTATTGTGTGCGTATTGTGTTCTCTGCCTTACTGTCAAAACTCGAAAGTATATTCAAGTAAGTTTCTCTTTTACTTTAGACCATTCATTTAGAGAATAACTGTATTTCATCAGTGGAAAACTTTATTTTCATTCTTTGGGACATAGTTGTCCCAATGTACCACAATGTTAATTTGTGTACTTGTTTTTGAATGTCATGAAATCGTTACTATTATGTAAAAAAAACGAGCAGAATGGTATTTAAAATTCGATTGAAAATATATTGTTGTTGTTGTTGTTGTGGTCTTCAGTCCTGAGACTGGTTTGATGCAGCTCTCCATGCTACTCTATCCTGTGCAAGCTTCTTCATCTCCTAGTACCTACTGCAACCTACATCCTTCTGAATCTGCTTAGTGTATTCATCTCTTGGTCTCCCTCTACGATTTTTACCCTCCACGCTCCCTCCAATGCTAAATTTGTGATCCCTTGATGCCTCAGAACATGTCCTACCAACCGATCCCTTCTTCTAGTCAAGTTGTGCCACAAACTTCTCTTCTCCCCAATCCTATTCAATACCTCCTCATTAGTTACGTGATCTACCCACCTTATCTTCAGCATTCTTCTGTAGCACCACATTTCGAAAGCTTCTATTCTCTTCTTGTCCAAACTGGTTATCGTCCATGTTTCACTTCCATACATGGCTACACTCAATACAAATACTTTCAGAAACGACTTCCTGACACTTAAATCTATACTCGATGTTAACAAATTTCTCTTCTTCAGAAACGATTTCCTTGCCATTGCCAGTCTACATTTTATATCCTCTCTACTTCGACCATCATCAGTTATTTCACTCCCTAAATAGCAAAACTCCTTTTCTACTTTAAGTGTCTCATTTCCTAATCTAGTCCCCTCAGCATCACCCGATTTAATTTGACTACATTCCATTATCCTCGTTTTGCTTTTGTTGATGTTCATCTTATATTCTCCTTTCAAGACAGTCCATTCCGTTCAACTGCTCTTCCAAGTCCTTTGCTGTCTCTGACAGAATTACAATGTCATCGGCGAACCTCAAAGTTTTTACTTCTTCTCCATGAATTTTAATACCTACTCCGAATTTTTCTTTTGTTTCCTTTACTGCTTGCTCAATATACGGATTGAATAACATCGGGGAGAGGCTACAACCCTGTGTCACTCCTTTCCCAACCACTGCTTCCCTTTCATGCCCCTCGACTCTTATAACTGCCATCTGGTTTCTGTACAAATTGTAAATAGCCTTTCGCTCCCTGTATTTTACCCCTGCCACCTTCAGAATATGAAAGAGAGTATTCCAGTTAACGTTGTCAAAAGCTTTCTCTAAGTCTACAAATGCTAGAAACGTAGGTTTGCCTTTTCTTAATCTTTCTTCTAAGATAAGTCGTAAGGTTAGTATTGCCTCACGTGTTCCAACATTTCTACGGAATCCAAACTGATCTTCCCCGAGGTCCGCTTCTACCAGTTTTTCCATTCGTCTGTAAAGAATTCGCGTTAGTATTTTGCAGCTGTGACTTATTAAACTGATAGTTCGGTAATTTTCACACCTGTCAACACCTGCTTTCTTTGGGATTGGAATTATTATATTCTTCTTGAAGTCTGTGGGTATTTCGCCTGTCTCATACATCTTGCTCACCAGATGGTAGAGTTTTGTCATGACTGGTTCTCCCAAGGCCATCAGTAGTTCTAATGGAATGTTGTCTACTCCCGGGGCCTTGTTTCGACTCAGGTCTTTCAGTGCTCTGTCAAACTCTTCACGCAGTATCTTATCTCCCATTTCATCTTCATCTACATCCTCTTCCATTTCCATAATATTGTCCTCAAGTACATCGCCCTTGTATAAACCCTCTATATACTCCTTCCATCTTTCTGCCTTCCCTTCTTTGCTTAGAACTGGGTTGCCATCTGAGCTCTTGATATTCATACAAGTGGTTCTCTTCTCTCCAAAGGTCTCTTTAATTTTCCTGCAGTATCTATCTTACCCCTAGTGAGACAAGCCTCTACATCCTTACATTTGTCCTCTAGCCATCCCTGCTTAGCCATTTTGCACTTCCTGTCGATCTCATTTTTTGAGACGTTTGTATTCCTTTTTGCCTGCTTCATTTACTGCATTTTTATATTTTCTCCTTTCATCAATTAAATTCAATATTTCTTCTGTTACCCAAGGATTTCTACACTCCTGGAAATTGAAATAAGAACACCGTGAATTCATTGTCCCAGGAAGGGGAAACTTTATTGACACATTCCTGGGGTCAGATACATCACATGATCACACTGACAGAACCACAGGCACATAGACACAGGCAGCAGAGCATGCACAATGTCGGCACTAGTACAGTGTATATCCACCTTTCGTAGCAATGCAGGCTGCTATTCTCCCATGGAGACGATCGTAGAGATGCTGGATGTAGTCCTGTGGAACGGCTTGCCATGCCATTTCCACCTGGCGCCTCAGTTGGACCAGCGTTCGTGCTGGACGTGCAGACCGCGTGAGACGACGCTTCATCCAGTCCCAAACATGCTCAATGGGGGACAGATCCGGAGATCTTGCTGGCCAGGGTAGTTGACTTACACCTTCTAGAGCACGTTGGGTGGCACGGGATACATGCGGACGTGCATTGTCCTGTTGGAACAGCAAGTTCCCTTGCCGGTCTAGGAATGGTAGAACGATGGGTTCGATGACGGTTTGGATGTACCGTGCACTATTCAGTGTCCCCTCGCCGATCACCAGTGGTGTACGGCCAGTGTAGGAGATCGCTCCCCACACCATGATGCCGGGTGTTGGCCCTGTGTGCCTCGGTCGTATGCAGTCCTGATTGTGGCGCTCACCTGCACGGCGCCAAACACGCATACGACCATCATTGGCACCAAGGCAGAAGCGACTCTCATCGCTGAAGACGACACGTCTCCATTCGTCCCTCCATTCACGCCTGTCGCGACACCACTGGAGGCGGGCTGCACGATGTTGGGGCGTGAGCGGAAGACGGCCTAACGGTGTGCGGGACCGTAGCCCAGCTTCATGGAGACGGTTGCGAATGGTCCTCGCCGATACCCCAGGAGCAACAGTGTCCCTAATTTGCTGGGAAGTGGCGGTGCGGTCCCCTACGGCACTGCGTAGGGCATCCGTGCGTCGCTGCGGTCCGGTCCCAGGTCGACGGGCACGTGCACCTTCCGCCGACCACTGGCGACAACATCGATGTACTGTGGAGACCTCACGCCCCACGTGTTGAGCAATTCGGCGGTACGTCCACCCGGCCTCCCGCATGCCCACTATACGCCCTCGCTCAAAGTTCCACAACTGCACATACGGTTCACGTCCACGCTGTCGCGGCATGCTACCAGTGTTAAAGACTGCGATGGCGCTCCGTATGCCACGGCAAACTGGCTGACACTGACGGCGGCGGTGCACAAATGCTGCGCAGCTAGCGCCATTCGACGGCCAACACCGCGGTTCCTGGTGTGTCCGCTGTGCCGTGCGTGTGATCATTGCTTGTACAGCCCTCTCGCAGTGTCCGGAGCAAGTATGGTGGGTCTGACACACCGGTGTCAATGTGTTCTTTTTTCCATTTCCAGGAGTGTATTAGCCCTCGTCTTTTTACCTACTTGATCCTCTGCTGCTTTCACTACTTCATCCCTCAGAGCTACCCATTCTTCTTCTACTGTATTTCTTTCCGCCATTCCTGTCAATTGTTCCCTTATGCTTTCCCTGAAACTCTCTACAACCTCTGGTTCTTTCAGTTTATCCAGGTCCCATCTCCTTAAATTCCCACCTTTTTGCAGTTTCTTCAGTTTCAATCTGCAGTTCATAACCAACAGATTGTGGTCAGAATCCACATCTGCCCCTGGAAATGTCTTACAATTTAAAACCTGGTTCCTAAATCTCTGTCTTACCATTATATAATCTATCTGATACCTATTAGTATCTCCAGGATTCTTCCAGGTATACAACCTTCTTTTATGATTCTTGAACCAAGTGTTAGCTATGATTAAGTTATGCTCTGTGCAAAATTCTACAAGGCGGCTTCCTCTTTCATTTCTTCCCCCCAATCCATATTCACCTACTATGTTTCCTTCTCTCCCTTTTCCTACTGACGAATTCCAGTCACCCATGACTATTAAATTTTCGTCTCCCTTCACTACCTGAATAATTGCTTTTATCTCGTCATACATTTCATCAATTTCTTCATCATCTGCAATATAAACTTGTACTACTGTAGTAGGCATGGGCTTTGTGTCTATCTTGGCCACAATAATGCGTTCACTATGCTGTTTGTAGTAGCTAACCCGCACTCCTATTTTTTTATTCATTGTTAAACCTACTCCTGCATTACCCCTATTTGATTTTGTATTTATAACCCTGTAATCACCTGACCAAAAGTCTTGTTCCTCCTGCCACCGAACTTCACTAATTCCCACTATATCTAACTTTAACCTAGCCATTTCCCTTTTTAAATTTTCTAACCTACCTGCCCGATTAAGGGATCTGACATTCCACGCTCCGATCCGTAGAACGCCAGTTTTCTTTCTCCTGATAACGACGTCCTCTTGAGTAGTCCCCGCCCGGAGATCCGAATGGGGGACTATTTTACCTCCGGAATATTTTACCCAAGAGGACGCCATCATCATTTAATCATACAGTAAAGCTGCATGTCCTCGGGAAAATTTACGGCTGTAGTTTCCCCTTGCTTTCAGCCGTTCGCAGTACCAGCACAGCAAGGCCGTTTTGGTTAATGTTACAAGGCCAGATCAGTCAATCATCCAGACTGTTGCCCCTGCAACTACTGAAAAGGCTGCTGCCCCTCTTCAGGAACCACATGTTTGTCTGGCTTCTCAACAGATACCCCTCCGTTGTGGTTGCACCTACGGTACGGCTGTCTGTATCGCTGAGGCACGCAAGCCTCCCCACCAACGGCAAGGTCCATGGTTCATGGGGGGG
The DNA here is from genome assembly GCF_023898315.1 of Schistocerca nitens. NCBI lineage: Eukaryota > Metazoa > Arthropoda > Insecta > Orthoptera > Acrididae > Schistocerca > Schistocerca nitens. The sequence continues at coordinate 125,332,098 of NC_064617.1, forward strand.
GGGGGGGGGGGGGCGGGGGGGGGGAAATATATTATCTTTCATTTTATTAAATAAGCGGAAAAAATTTGTATTGGTATAATTTCAAATCTGCTTTCAGGTCATGTGCTCCAGAAAAAGAGAATTTTTCATCACTGATGAAAGTGTTATGCAGATTTGGGAGGCTTGCAGTAGTGATGATGAAGATCATCTGTTACTGGATGAAGAAGATAAAATTTTTCTTGAAGGAGATATGGAAGATGAAAGGGAACATGTTATTACAGAAGATCCTGAAAAAGAAATACGTAGCCCACCTAGTAAAAGAAGGCATACAGACGAAATATCAGAACCAAATGCTGAGGTACCTGATTCCATTCCAGATTTACCAGAATTTAAATGGTCCAGAACTTACCAACCAAGACAGTTCAGTGATAACATGAAGCATGAATTTGGGAAAGTGCTTTTGTTTAGTGTCAATGAAAATCGTGAAATGCCACAGCCATTTGAAATTTTTTCTTCCACTATTGGCCTAAAAGATTTGGTGCATGATATATTAATCCCTGAAAGTATTCGGTATGCAGAACAATCAGGCAATGCATTCAGCACAAATGAAGATGAAATCGCCGGCCGAAGTGGCCGTGCGGTTAAAGGCGCTGCAGTCTGGAACCGCAAGACCGCTACGGTCGCAGGTTCGAATCCTGCCTCGGGCATGGATGTTTGTGATGTCCTTAGGTTAGTTAGGTTTAACTAGTTCTAAGTCCTAGGGGACTAATGACCTCAGCAGTTGAGTCCCATAGTGCTCAGAGCCATTTGAACCATTTTTTTTTTTTTTTTTGAAGATGAAATCAAGGCATTTCTTGGCATGAACCTGGTAATGGGGTTCCATATTTTGCCTACATTTAGAAGCTACTGGGCAACTGAACCCGATTTATGTGTTAATTATATAGCTCAGATTATGCCACTACATCGGTTTGAAGAGATTCGAAAGTACTTACATTTTTCCAGCAATGCAGATCAGTCAATAAAGGAAGACCGCACATACAAGTGAGACCTATAATTACCCATTTGAACAAAACCTTCCAGGAATCTCTTAGTGCAACTAGGGATCAATCTGTAGATGAGCATATGATCAGATTCAAAGGACATAATATTATGCGACAGTATGTCAAAAATAAGCCAGTCAAATGGGGTTTCAAAATGTGGTGCAAATGTGATTCGGAAACTGGCTACCTATTTGAGTGTGATTTATACACAGGCAAAAAAAAAAAAAAAAACCTCAGGTTCTGAAGTAGGGCTTGGTGAGTCAGTAGTTCTGCAACTGACAAAATCACTATCCGGACTGGGATGTGGAATTTACATAGATAACTTTTTTAACTCTCCAGCTTTGCAGTATTACCTTGGTTTATAAAATATCAGATCATGTGGAACAGTGTGCACCAACCGTAAAAACATCCCAAAGACATTCCCTCCAGACAAGGACATGAAAAGAGGTGGTTCATACAGTCTCAGTAGCAATGGTCTGACAATCCTCAAATGGATGGATAACAAGCCAGTTTTTTTACTGACTAATTTTATTTCCCCAATACCATGTACGACAGTGAAGAGGCGTCAGCCTGGTTCTTCTGAAAAGAGCAATGTTCAGTGTCCGCTTATGATAAGAAAGTACAACAAGTGGATGGGAGAAGTGGACCTTATGGACCAGAAGAAAGTGGCTTATGAGATCGACGGGAAGGCAAAGATTAAGTATTACCTGAGAATTTTCTTTGATCTTCTTGACATTGATGTAAACAATGCGTATGTAATATTTTCAAAATTGGCAGAAGAATCAGGATTCAAATCAACACTATCATCCCTAGAGTTCAGACAACGCATTGCGAGACATCTAATTGGAAATTATTCAAGTGGACAAAGGTATTTATCAACAGTAGTGAAGACATCAAGAAGGTTGCAGACCAGTTGCAATCCAAAGAGTCCAGAGCACCGAATGATAAAATCAGACGTAAGGAAGAGATGTGTTCATTGTGCTTCAAAGTGTGTTGAAAATCACACTTACAATATTTGTGAACAGTGTGGTGATAATTTATGCTTTACTTCAAGCAGAAACTGTTTTGCAGAATTTCACATCAAATAGACAACATATACACAGCCTCTGTTATTTTTCAATGTATTAAGTGAAATGTGTTCTGTAACTGTCCTTTAAGGACCACAGGGACAAATACGTCCCAGCTTTTTTTTTTTAGCAGTACAAACAAAAATGTTTGAAATAATAATATATTTTGTTTATAAAACCTCCAGTAACCACAGAGATATAAAATTTTTAACCACTAGCATTTTAGTTTTCTTATGTACCTGAAAGGGTTAGTGGTGATATTATCTCCTCCTTCTTGCTCTTTAACATATAAATTACAACATAAACATAAATGAATAATTAAGGGAACTACTAACTACAAATGATAAATGCTTTTTCTGATTATACATTTATTGTGGACTAGAACCCCTTTATATATTACAAATGTTTATATATCAGTGGAAATGAGCGTTTGGCGTCATCGACCGGGAGGCCCCTTGTGGGGCAGGTTCGGCCGCCTTGGTGCAGGTCTTATTACATTCGACGCCACATTGGGCGACCTGCGCGCCGGATGGGGATGAAATGATGATGAAGACAACACAACACGCAGTCCCTGAGCGGAGAAAATCCCCGACCCAGCGGGGAGTCGAACCCGGGCCCCTGAGGATGGCAGTCCGTCACGCTGACCATTTTTTTTTAATCTCATTTTTTTCGCTTTTGTTCGTTGCATCTGCTCGGGGTGGACGTCGTAAGACATCCGTTTAAGTTCATTATTGATCGATTAACTCAGTTTTTTTTTATTACAGAGGGCAGCTAACCCTCTGACAGAACACGCTGAGCTACCGTGCCGGCTACACATGATTAATCATTTGCCCAAATTTGCCCCTTTTTTGTGGTTACGCGATCTAATATAAGTAACACGAAATGACTGACACCACCTACGTACCAGACGCTAGAAGACACCACTTTCAAAGATGATCTACAGTGGTGTGCAACCTCAGTGGAAATAAAATTTTACGTGATCACAGCTGTTGAGCCGGCCGAAGTGGCCGAGCGGTTCTAGGCGCTACAGCCTGTAACCGCGCGACCGCTACGGTCGCAGGTTCGAATCCTGCCTCGGGCATGGATGTGTGTGATGTCCTTAGGTTAGTTAGGTTTAAGTAGTTCTAAGTTCTAGGGGACTTATGACCACAGAAGTTGAGTCCCATAGTGCTCAGAGCCATTTGAACCATTTGACCCACAGCTGTTGAGCTTTATAGCCCTAATAAGCTGAAGCAATAAGCAATATCACCGTACGTACTGCGTCCGGTGCGTCGGTTCTCGTACACGCCTGCGACGATGGAAGAACACCAGCCACAAAATAAAAACTATTTCAAACACTAGGACGGCAGAAGGCGGTCCTCTGACTAGTATGATCTAATACTGTCTTCTCCTCTCTATGTTCTACAGACAAGAAACGCGATCTCCCAGCCTCAAGGACGGAATTCAGATAACGTCTCTACGTGAGTATAGACAGAGAAAGTGTTCTCAATCACTGAACGCTGCGTACTCGACGACGACTCCCGACACCGAGGCGAAGTACAGTATCGTGTTAAGTTCGCAACAGTACAGTGCCTAACCGTTCTAACTATAAAATCTCCTGAGAGCAAAGACAGCAAGTCCGACTGTACCAACAAAATGTGATACTAAGCGACCGTCAGACACGGGCGCTCAAAACGTAAGACCTCCTTCTCTCCACCGCTGGCTTCCCAGGAAATCTCGGATCCCCTCCCTCGTAACTGGAGAACGCGAATCATATTCTCAAAATCACGGAATGTTCTCTCTCTCTCTTTCTACAGATTCTTCCGAACGACGATCAACTATGTCTTAGTCTTTTGTCGTCCAGCGCGGAAATTTTGCGAGGAATTAGGAATTGATACAATGGCACACGTCTCAGACCAAAAATTCTCGGAAATACCCAGCCTGCGTGGTTTCCAGGGTAACGCTTCCTTGTTGCTCTCTGCTGTGTTCAAGTTTTTAAGGGTTTCCAGTTATCCTTCCGGCCTAGCTACAATACCGGCTAGCCGCCACTCTGTTCTGCTTCAGAGCTCAGATGCCCCGACCATTCGTCTTGGGCTACTTCCTTAGGAGGACCAACATACGGGCTTTTCCACTCAGGGCTTGAGTTACGCCTGCTTTTTCATTTCCAAGGGCGTTCCAACCTCTGCTAGTATAGGCAATCATTCATTATGCCGTTTTGATAAAGACAATCCATCACTTTTCATGCAATAAGCGTTAACAACTATTTACAAGGTGTATGTGACAATGTCATTCTTCTTTAAGTAATCAAATATACGTTGTACAACCTATCAAATGATAGCTAATTCCGCTTGTAAATCACGGCAAAGTATGTAGATAAGTGCTTGTAAGGTACGAAATTATAGCCACCTTACAATCGTATACAGGGTAAGCAGAGAAACATCGTCCACTAAGTAAGTCACAACACGGACTGAAGAGGACTGTGACGAAAAATAAGACAACAGCTGAAGAAGTCACTAAAGAACGAGTCTCGCACTCGGAAACAGTGTCAGCACCAAAACAACCATAAGCGAGCTCCATAAGCAGGGAATTTCAGTGTGAGCTGGAATTCCAAAATCATCAGTGATGTAAACGCCTTTAACAGGAAAACGTGATGGCGAAGCCATAAAACCTGGACTACAATGGAAGAGGATCATTTCTGAACGAGTTTGTCCCAAGAGTGAAACATGGCAGGTGTTCGATGATGATTTAGGCAGCTATATCTCTGTAAGGTAACATAACTATCAAGGATTATGCGACCATTTCGGCTGAACAGGTCTATCCCGTGGTAAAATATGTGTTCCCCAATGATGATGCTACGTTACAAGACGACAGGATCCCTGGTTAAAAAGTTCACATCGAGCAAGACTGGTTTTGTGAGCACATGAATGAATTTTCGCATCTCCCCTGGCCGATACAGTCACCTACCTCAATATTACTAAGCTATATGGTCTATTTTTGAAAGAAGCGTGCGTAATCACTAACCATCTCCATCGTCATTACCTGAACCTGACAAATTTTTAGCAGGAATACTAGTATAAGATCCTCTCGAATACAATACAGGACCTGTATTTATCGGTTGGTCCCTGCGGAGGTTCGAGTCCTCCCTCGGGCATGGATGTGTGTGTTTGTCCTTAGGATAATATAGGTTAAGTAGTGTGTAATCTTAGGGACTGATGACCTTAGCAGTTAAGTCCCATAAGATTTAACACACATTTCACCATTTTTGAACCTGTATTTATCCATTTCGAGACGACTGGAAGCTTTTTTTTCAATACCAACGATTTTCCTACACCCTATTAGGCGTAGTAAAGTGTTGTATTTTTAGTGATCTCACATTTTTGTGCACCCTATGTTACTAAAGAAAGCTTCCAGTGGTCTCAAGATCCTATATGCTTGAGCAAAGAAGTAAGTGACCAGTGGCACGGCATACGTTTGTTCACACGAGGGTTCAATTTAGAGGAACAGGATGTAGCTGCCTGTAGGCATTACGACTAACATCTCCCTTAACATTACTGATCAGCCACAAAAGGCATATTCTTGAATTCTTTGCAATCACACATCTGATCGTAGCAACCGAAATTTGACAGGAGCAAAAGTGTTAACTGGAGGAATAAGTAAACTACATATTCCCTCCACATTTTTTGCTAGCTTACTCCACCATCGTGTCTCACGCCAATCGTCAGTCAATAGAAATCGAAAAAATTGCAAGACTCTGGTAGATAGCGTATTTGCTTCATCACCTGCTCGTCCACGTTTGAGATACCTAGCGAAGTAGCATAAAGAACTCAATAGCTGAAAATGATAGAGCTCTATAGGCGGCAGCTGTGTGTACTAAGTGCACTGCTGCCACATAAACCACGTTAGCAACAGACGTCCGTTCGACGGTAGTAATTTCTTTATGACGCTACTTGGACGAAAGTACAGAGTGCCAACAGTCACCGAGAGAATGGCTTCTTCTCGTGGGGCATGAGAACTCACGTAACGCTTCCAGTTAATTCTTAAACCATTAGTCTTCTTCTCGGACTGTTACCGCACCCCCTTTACGCCTACGCCCTTGGCCTACATCCTCGGTATGGCCCTGGTGTTGGAGGTTATTAACAAAATTCCCAGCTCGGTAGCGAGCGGAGTGCGGCCCATCTCCCATCAGAAAGTAACACGTGATTCTGTACCATCGCTGTGGGCTAGATCAGTGGTCATCAAACTGCAGCCCACGGGCTGCTTGCTAATCAGATCAAGTATTCGTGTGGCCCACGGTTCTCAGCCTTTTCCAGAAACAAACAAGCGAATGATGAAGATGTCAATTAACCTTTAAGAACTTTTTAAGTGTGTAGTTTTCCTGGTTTAGAGTGCGCGTGGCGTTCAGACTTTTATAATCCATAAATATTTCAATAAAATCTTCTCGTTTTACAAGCTGCGTGATTTCGAACATTGTCCTCCTGTACACCTAGAAGATTGTACTGAAGAACGCCACCATGAAAGACTCCGAGGACATATCCATATATATTTTTATTTTATTTTATTCACAGTAGCCCCGTAGGACCAAACTGAAGAGCAAATCTCCAAAGTCATGGACCGTGTCAGTACATGAAGTTACAACATAAAAGTAATAACAAATAAAATAAAATGTTTGTTGTTGTGGTCTTCAGACCTGAGACTGGTTTGATGCTGCTCTCCATACTACTCTATCCTGTGCAAGCTTCTTCATCTCCCAGTACCTACTGCAGCCTACATCCTTCTGAATCTGCTTAGTGTATTCATCTCTTGGTCTCCCTCTACGATTTTTACCCTCCACGCTGCCCTCCAGTACTAAATTGGTGATCCCTTGATGCCTCAGAACATGTCCTACCAACCGATCCCTTCTTCTAGTCAATTTGTGCCACAACACCTCTTCTCCCCAATTCTATTCAATACCTCCTCATTAGTTATATGATCTACCCATCTAATTTCAGCATTCTTCTGTAGCACCACATTTCGAAAGCTTCTATTCTCTTCTTGTCCAAACTATTTATCGTCCATATTTCACTTCCATACATGGCTACGCTCCATATAAATACTTTCAGAAACGACTTCCTGACACTTAAATCAATACTCGATGTTAACAAATTTCTCTTCTTCACAACGCTTTCCTTGCCATTGCCAGTTTACATTTTATGTCCTCTCTACTTCGACCATCATCAGTTATTTTGCTCCCCAAATAGCAAAACTCCTTTACTACTTTACGTGTGGCATATAAACTTGTACTACTGTAGTAGGTTTGGGCTTCGTGACTATCTTGGCCACAATAATGCGTTCGCTATGCTGTTTGTAGTAGTTTACCCGCACTCTTATTTTTTATTCATTATTAAACCTACTCCTGCATTACTCCTATTTAATTTTGTATTTATAACCCTGTATTCACCTGACCAAAAGTCTCGTTCCTCCAGCCACCGAACTTCACTAATTCCCACTATATCTAACTTTAACCTATCCATTTCCCATTTTAAATTTTCTAACCTACCTGCCCGCTTAAGGGATCTGACATTCCACGCTCCGATCCGTAGAATGTCAGTTTTCTTTCTCCTGATAACGATGTTCTCTTGAGTAGTCCCCGCCCGGAGATCCGAATGGGGGACTATTTTACCTCCGGAATATTTTACCCAAGAGGACGCCATCATCATTTAATCATACAGTAAAGCTGCATGCCCTCGGGAAAAGTTACGGCTTTAGTTTCCCCTTGCTTTCAGCCGTTCGCACTACCAAAACAGCAAGGCCATTTTGGTTAGTGTTACAGGGCCAGACCAGTCAATCATCCAGACTGTTGCCCCTGCAACTATTGAATGGCTGCTGCCCCTCTTCAGGAACCACACGTTTGTCTGGCCTCTCAACAGATACCCCTCCGTTATGGTTGCACCTACGGTACGGCTATCTGTATCGTTGAGGCACGCAAGCTTCCCCATTAACGGCAAGGTCCATGGTTCATGGGGGGGGGGGGGGGGGGGGGGAATGTTTATGAACCGAAAAAACGTCAAGCCATAAGTTTAAATAAACGCAATCGACAATATAGCATAGCAATCAGCTTAATTTTTCAAGGAACTCCTCGACAGAATATAAGGAGTGACCCATGAAGAAACTCTTCAGTTTGGATTTGAAAGCACGTGGATTACTGCTAAGAATTTTGAATTCTTGTGGTAGTTTTTTGATAATGGATGCAGCAGTATACTGCACACCTTTCCGCACATGAGTTAAGGAAGTGCGATCCAAATGCAGATTGGATTTCTGCCTAGTATCAATTGAGTGAAAGCTGCTAGTTCTTGGGAATAAGCAGATAGTGTTAACAAGAAACGACACTAAGGAATATATATATATATATATATATATATATATATATATATATATATATATATATATATTGAGAGGCCAATGTGAGCGTATCCAGACTAGTGAACAGGGGTCGATGAGAGGTTCGCCAGTTTACACCACTTATCGCCCGAACTGCCCGTTTCTGAGCCAAAAATATCCTTTGAGGGGACCCCAAAATTAAATACCGTATGACATAAGCGAATGAAAATCAGTAAAGTAGACTAACTTTCTTATTGAACGATCACTTACTTCAGATACCGTTCGAATAGTAAAAATAGTAAATATTATAAAAATGGATATGTGTGTGTGTGTGTGTGTGTGTGTGTGTTCCACATCTCCTCCTAAACCACTGTCCCGATTTCAAGCAATCTTGGTATATATCTCCCGTAGTGTTGTCGGGGTAACAACAGCCTACGTACTGTATTTCAGGAGATACGAAGACATAAACAATGAGATGCGTGAAAAATTGCCGCATTCTGCCTGACGTTTATGTTTATTACTTTTTTGCTACTTACTCTCCTCGCAACACATTTTGTAGACAGTATCCACAAAAGCAACTGATCGTACCTAACAAATATATCATTGTGCGATACGTAGTTCAAGAGATATGACGACATGGACACTGAGAGGCGTGAAAAAATATCGCATCATTTATGAAGTTTTAATACATTTATTATTTACTACTGACACACTCCTCAAGTCGAGCCAATTTAAAGAAATCCCTGACACCTGGTAGAGCCTTTGACTGGTTTCGATTGTGAAGCGCAAACGGCTGTATGCGTAAACGATAGCAATCTTTAGAGCTATGAAGAGGTGTTGACATTTAGATGTTTACAAAATCGCGTTGTGGAGACGTTGAGTAGCTACGACCAGAGTAAGGAAACTGTCCAAGACGTTACTCTTCAAATATAGTTCGTTTTTCTGTTTTTTTTTTTCATTTCTGTTCATGGAATGTGAAGTTCAGAACTCAAACATAAATAAATCAGAGCAGTTCGATGCATCTGCCAAAAATTCTAGATATAAATGACTTTGAAGTTTCTAACCGTCATTCATACGTCAATACAAGGTCGTCTTTCTCGTCAGGCTTTGTCGCAGATTGCTCGCCTACCACGTAGGGGTGCTGGGTTCGATTCCAGGCCCATATTAATTTTTGAACTGATGTGCCTGTCCTAACAGAATTTCCGTGATGGAAAAAAATCAGCAGCGGTCGAAATCGGTAATCACTGGTCAGAGTGTCATTATTTTTTCCTTTTCTTTTGTTCAGTTCGAATACCTACGTCAATTAAATACAAATTTCATCAAAAATATGCTAACACATATTTAAATGTTATTTTTATGAATGCACGTCTTCTTATTTATAATTACATGTTTCACACAGAAATCCAGGTTTCATTGCAAATATGAATTCTTGGATAATTATCTTTTATGAAAGATTTTTAATAAAGATGATTTAAATTAAAAAGCTTATAAATTAATTTTTTCATTCTTATGTATTTAACACTTCTCAGGAATGTTCATGGGACATGCACCTAGTTGAAAACTTTACCATGGTGGGGAATCAAACCCAGACATGAAAGTGGTGTGCGAGAATCCTACCACATAACCACACAGCCTGTCGTAAAGGCGATCATGCTCTGGAAAATTAAAGATGCTCGGAAAACTGCAAAGTCAATTGTCTCTTCAATTTTTTAGATTTGCAACTCGTAAACCTCTATGCTATTTGACTTCTGAATTTCACATACCATAAATATAACAAAATACAAGAGTATGTCTCCTTGTCAGTAACAAACAAAAATATTTACAGATGCAGTAATATTTTAAGATGTGCTTCATTTTAATTGACGTTGGTGAATTAGTCCATGAGCTAAGTTAGGTGGGCCGCTGACTTCGTGGCAGAGAGGTAAGTGTTGCAGTCGTTGCTGCGTTAGACGATCTTAGAGAGGGAATGTTTTGTTGTCTGTCTTCCAGTACTGATAATTCTCGGAGTGCGTGAAATGTACTGATCAGCTGCCACGGAATAAATTTTGACAGGGGAGTGACATGGATTGTTTAACGCACGTAACGGAGATGGTCATCTTCACCTATTTGTAGCAAGGATTATTAAATTAATTAAGGGTGTGGTAATATAATGCAGTGAGTAAAATAAGTTTCGTGTAAATCATTTATCAAAGTTTTGCAATGTTGCCTGACATTCAATAGCCCATTTAAATATATGCACAAATAGCATCTATTAAGACTGAAAGTCATTGCCACACATCGTCAAACAAACAACACTTCACCAAGTAACTATAGCGACACAACTGTTAGATCGCCTTGGTTGGAGCAATGTAAAACAGACCACAGTCAACAATAAATGTTGCCGACATGTAGCAATCAGTACTTTGGGGCCGCAGGACAACTTTACGCATTTCTGCTGTCGAGTAATATTATCAGTAACTAAAGTGACGAATAATTATAGAAGTAGAATTTATGACTGTTCGTAATGAAATGATAATTGATCGAAACCCTCAGCTGCCAACAGGTGTTGCTGATGTACCTCAATAGGGAAAGCTGAAAATGTGTGCCTCGGCTGGGACTCGAACCCGGGATCTCCTGCTTACATGGCAGACGCTCCATCCATCTGAGCCACCGAGGGCACAGAGGATAGCGCGCCTGCAGGGACTTATTCGTGCTGTTGGCAGATGAGGGTTTCGATTAATTATGATTTCTTTCTAGAGAAGCTGCATGGTCATCATTGGTATCTGTTGCTGCGGAACAGTTACTATCTTCATACTGTTCTTAATGTTATTGAAAAAGACCGATTATGTGGAGGTTTTATTTAAAATTTTCTCATGTTGCTTACGCACACTAGTTGCCTGGTATATGACGGGCCGATTACAGCTTGCAGTCTACCGTACGATCTGTCCATAGTTGCTATCTGCCCGACATCCACCCCACCTGCAAATGTAGGTGCGCCGCGACAGCTGGTAAAGTAGCATGTTCCTTTCGTTGGCTGTGAAGTAATTTTTATCATCCTATAGAGAAGATTGTCTGAAATGATAGTCAAAGTTCCCGCGTTTAGAAGATGCAAAGAGGTTTGTGTGCAATCGGATATGTGCAAATACGGACGCGATAGATAAAATTAGTAAATCACTAGACTCATTAAAGAATTTTTTTTACAAAGAAAATTTAAGATCAAACGTGTAATTTTATTTGCATAGCCACTCACATATGAAAGGTACAAAAAAAGAGTGGGTTCTCCGCCTTTTTGTGATTTCCACTTATAACTGCGTGAGCCGTACCACTTTGTGAAATAATGGCACGCCATTATTTTCCGCTCCCCGGCCATTACCGATCGTTACCACTCTGCGACATTTAAAATCACCCTTTCTTCTTTTTATTTTTTTTCTGTTTTTATTCTACTTCACATTCATTCAACCATCACGAAACTTATTCTTGCAATTTTTAAATGTATCTAAAACAACGCTAAAATGTATGTGAATTGTTATGTTCCTTTATTTTTGCGTCATGCGTTTCTTTCATTAACTGTTCACCTGAAATATCTAATCGGAATCTTGAAGTCAGAATCATAGTTTTATCCGTTGTATAATCTAATTGTTACTCAGAAAATTGAATTAGTTTTATGAAGAACTAAATAACTTGTAAGGTATCTTTTCCTGTTTTCCGTACGACAGGAGAGTTCTTGCTGTTATAAGAGTCCTCACACTGACAGAACCCGAGTTCTAATCCCCACCATAAAAACTCGTTAACATTACAGGCTCACCCCTAGTCGAATCAGCTTAAGATGACCCTTGACAGCTGCAGTAAGCTGGGCGTGGCAGCTTCACGTGCTCACCTCTGCCAATAAGGTACGTGATACTGCAAACGTATTTCACCGATTATACACTACCACACTTTGATAATATATTTTGTCGTAGCCATGTACACATCAAAACAGTGCCCACGAAACTGCGTGTCTTGAGCCTTAACATGGAACCATGGCATGTTTCTGAGAGAAGCAACTTGCCCGTTTCATCTCCTAAACGAACAGCACGAGGCCTTAGCCTGGTTTGAAAGTTCTTGACTTAAACAATGCTACGTAACAAATAACATATAAAAACATCATAGATGTATTACAAGTAATTAAAAAACTAAAACAAAAGAGTCGCAGAAGGAAATCGTTTCCACATTAATATGAAAATATGATTTAACAACCAGTACTCTACCTAGCGCTTCATTTATTACACTACAGGCTATTAAAATTACTACACCAAGAAGACAAATATATTATACTAGACATGACATGTGATTACATTTTCACGCAGTTTGGGTGCATAGATCCTGAGAAATCAGTACCCAGAACAGCCACCTCTAGCCGTAATAACGGCCTTGATACGCCTGGCAACTGAGTCAAGCAGAGCTTGGATGGCGTGTACAGGTACAGCTGCACATGCAGCTTCAACACGATACCACAGTTCATCAAGAGTAGTGACTGGCGTATTGTGAAGAGCTAGTTGCTCGGCCACCATTGACCAGACGTTTTCAGTTGGTGAGAGATCTGGAGAATGTGCTGATCAGGGCAGTAGTCGAACATTTTCTGTATCCAGAGAGGCCCGTACAGCACCTGCAACATGCGGTCGTGCATTATCCTGCTGAAATGTAGGGTTTCGCAGGGATCGAATGAAGGGTAGAGCCACGGGTCGTAACACATCTGAAATGTAACGTCCACTGTTCAAAGCGCCGTCAGTTCGAACAAGAGGTGACCGAGACGGGTAACCAATGGCACCCCATACCACCACGCCGGGTGAAACGCCAGAATGGCCATGACGAATACACGCTTCCAATGTGCGTTCACCGCGATGTCGCCAAAAACGGATGCGACGATCGTGATGCTGTAAACAGAACCTGGATTCATCCGAAAAAATGACGTTTTTCCATTCGTGCACCCAGGTTCGTCGTTGAGAACACCATCGCAGGCGCTGCTGTCTGTGATGCAGCGTCAAGGGTAACTGCAGCAATGGTCTCCGAGCTGATAGTCCATGCTGCTGCAAACGTCGTCGAACTGTTCGTGCAGATGGTTGTTGTCTTGCAAACGTCCCCATCTGTTGACTCAGGGGCTGCCCGCGGTGGTCTAGCGGTTCTAGGTGCTCAGTCCGGAACCGCGCGACTGCTACGGTCGCAGGTTCGAATCCTGCCTCGGGCATGGATGTGTGTGATGTCCTTATGTTAGTTAGGTTTAAGTAGTTCTAAGTTCTAGGGGACTAATGACCACAGATGTTAAGTCCCATAGTGCTCAGAGCCATTTTGTTGACTCAGGGATCGAGACGTGGCTGCACGATCCGTTACAGCCATGCGGATAAGATGCCTGTCATCTCGACTGCTAGTGATACGAGGCCGTTGGGATCCAGTACGGCTTACCGCATTACCCTCCTGAACCCACCGATTCCATATTCTGCTAACAGTCATTGGATCTCAAGCAACGCGAGCAGCATTGTCGCGATACGATAAACCGCAATCGCGATAGGCTACAATCCGACCTTTAACAAAGTCGGAAACGTGATGGTACACATTTCTCCTCCTTACACGAGGCATCACAACAACGTTTCACCAGGCAACGCCGGTCAACTGCTGTTTGTGTCTGAGAAATCGGTTGGAAACTTCCCTCATGTCAGCACGTTGTAGGTGTCGCCACCGGCGCCAACCTTCTGTGAATCCTGTGAAAAGCTAATCATCTGCATATCACATCATCTTCCTGGCGGTTAAATTTCGCGTCTGTAGCACGTCATCTTCGTGGTGTAGCAATTTTAACGGACAGTAGTGTAGATATCCGCCCTGTACGGCTTTTGAACGACTACGGATATCAAGATGGAATGGTGTTATGTTTCTCATCGTAACTGATACTTTACCAAATATTAAAGAGAACACATGTAGCTGATGCTAGAAATATTTGTGTCACCAGCAGTCTGCACTAATGGATTTACGCGTAATAGTATCTACATACATCAAAAAAAATTTTGCGTCACCCCAGTTCCCAGAACTCCTAAAGACAGATGTTGACTGTGGATATTATATCACAGATCCAGTCCCTTTGACTGTTCAGAGATGTCACCAAACCCGCCCAAAGATGTAAACAACCATGCGTGATCAGTGCGTATTAGATGGAGGTGGTCCTACAGCCGATCAGTGCCAATCATTCCACCAGGAAGGAGGTACATGGTTCGTGTTGCGTGTAGTTCAACCATGCCTAGACGTTCAATACCGCGGTTCGATCGTGTCCGCTTTGTTACTTTGTGCGCTACGGTCGCAGGTTCGAATCCTGCCTCGGGCATGGATGTGTGTGATGTCATTAGGTTAGTTAGGTTTAAGTAGTTCTAAGTTCTAGGGGACTGATGACCTCAGATGTTAAGTCCCATAGTGCTCAGAGCCATTTGAACCATTTGTTACTTTGCGCCAGGAAGGGCTCTCCAAAGAAAGTGTCCAGGCGTCTCGGAGTGAACCAAAGCGATGTTGTTCGGACATGGAGGAGATACAGAGAGACAAGAACTGTCGCTTACATGCCTCGCTCAGGCCGCCCAAGAGCTGCTACTGCAGTGGATGACCGCTACTTAAGAATTATGGCTCGGAGAAACCCTGACAGCAACGCCACCAGGTTGAAAAATGCTTTTCGTGCAACCACAGGACGTTGTGTTACGGCTCAAACTGATGCGCAACTTCACTCCCGACGTCCATGGCGAGGTCTATCTTTGCAACCACGACACCATGCAGCGCGGTACAGATGGGCCCAACAACATGCCGAATGGACCGCTCAGGATTGGCATTATGTTCTCTTCACCAATGAGTGTCGCATATGCCTTCAACCAGACAATCGTCGGAGACGTGTTTGGAGGCAACCCGGTGTGGCTGAACGCCTTTGACACACCGTAAAGCGAGTGCAGCAAGGTGGAGGTTCCCTGCTGTTTGGGGGTAGCATTATGTGGGGCCGACGAACGCTGCTGGTGGTCATGGAAGGCGCTGTGACGGCTGTACGATACGTGAATGCCGTCCTCCGACTGATAGTGCAACCATATCGGCAACATATTGGCGAGGCATTTGCCTTCATGGACGACAATTCGCGCCCCCATCGTGCACATCTTATGACTGACTTCCTTCAGGATAACAACATCATCGCTCGACTAGAGTGGCCAGCATGTTCTCCAGACATGAAACCTATCGAACATGCCTGGGATAAATTGAATAGGGTTGTTTATGGACGACGTGATCCCCCAACAACTCTCAGAGATCTACGCCGAATCGCCGTTGAGGAGCGGGACAATATGGACCAACAGTGCCTTGATGATAGTATGTCACGACGAATACAGGCACGCATCAATGCAAGAGAACGTGCTGCTGGGTATTAAAGGGACCGGTGTGTACAGAAATCTAGACCACCACCTCTGAAGGTCTCGCTGTGTGGTGGTACAACATGCAATGTGTGGTTTTCATGAGCAATAAAAATGGCGGAAATGATGTTTATGTTGATCTCTATTCCAATATTCTGTACAGGTTCCAGAACTCTCGGTACCTAGGTGATGCAAAACGTTTTTTGATGTGTGTATGTTGCCAATTTTGTGTCCAGTTATAAACAGTATTTCTTCTATCTTCATCGCTGTCGTTCTCACAGAATTTCGATATTGTTATGGATTTTTCACCACAATTTCTAGGCTCTGCATGCCACAATATCATTCCACCACCTAATCTGCTCTCTTATCCAACACGAACTCGGTCATGTACAAGTTTTCTTTGCCACTAAAAGTATCAGAAGGGCAGCTGGAGCCCGACCCTCTTCCGTCGCAACCTCTTCCTTCACGTACAGAACTGAGTGAATAATCTCGCACCAAGTGCTCTCTCTACTGTCTCAGACATTCTCACTCTGCCGTGTGTAAACGCTTCCGACCTCAGCTCTCGCAAGGCTCCCAGACATTTACAGAACTATCAGACAGTAAGTATCAGCGAAAATATTCGCCCCTAGTGTAAGATCTGGGATATACACGAGTTTTTTCGTCTCAGACATTTTATTACTCTCAAATGGTAATCGCAGAACTATCTACTTTAGGGGCGAATCTTTACTGATTTATTTAATTTTTACAAGAGTACAGGAAAATATATTATCAAGATGTGATAGTATACAAACTGTGTAAAGTGGCACGAATCGGGGTCGCAGTGCGATCGCTCAGCACTTCCGAGTACTCTCAACTCTCCCAACAAGGCCGGTGCAATTTTTCTTGTCTGAGAGTTACGGCGAGCACATCGAAAGATGGAGCTTTCTGTCTATACATAGGTCTAAACTTTCAAAGACGATTTGAGATCTTCCCAACTCTCGAACACTGCCCGCGAGATGAATCTTAGCACTGTTTATGTGACGCATGTTACTCTCGGAGAATGAAAAACTCTCATGTGTATACCTATCTTCAACAGTCCTGCAAGTACTATCTGAATCAAACTGAGAGTAAAGCCTCTCATGTGCATCCCAACCCTACGCTGTCTCGACTATAGGGAGACGTGCACAAGGAAATCGACTAGAATGGGTGCGCCCTTTCCGTGCGCCTGCCCGATCTCTCCCTCACTTTTGTCGTGTCAGTGCTAGTTGCGCATTAAGCGTAGGTGCTCATTGTCGTTGTAGGTGCTCGTGGTCGTTCTTTGTGTCGTAAACATATTTGTATTCGTTCTTGTTATGATTATCTTTATTAAAATATATAATGTGTGGTGTACCGTCAGAAACCGTTTCTAAAAGGAAGGTGAGTGATTAGAGATTTCCAAGAACAGTGGAAAGAAGGTACTGACTGCTATTTGCTTGATGTGCTGGGAAAAGAAGAGATTCAATTTATTTTTCCACTACAAGAGCAAGGATAGTTATTTACAGTAGCTTTTCTTTTAGATTCAAATAAAAGAAAGGGAAAAATTGCTCAGCTAAAAACAATTCGTTGTAAACAATATTTCGTGTGAACGGCAGTTGGGCAAAATAAGACTGTCACGAAAGTATCATATGAAGTATGTAATATTCTTGCAAAATAAAATCTTTCACTGACGCTGAGTTAGTGAAGTAATTACTGCTTCTCATATTGTAAACAAATATTGGCTGAAATAAATAAGCTTACATTTTCAGAATGTACCTTTTGCCGCCACATACAAGACATTTCAAAATATATAATTAATGGAGTAACTAATAAAGTAAAAATATGCAAAATAATTTAGTCTTGCATGTGATTCCAGTGCCGATATAGCTTCGAGAGCTCAGTTTTCATTAATTGTGTGTTACTGCTCTGACAGGATTCTAGAAGAAGGCACCTTACCAATTATAACCATCGTTGGTCACACAAAAGTTTGAGCTTTTGTGAATGCTGTTGAAAACATTGTCGGAAAATGGCTTCATTGTAGCCAATTTAAAATCGGTGTGTACATAAGGCTGTCCGTCAATGACATGTGCAAACAGTGGTTTGATACCACTGATTAAAAGGGAACAGAATTTATCAAATTTAGCCTAGTCTCAGTTCAGTGCTTAATACATCAAAACAAATTTGGCACATCAAATTTCAAATAACAAATTGAGGGAAGTTATGAAAACCATCATAACCATTATAAATTAATTCTTGTATGTGAACCTAATCACCAAAAATTTAAAGCGCTGTTAGAGGAACAGGAAGCACATTAATGTGATGTTCTCCTACATATCAGATGGCTAAGCAAACGAACTCTGCTGGAATGATTTGTCAATAAGAAATTATATTTTTATTAGAGCCAAGCGGTAAAAATTATACTGAAATTGGTAATGATGAATGGAACTTACTTAAAGCTTTTCATGTCCGATATAACACAAAAATTCGACAAACTTTATTTTGAATTTCGAGAACCAACGAGGTAATTGGACAAGTGACTAATAAAATATTAATGGACTGGAAGGAAAAAGATTTGTCTAATTTTCCAACTGTTCTATGCTCCGATCTGGCTTAACTGTCACCGAAAATATTTCCCAACGCACGTCCTCCCATTTGAAAGAACTTTTGGAAGAAATAAAAATAAAATAAATTTGGAGACGTTAGAAATATTGCAGGCTGTTTCACTGTCCTAACGAAACAATCTGAGCTACCGAAGCACGACTAACGCCCGGCCCTCACAGCTTTACTTCTGCCAGTATCTCGTCTCCTACCTTCCAAACTTTACAGAAGCTCTCCTGCGAACCTTGCAGAAATAGCACTCCTGAAAGAAAGGATACTGCGGAGACATGGCTTAGCCACAGCCTGGGGGATGTTTCCAGAATCAGATTTTCACTCTGCAGCGGAGTGTGCGCTCATATGAAACTTCCTGACAGATTAAAACTGTGTGCCCGACCGAGACTCGAACTCGGGACCTTTGTCTTTCTCGGGCAAGTGCTCTACCATCTGAGCTACCGAAGCACGACTCACGCCCGGTCCTCACAGCTTTACTTCTGCCAGTATCTCGTCTCCTACCTTGCAAACTTTACAGAAGCTCTCCTGCGAACCTTGCAGAACTAGCACTCCTTAAAGAAAGGCTACTGCGGAGACATGGCTTAGCCACAGCCTGGGGGATGTTTCCAGAATCAGATTTTTACTCTGCAGCGGAGTGTGCGCTCATATGAAACTTCCTGGCAGATTAAAACTGTGTGCCCGACCGAGACTCGAACTCGGGACCTTTGTCTTTCTCGGGCAAGTGCTCTACCATCTGAGCTACCGAAGCACGACTCACGCCCGGTCCTCACAGCTTTACTTCTGCCAGTATCTCGTCTCCTACCTTGCAAACTTTACAGAAGCTCTCCTGCGAACCTTGCAGAACTAGCACTCCTTAAAGAAAGGCTACTGCGGAGACATGGCTTAGCCACAGCCTGGGGGATGTTTCCAGAATCAGATTTTCACTCTGCAGCGGAGTGTGCGCTCATATGAAACTTCCTGGCAGATTAAAACTGTGTGCCCGACCGAGACTCGAACTCGGGACCTTTGTCTTTTGCGGGCAAGTGCTGTACCATCTGAGCTACCGAAACACGACTCACGCCCGGTCCTCACAGCTTTACTTCTGCCAGTATCTCGTCTCCTACCTTCCAAACTTTACAGAAGCTCTCCTGCGAACCTTGCAGAACTAGCACTCCTGAAAGAAAGGATACTGCGGAGACATGGCTTAGCTACAGCCTGGGGGATGTTTCCAGAGTGCTAGTTCTGCAAGGTTCGCACCTGTCAGTCCACATGAAAATCATGCTTGACAGATGAAATTTATCGTCACAGGAATAAAGTCAATTAGACGTGAGCACTCTATTCTTGCTTTTAGTTTATTGAAAACCGATAAGCAGCACTTTGTTATTTTCTACACTCGCTAAAAAGGTTAAGAGCATTCTGTGAAATTCTGTCAGTGGCGAATCTTGTCGTTTGCCCATGTTTCCACAAAGATTACTCAGCGCGACATTCGACTCCCATGAATGTATGATTAAAAATCTATTTAAAAAAGTAATCTTTTTACTAGAGAATCTTTGTGTGTCCATATCGCAATAAATACATATGTAGATAAGGACAATTAGTGTCGGAAATTTAAACCGCCATCTTCATATCATCTGCACACTTCAACCTTTGTACCACTTAATGTAGCGCTCTGCCATATAGTCATAAACATATTTGGGAGTAAGCCGTTGAAGAAAATGCACCAGTGTATCGTTATACGGTGAAGAGCCAAAGAAACTAGGACACCTACCTAATATCTTTTAGGGTACCCGCGAGCACGCAGAAGTGCCGCAACACGACGTGGCATGTACTCGACTAATGTCTGAAGCAGTGCTGGATGGAACTGACACCATGAATCCTGCAGGGCTGTCCATAAATCCGTAAGAGTACGAGGGGGTGGAGACCTCTTCTGAACAGCGCGTTGCAAGGCATCCAGGATACGCTCAGTAATGTTCATGTCTGGGGAGTTTGGTGGCCAGCGGAAGTGTTTAAACTCAGAAGAGCGTTCCTGGAGCCGCTATGTAGCAATTCTGACGTTAGGGGTGTCGCATTGTCTTGCTGGAATTGCCCAAGTTCGTCTGAATGCACAATGGACACGAATAGATGCAGGTGATCAGACAGGGTGCCTTTGGTTCCGAAAGCCCATATCGAAGATGTTTCATTGAATGGTTCGCACGCTGACATTTGTTTACAGCCCAGAATTGAAATCTGCAGCAATTTGCGGAAGGGTTACACTTCTGGCACGTTGAAGGGTTCTCTTCAGTCGTCGTTGTTTTCGTTCTTGCATGATCTTTTTCCGGCCGCAGCGATGTCGGTGATTTGGTGTTTTACCGGATTCCTGATATTCACGGTACACTCGTGGAATTGTCACTTCATCGCTACCTCTAAGATGCTGTGTCCCGTCGCTTGTGCACCGGCTATAAGACCACGTTCAAACTCACTCAAATTTTATTGATCGGCGACTCCATAGAGTGCTGTGTGCACAACGACCATATGATAAATGAAATTAGAAGGAAGGTCATCATTGGCCTTAAATTTGATGATTTATTAAGAGCAAAATCGATTTTCGATCACGTAATGATCATCTTCAGTGCTTTAGCGTACAAATTAAAGCTCGTAGGCACTGGTGTCTAGTTATTAGCAGTAACAGAAGCTATGAAACGATCACATTATGTGATTGAAAATCGATTTTGCTGTTAATAAATCGTCAAAATTACGGCCTGAACCATGAGCAATAGCAGTAACCACAGAGCAACCACGCTCTGCTACCACAACAGGTCCGAACACGGGGCTCATAACCCGAACCACACGCCACTGTTAAGTACTAATGAAGCACTGGGTCCCTTATTTCGATTGCATATAATTCATTAAGGTCAATCCAACACATTTATTTCAAATAACATAAAGGAAGTTACATTTGAATCTGTCTGACATTAAACAGAAATAAAAAAAAAAAAACAATTTCAATATCAGCTGATTTAGTGCGTGAAGCGCGAGTTAAGCTAATAACCAGATAAACTAAACAATTCACCGAAATTCAAAATAAAGAGAAAAACAAAATTGAATCAATACACCCCACTGACAAATATCCAAAAAACCTTGCAATAGTACTCAAAAGAATACACTGAAGTGGGGAGCAGTCATTCACCAGACAGAACACTTCAAAATGAGTTCAATAACACAGCTGCGAGCCCCAGAAAACAGCAAGACATTAAATACACCTCATTTGACGAATAACGAATACTCATTAACATTACGCCACTCCTGTTTGAACTGCAGTGTCCCAAAGAAACAGGCGCTTATTCTAAAAGAACAATTTTTTTTATATGTTTAAATTACAGCATTAAGGATTTCCAAAAGATGTCCAATCGAACCCGCCCCCCCCCCCCTTTCAGTTTAGGTACAGATCTTCCCCCTTTCTAGGCGGAGGCTGAGCCAGAAACACAGAATGCCACAAAAACACAGTTTTGCTGTGAAATCTTACAGGACACCCGGAAGCAGTTACACACAAGGGGTCGGCACCCACAAATAACACAGGCTAAGAGTCATGCTGGGAGCACATCCTACGAGAACTTGCTCATACTATGCTCACCACAAACTGTAGACATTCCGGCCGAACATCCGCTTGCGGTGGCTGCCAGAAGGACGAAGCAACCAACAGGCCCACGCCGTGCTTCTCACACAGGCACCTAAATTTGTACAAACATCTAGGCCAACACCAACTCCGGACTCCCCTCGCACTGCCAGGCTTGGCACAGTTTATATGAAATGCCTTCCAGGCAACCAGTAACCGCCGCAGGAGTTTCACGATTAGCAAACAGCCCCAACATAACAGACATCACACATGTGCTCACGCCCGAGCCACAACTCCGCCAGTATCACCAACCGCCCCAAACCGACTGCCTCTCGCCGTCCCGCGCGGCGCAGCCGAAAACGCAAAGATGCTCATGCCCGGGGACGCGCCAAAGATAACAAGTCGATCTCTGATGATCGACCAGCGATCTGGCTCAAGGCCAATGCTGACCGTCCTTCTCAATTCACTTAAATTTTGATAACCTGCCATTGTAGCAGCAGTAATCAACCGCAGGACTGTTTTCTGCATGTTTACGTATCTCTTTTTTCTTTGGCGCTTCAGTGTACAATGAAACCATACTTGTGGTAAACACAAAAGAAGTTTCTGCTATACTACATTTGATTCATAGGGTATTGGTTGCTGTGTCTGTATTGAGAGCTGACGGCACATTCCTGCTGACAACGTTAGGTAAGCAAACAATCTAATAGTTGCAAATTGGCGCGCGCCAACACTCGACTCCCGTCTGTACACTTTCGAAATGAAGTTGTTGACAAACCGATGTGTGGGAATTCAAAATTCTTGCTGACACTGGAGCACTTTATTATCATAAAGAAGTCTGATCATTATCTGTTACTGCACAATAATTTTATTCGACGAAGATTTAAGATAGTGCCAAAGAAATTGAAAACGAACGTGGTTCAGAATAGGAACAGTGCAAAAGTGAAGACGAATTTATATTGCCACCTGTGAATTCCTTGAATGAAACAAGTGATCAAAGTGATGAAGACAGAAACGTAGAGACTGGATCTTAAGCGATAAGTCCTGCTAGAAATATATTTGGTCGAAACAAATATCACTGATCGTCGAAGGCTCTTCCAACGATGGCCGATGGCATTATTCTTCCGCGCGTTGAACGTAAGTGGGTGAATGGGTTTGTCCTTCACAATTACTGCAAAAAGAATACTCAGGTCAGCCACTTTACTTTTTTGAACTTGTTGGTGGCACCACAGATGTAAAGCCAGTCAACAACTTTCACACACCGAATCAACTTCGTGCAACCATTCACCATGTTTTGCGTGTAACTGAATCAGGAGTAGAATTCATTGCAGCAATATTGCGAAAACGCGAAACATGCTCCACCTGTAACCCAAAAAAGAAGAGATGCACGCCTTATACTTTCCATTCTTGTAAGAAGACAATCTAACTTGAACTCTCTACAAACATCTCCAGCAAATGTAAAGAAAACCTCTGAGAAGGTAACTAAAAACCTAACTGTTTTATAGGGCATTTATGTTTTTATTATTACACGTATAATAAACGATAAAACTATAACAAAAAGTAAAGTTGAGAATGCAGGTATTTGAGTTTCTATGGCATTAACATTATAATGCAAGATTGTGTTCATTTTGCGCAGATTTCTGTTTAAATGCTTTTTTCAGCAAAAATAAACCTTCAAATTTGCTTAAATATGCTTTTTGTGTGGTGTTAATGTAACCTCTTACACAAAAAATTAACTGCTTCACTGAAACTGCTGAATGCAATTTTTATGGCTATCTAAATACAGCAGCCTGTCAGACCGCACCTGCAAAAGAGTGTGACAAAAAAATGATCTGAGAAGGTAAGGGCTAAAAAGGGTTGGAATTGGAAGTTTTTTATGGCTACTTACAGTTCGCCATTTGTCTCCCAAAATACTAAAAATACTTCAGTACACCCACGTCTTGCCACCTCACCCCTCTCAACAAACTACTGTATGGACACTATTGACGTAATTCCTCTGTCAGAGCAAAAATGTGCTCGAGGAATTATTGTAGGCACGCTTAATAGTGGCCGGTCACCTCAGCGGCGAACCTGGGTGCAGGAATGAGGTGTCATGATAGGGTGAATGTATTCGTGTTTATTTTTCAGTGCTGACAACTCATGTGAATTAGTTCCTCGGGCCTATCATCTGTTCTGGTACAAATTTCAAACGGAAGTAACATAGATTCGTGAAAGCGCAGTATAGTGGCGGTCATCTTTAAGTGCAGTAAACATTTGTAGCGTGGATTATGGAACCAATTTAAGGCTGTTGTAATACAACACAATGACTAGAAGAACATATTTGTGGTGGCCGAGCGGTTCTAGGCGCTTCAATCTGGAACCGCGCTGCTCCTACGGTCGCAGGTTCGAATCCTGCATCGGGAATGGATGTGTGTGCTGTCCTTAGGTTAGTTAGGTTTAAGTAGGTCTAAGTCTAGGGGACTGATGACCTCAGATGTTAAGTCTCATAGCGCTTAGAGCCATTTGAACCATTTTTTTATCGTGTCTCATATTAAAAAAATGTTCAAACGTGAGTGAAATCTTATTGGACTTAACTGCTAAGGTCATCAGTCCCTAAGCTTACACAGTACTTAACCTAAATCATCCAAAGGACAAACACACACACTTATGCCCGAGGGAGGACTCGAACCTCCGACGGGACCAGCCGCACAGTCCATGACTGCAGCAGCTTAGACCGTTCGGTTAATCCCTGTCTGATATTACCTAATGTATTTACATGTGAGTGCGGTTACTGTTATTAATCAGTTTATCCCTTGTTCACCCAACTACAGGGTGCGGCGCTTAAGTCCGGACACATTTCAATTTGAATTTCCCGCCATATCGTAGCTCCGCCGGAGGTCGCAACTGGCGTTCTTGAAAGCCATAGGCATCTAGTAAACAGTCAGAACCTCAAAATGGCCGAAATGTTACGGACAAATGTGGAGTACAGCCGAAGACCCGCGATTATTCGCCCACTGAAATACCGTAGTTTGACTCATCGTGTACCCGAGACCAAATATTTAAGATATTGTGGCCAAGTATAATGCTTCGGAAAAGTCTAGGGAACGTTTCGCCAACCCAACGAGGAAACGTCGTTCGAGGAACCACGTGTCACGAGCTGCGGCAGTCATCGAAAAGGCTCAGGCGCTGATTTCAGAGGACGCGAGGCAATCGCTGAGGAAACTGGCGCCAGTACTGAATGTCAGCGAGCGAACAATGCGTCGGATGGCAAAGGAGGACCTCATACGAGCCGTTTAGTCCAAAAAAAGCTCTCAGATAACGTTGACGTGTTCTGGTCAAAGCAGTTGTGACCCCAGAATAGCCCGGATTTGAACCCCGTCGACTACTATGTTTGAAGTGCAGTCAAAAGAGTTATCAATAAGACGAGGCACCATAACGTCGCATCTCTAAGCATCGCTATCGAAGCAGCATTCGCGAAAGTAGACAGCGCTGTTTTAAAGAATGCGTGCGATCGCTTCAGGACAGGACTGGAGGCGGTCGTTGAGGCTGAAGGGGGTTACATCGATCAATGTTGTCCGCGGGGTCCCGGGTTCGATTCCTGTCCGGGTCGGGGATTTTCTCCGCCCGGGGACTGGGTAGTGGCGGGACTCCAAATGGAAAGACTGGAACTTGTACGGCCATTGATGACCACAATGTTGAGGGCCCCACAAACCATGATTATTATCGAGCAATGTTACTCTTGAAAGATACCACTACTTATATTTAAAAGGATTCTCATTTCCATTTGTATTTTGTTTTAATAAATTGCTTTTAAAAAAGTTTAATTTGTCTGGGTTTAAGCGCCGCAACCTGTACACTTCAGACAATTACATTGTTGTAACTTCGGCGCCGCTAAGGATGGCAACAATCTAAAACGGAGAACAGTCTAC
Source organism: Schistocerca nitens (assembly GCF_023898315.1). NCBI lineage: Eukaryota > Metazoa > Arthropoda > Insecta > Orthoptera > Acrididae > Schistocerca > Schistocerca nitens. The sequence continues at coordinate 125,357,979 of NC_064617.1, forward strand.
AGGAAGTGTTCCAATGGTGTCGACTTTCAACGATCAGTACGTGGGGGCCGGCGGCCAACTTATCGCACCCTTCCTATAGCTAGTCTATTGGGAACGGGGGGAGGGGGCGGGCCGGGGGTCTCAAACCATACTAATTTAACTAAGTAACAATAAGATCTGTACATACGTGGCCCGAGGTCCCCTCCACCCCCAATGTCAGTGTTGGCTCTTCGGTAAAAAAGTTTGACCACAGTTGAGTTAGAGGCTTAGTGCGAGGGAACTACCACAAAGCGTCGAGTCGGTCGCACTTCTCCTTTCGCGAGTGCGCGGCTACGCCCATTGCGTGGCACATGGCAGCGGGCAGCAGGGTTGTTACCTGGCCATTACGGCACTCACGAGTGGTTTGTAGCGACTCCACCGCGCGCTGGAGTAGCATCAAAGGCGACGCGGCTGTTAAAGGGGAACAGCAGGCCTGCGCTTTGTTCACGAACAAAGGCAGCTCACGTCTTCGTCGAGTTTTAATTTCGGAAATGTGTGTCTCTGGGTTCGGCCGAGTCTTGCACTACACCTGTGTGAGTGTGGAGGAAGTGCCCTAGGTACAAACAGGCACAGCCGTAGTCTACATTTTTTTTTAATAGTGGTGGAGCCCCTCCACGCCCACACCGGCATGATGGCCAACACAATAGGTCTACTGCCATCTCTGCATAAGGGTTAGTATTCACTAAAGTGAGGTGTCGCAGGATGTGGGTACTGCGATGTTTGCGTACGTCTGGTTAAGGTTAACCATTAATATGCGCTCATCTGGAGATAGATGGGTCGAAATCAAACGAAGGGTAGCGGTTTGAAGGGCAGAGGAAAAAAAGTGCCAAGGCAAGAACCAAGGGAAAAAAACCAACCGCAATACGTGAGTCCAGTGGGCCGCGGCGTATAGCGAGGGGTAGTGACTTCGCGGTTGACACGAGAGCAACAGGAGTCAACCCTCGACATCAGACTGGCCGGTGCGAGCTGCGACGCCGTGATACGGGAGATCGGCGCGCCTTCCTACGTCCGCTGAAGCGGCTGGCAGCGGACGGTTTCATTCACACATCTGTCAATGTCGCACATCTTCGTAATCGCGTCACAGGACACAAACGAAGAAGGCCGAAAAGGTATAATCACCTATTTGCTGCATCATATCGCGTTCAAATTTTGTCGAATATTTTGAACAGTCCCTTGTGGTTCCACACTGTACACCAGAGTAAAAATTGCGGTCACACTGCATCCAAACGGGTACGACCACGTTCCTTGGGTCTCCAGTCCACGATGTCCTTAGCGTCCGTGACAGCGGTATCAAAGATTGTCAAGAACGTCAGCCTTTTTCTCATCGCACTGATATCTGTCGTTTCCGACAGCAAAATGTGTAGGAATCAACGCCTCAAGGGGACAGGCAGTTTCACTGACATCTTTTATGACACCTCCTCAGGCCTTTTTGTGTCGATTATCTACGGGAGTGTTGTCTGAAATGTTTGCCTCGGCCACCCATAAGAAAACCGCATGCTTTCAACGATGAGCGTCGCCGTTCTAACCTCCATCATGGAGGCGTCAAAAGAAGGGGCAAAATGTGCGTAGGCGGGGTGCGACCACCCTCCCATCGTGCAACACGTCCACGGTGGCGTTGGGCAGAAATGTGATGAAATTTGGTGCCAATGGGACATCATTCATCCATCTTACACGTCACATGAACGTCTATGGCCTTTTTTTCGCATGAGTCGACTCATTGCTGTCTGAAGCGTCGCCGCGCCCGAGGATAATTTCGCAGGGCGACACGTATTTGCAGTATAACAGAGAAAGATTGTAGGCATCTTTGAGCGAAATTTTAAATTTATACGTAGCAATGGGAAATAACTATAGGATTTCGGAAACGCTATCCTTTAATTTGCTACGCAGTGTAATATGTTCGCTTGCACGAGTCGATCGATGACGCGTTTCGTTCAGTTTTGAACATTTTCTGATTAGTTGCAGAGAAACACGTCTGTAATATGTGCTGTACATAGTCTCCATAAGTCACGTATACAGGATGTTTAAAAAACATTGTCACATTTTGCTACAGAATATTGGTGAAAATAAGAAGTCCTGTCAAAATGTGAGGTAACCTCTCCTCTAATTCCTAAATGCCTGTTAATCTTGCGCTGCGCGGAGTGACCGCGCTGTTTGAGGTGTCATGTCACGGACTGCGCGGCCCCTCTCGCCGGAGGTTCGAGTCCTCCCTCGGGCATGGGTGTGTGTGTTGTTCTTAGGATAAGTTAAAGTAGTGTGTAAGTCTAGGGACCGATGACCTAAGCAGTTTGGTCCCTTAAGAATTCACACACATTTGAACATTTTTGTTATCTTGAAGGCAGTGCTGCGTGTAGTTACCACGCAACCTCACACAGCTTCAGCCCCTCTTCGCGACGAATCGTACACACTTCCAAATATACCTGGCTCTATTTTGGATTTTGCCCCATACTTTGGTCATACATTCCTGTAATGTCTGCGCATTGCCGGTGTGTTGAGCATAAAGCGATGTCTCTAAATATCCCTGTAGTCATAAATCCAATGATTTCAGTTCCCACGAATGCGAAGGCCATACTACAGGGCCTCCTCGACCAATCAATAACTTATGAAACGTTGCAATGAGGACCTATGCCACGACTTGTACAAATAGAGTAGCCACCTGTTGTACTTAAACCACAGCTGTTGTCTTTTTGCTACAGTCACTTCCTACATCAAGAGCCAAGAAAAGTGGTACACCTGCCTAATATTGTGTAGGGCCCCCGCGAGCGCGCAAAAATGCCGCAACACGACGTGGAATGGACTCGACTAACGTTAGCAATACTGCTGCAGTGAATTGACAACATGAATCCTGCAGGGCTGTCCATAAATCCGTAAGAGTACGAGGGGATGGAGATCTCTTCTGAACAGCACGTTGCAAGCAGTCCTAGGCACGCTCGATAATGCTCATGACTGGGGAGTTTGATGGCCAGCAGAAGTGTTTAAACTAAAAAAGAGTGTTCCTGGAGCCACTCTGTAGCAATTGTGTGGGGTGTCGCATTGTCCTGCTGGAATTGCCCAAATCCGTCGGAATACACAATGGGCGTGATGGATGCAGGTGATAGGATGCTTACGTACGTATCACAGGTCAGAGACGAATCTAGACGTGTCAGGGGTCCCATATCACTCCAACTGCAAACGCCCCGCACCGTTACATACCCTCCACCAGCTTGAACAGCCCCTGCTGACATAGAGGGTCCATGGATTCATGAGGTTCTCCCATCAGGTCTTTCAGTGTGCTGTCCCCCTGCATGCCCTCACCTCGCTGTTGCGGTATAAAGTCCTGTGTCGCTGGGAACATGAGTGGCTAGAAGTGACTGACAACAAGCTCCGTGTCGTCAAGCCCACAAATCGGCCGTGGCGTACTTACTTCCAGCCACGTCTTCGCATCGGCCACAGCCCAATGACGCATTGATTTTTACTCCGGCGAGAGGACCCTCCGATGTGTGGTGCTTGTGTCGTGCGGATCACGGTGCACCACATTTTATTGGACTGCATTGTATTTGCTGACCAGCGGACTGCAGCGGATTTGCCGGTGGATGTGCAGTCTATTTTACGCAGTGATCAAACGAATGTGGTTCGCGTTTTAAAGTTTTGTGAATTGTCCCGCGTTTTTAATAAGATTTTGGGGAGATGTTTTTAATGTGTCAACATTTTTGTAAGTGGTCAGCCAGTCACATTTCCCTGCGCTGTTCTTTTAGCTCCTGTGTTTTGTTTTCCCTCTGTTTTAATTTCTTGATTAGCTATCTTGCCTCCTCATTGGTTTTAGTGCATGTGAGCGTGCCTGTGCGATAGAGTAATTGTGTGGTCATTTCGTGTGCATGCGTGTACGACAGTTTTCGTTCTTATCCATATTCGTTTATTTTAATCATTGTTAGCGCGCTGATAACCCCGCCGTTGGGTGCCCGTAAGATCCCCAAACCACACACACACACACACACACACACACACACACACACACACACACACACACACACACCATATCCGTACACGTCCATCCGCTCGATGCAACTGGAAACGCGACTCGACCGACCAGGCAACATGTTACCAGTCATCAACAGTCTGATGTCGGTGTTGACGTGCCCAGGCGAGGAGTAAAGCTTTGTGTTGTGCAGTCATCAAGCGTCCACAAGTGGCCCTTCGGCTTCGAAAGCCCATATCAATGATGTTTCGTTGAACGGTTTGCACGCTGACACTTGGTGATGGCCCAGCATTGAAATCTGCAGCAATTTGCGGAAGGGCTGCACTTCTGTCTCGTTGAAAGATTCTCTTCAGTCGTCATTGGTCCCGTTCTTGCAGGATCATTTTCCGGCCACAGCGATGTCGGTGATTTGATGTTTTACAGGATTCCTGATATTCACGGTACACTCGTGAAATGATCGTACGGGAAAATCCCCGCTTCATCGCTACCTCGGAGATGCTGTGTCACATCGCCCCTGCGCTGACTATGACACCACTTTCAAATTCGCTTAAACCTTGATAACCTACCACTGTAGGAGCAGTAACCGACCTAACAACTGCGCCAGACACTTGTCTCATACAGGCGTTGCCCACCGCAGGGCCGTATTAAATCTTTTTAGATATCTCTGTATTTTAATACGCGTGCATATACCAGTTTCTTTGGCGCTTCAGTGTATAATACCGCAGGTTACCCATCACTCAGTTATCGGTGATACATAGCACTTGTTAATCTGTTTTGTAAAGTTTATGGCCCTTTGAGTTTGTCACTGCAATTCCTGCCCATACGCTGGTTCTGAAACGATCCTGCCGCCTTATCTCCACGATTGCTGGAGGATATACGTACATTTGGCCACACGTGCATCTTGTGGTAGTGTACTGTGCATTTTTTGTGCATCCTGCCTCATTTGCAGGAGGAGGAAGAGGAAATTGGTGTTTAACGTCCCGTCGACAACGAGGTCATGAGAGACGGAGCACAAACTCGGATTAGGAAAGGATGGGGAAGGAAATCGGTAGTGGCCTTTCAAAGGAGCTATCCCGGCATTTGCCTGAAACGATTTAGGGAAATCACGGAAAACCTAAATCAGGATGGCGGGAGACGAGTTTGTCATCTGCAGGCTGTCAACAGAGGATCTTCAACGACCCGTATCCTATATACACTACTGGCCATCAAAATTGCTACACCACGAAGATGACGGGCTACACACGCGACATTTAACCGACAGGAAGAAGATGCTGTGCTAAGCAAATGATTAGCTTTTCAGAGCGTTCACACAAGGTTGGCGCCGGTCGCGAAACCTACAACGTGCTGATATGAGGAAAGTTTCCAATCGATTTCTCATACACAAACAGCAGTTGACCGGCGTTACCTGGTGAAACGATGTTGTGATGCCTCGTGTAAGGAGGAGAAATGCGTACCATTACGTTTCCGACTTTGATAAAGATCGGATTGTAGCCTATCGCGATTGCAGTTTATCGTATGGCGACGTTGCTGCTCGCGTTGGTCGAGATCCAATGACTGTTAGCAGAATACGGAATCGGTGGGTTCAGGAGGGTAACACGGAACGCCGTGCTGGATCCCAATGGTCTCGTATCACTAGCAGTCGAAATGACAGGCATCTTATCCGCATGGCTGTAACGGATTTTGCAGCCACGTGTCGATCCCTGAGTCAACAGATAGGGACGTTTGCAAGACAACAACCATCTGCACGAACAGTTCGACGATGTTTTCCAGCAGCATGGACTATCAGGTCGGAGACCATGGCTGCGGTTACCCTTGACGCTGCATCACGGACAGGAGCGCCTTGCGATGGTGTACTCAACGACGGACTTGGGTGCACGAATGGCACAACGTCATTTTTCCGGATGAATCCAGGTTCTGTTTACAGCATCATGATGGTCGCATCCGTGGTTGGCGACATCGTGGTGAACGCACAGTGGAAGCGTGTATTCGTCATCGCCATACTGTCGTATCACCCGGCGTGATGGTATGGGGTGCCATTGGTTACACGTCTCGGTCACCTTTTGTTCGCATTGACGGCACTCTGAACAGTGGACGTTACATTTCAGATGTGTTACGACCCGTGGCTCTACCCTTCATTCGATCCCTGTACGACAGCACGTTGCACAATACGCCAGTCACTACTCTTGATGAACTGTGGTATCGTGTTGAAGCTGCATGGTCAGCAGTACCTGTACCATGCCATCCGAGCTCTGTTTGACTCAATGCCCAGGCGTATCAAGGCCGTTATTACGGCCAGAGGTGGTTGTTCTGGGTACTGATTTCTCAGGATCTATGCACCCAAATTGCGTGACGTATGTCAGTTCTAGTATGTCAGTAATCACATTTCAGTTCTAGTAATATATATTTGTCCAATGAATACCCGTTTATCATCTGCATTTCTTCTTGGTGCAGCAGTTTTAATGGCCAGTAGTGTGTGTATATATATATATATATATATATATATATATGAGATCAAGGGAATTTTTCTTCCACTTCTGACCAATACTACCTCCCGTAAGAATATGTGACACTTTTTTAAAACACCCTGTAAACTGTAGTGAAGATGTTCAAAATTGAAAGAATCATTATAAAGAAAAATGAGACAACAAACTGTAATAAAAATATTAGATTCTCAGTAAAATTTTGTTACAAATAATGTGAATGGTGTTCTTAGGTATGTCGTAGGTGCTGAATTCGATGATGACACAGTTCTTGACTATAGGGCTCAGTTTTCTTGTGTCACACTACCCTCTGTCGAAATCACTGAAAAGGCTGCACGCGTTGGTTAGTCTTTGTGGCATAACTTAAATTTTGGTCGAAATATGATGATGGAACTGACAAGCAGCTGAAAAGAGGAATCGAAAACATCTTGATGACTGAACAAATAAAAGAAAATTTGAAAATAGTGCTTATTCATCTATTACACAAAAGAGGAACCAAACAGATGTAAGTCAACAGTTACTAAGGGATCTCTCTCTTCCCAGTGGTGTATAAAACACTGGCAAAAACATTGCGAAATAGATTATAAAACCAAGTAGAGAAAGTATTAGGAGAATAACAGGATGGGTTCAGAAAAGGAAGATTGTGCGTCGAGCAGGTATCGAATATATAGTTGCGTCTTAAACGGCACTTTCAATTCCCCAACAGTTTTGCTGTCAATAACTCGTGGACTTGACATTGCTAATATTTCGCAAAGACATTCTGTAACTAGTATCGATATGCAATGTAGGTTCTTTGATTGGTGCCTCTCTGAGACACTGTGGTGGAAGCCCGCATGCTCCCTGTCAATGAGATAGCTAGCAGTTAGTTAGATCATGCCCGTGTGTAAGTTTGAAATATACTTGGTTCCGAGTGTCCAATGATGAGCACACACGAGTCTGAGGGGGTAGCAGTAGCAGAAATCAGCACATTTGGTGGGAACATTCCATTTATTCGAAATGACTGCTAATAGGCAAGATGTTGGAATCAATTAATTCGAGTAGTATTCGTATCACACGGTTATTTTCCATTATTTTCTCGCGGTAAACTTATGATGATTTGCGAAGGCACGCAGTTATTTAAGCGCAATGTGTTCCTAAAGTCAAGAGTTTTTTTTTTTTGTGTCTCTCGTGGCGTTGAACCTAGTTACGGGATCATGCTCTGGTCATTCAATCTGAAGCATCATGCTTTCAATTTCGTCATTCTCTATTATAATTTAGATCATTCTACGTCTTACTCGAAGTCGTGCACATAAACTTGAGTCTGCGTCATTACTGAAATTCTCAACTTATGTTCCCGTATATTGTGAAATCGAGGAGACTCGTATTCTTTGCTTACTTGGTTTGAAGCCAATATAGATCATTTAATTGCATTTGTTGTTACTCATTTCTAGCCCGCATCTCGTGGTCGTGCGGTAGCGTTCTCGCTTCCCACGCCCGGGTTCCCGGGTTCGATTCCCGGCGGGGTCAGGGATTTTCTCTGCCTCGTGATGGCTGGGTGTTGTGTGATGTCCTTAGGTTAGTTAGGTATAGGTAGTTCTAAGTTCTAGGGGACTGATGACCATGGATGATAAGTCCCATAGTCCTCAGAGCCATTTGAACCATTTTTGAACTCATTTCTACTCTCCTATGTCATTTACTGAATATTTACGTATATTTCCGGTGTGGCTTTTGTCTGACGCCATTTGATGCACACATGTTGGAAGGTAACCCCTTTCGCCTAGTGATGATGACTATCGGTGCATATGATGAAGTAATTCGTATTTCACATATTATGTTGGTGCCTAAGTTAGTAGCGTTTTTGTTTTTCCCGGTTTCTGTGAGTTTATTTACCGATTGACATTTTTAATTTGTTGTTCACTGTTGCTATTTGAGTTTACATATTGTCATTTTGTCATTTGGAGATAGTGAGTGGAGCTGTGGACGCTAGAAAATGGAGTGGCAAGTGGAGAAATTGGAACACTTCCGACAAATTCTTCACTTTGAGTTCAATAGAGGAGTGACAGCAGCAGATTCAGCTAGAAACAGTTGCACAAAGTACGGGGATAATGCCACTGCAGATCACAGCAGGAAACTGTGGGATCGTTTTGACGTAAGTGACTCTCCATATTCAGGAAATCCTTTGGAGTTTGATGAAGATCGTTTAAACGCATGAATCGACAGTGATCTATGTCAGTGTGCTCGAAAAATTTCAGATGTGATAAACTGTGATCATTCCACTAACCTGCGACATTTGCATGCAGTGGTGAAGGTTTAAAAATCGGGTGTATGGGTATCGCACGCTCTAAGCCAAAGGAACAAAAATCAAAGGGTTGCAATATGCGCAACTCTACTTGCTCATCATCAGTTGCGTCGTGAACAACGACGACCATTCCTATCCTGCATCGCTCCTGGTAACAGAAATAGTGGTTTTATGCTAACATAAGGGAAAGGAACTTCCTGGCAGATTAAAACTGTGTGCCCGACTGAGACTCGAAATCGGGACCTTTGCCTTTCGCGGGCAAGTGCTCTACCAACTGAGCTACCGAAGCACGACTCACGCCCGGTACTCACAGCTTTACTTCTGCCAGTACCTCGTCTCCTACCTTCCAAACTTTACAGAAGCTCTCCTGCGAACCTTGCAGAACTAGCACTCCTGAAAGAAAGGATATTGCGGAGACATGGCTTAGCCACAGCCTAGGGGATGTTTCCAGAATGAGATTTTCACTCTGCAGCGGAGTGTGCGCTGATATGAAACTTCCTGGCAGATTAAAACTGTGTGCCCGACCGAGACTCGAACTCGGGATCTTTGCCTTTCGCGGGCAAGTGCTCTACCAGCTGAGCTACCGAAGCACGACTCACGCCCGGTACTCACAGCTTTACTTCTGCCATTACCTCGTCTCCTACCTTCCAAACTTTACAGAAGCTCTCCTGCGAACCTTGCAGAACTAGCACTCCTGAAAGAAAGGATATTGCGGAGACATGGCTTAGCCACAGCCTAGGGGATGTTTCCAGAATGATATTTTCACTCTGCAGCGGAGTGTGCGCTGATATGAAACTTCCTGACAGATTAAAACTGTGTGCCCGACCGAGACTCGAACTCGGGACCTTTGCCTTTCGCGGGCAATTGCTCTACCAACTGAGCTACCGAAGCACGACTCACGCCCGGTACTCACAGCTTTACTTCTGCCAGTACCTCGTCTCCTACCTTCCAAACTTTACAGAAGCTCTCCTGCGAACCTTGCAGAACTAGCACTCCTGAAAGAAAGGATATTGCGGAGACATGGCTTAGCCACAGCCTATGGGATGTTTCCAGAATGAGATTTTCACTCTGCAGCGGAGTGTGCGCTGATATGAAACTTCCTGGCAGATTAAAACTGTGTGCCCGACCGAGACTCGAACTCGGGACCTTTGCCTTTCGCGGGCAAGTGCTCTACCAACTGAGCTACCGAAGCACGACTCACGCCCGGTACTCACAGCTTTACTTCTGCCAGTACCTCGTCTCCTACCTTCCAAACTTTACAGAAGCTCTCCTGCGAACCTTGCAGAACTAGCACTCCTGAAAGAAAGGATATTGCGGAGACATGGCTTAGCCACAGCCTAGGGGATGTTTCCAGAATGATATTTTCACTCTGCAGCGGAGTGTGCGCTGATATGAAACTTCCTGACAGATTAAAACTGTGTGCCCGACCGAGACTCGAACTCGGGACCTTTGCCTTTCGCGGGCAATTGCTCTACCAACTGAGCTACCGAAGCACGACTCACGCCCGGTACTCACAGCTTTACTTCTGCCAGTACCTCGTCTCCTACCTTCCAAACTTTACAGAAGCTCTCCTGCGAACCTTGCAGAACTAGCACTCCTGAAAGAAAGGATATTGCGGAGACATGGCTTAGCCACAGCCTAGGGGATGTTTCCAGAATGAGATTTTCACTCTGCAGCGGAGTGTGCGCTGATATGAAACTTCCTGGCAGATTAAAACTGTGTGCCCGACCGAGACTCGAACTCGGGACCTTTGCCTTTCGCGGGCAAGTGCTCTACCAACTTTTTTTTTAATTTTTTTTTTTTTTTTTTTTTTTTAATCTAATGAACCGCTGCAGGAGCAGGACGACGGGTAGGGCAGGGGTCGACACCCGAAGCCTGGCCATCCCGCCGCCACGCCCAAGCAACGTGTTCGAGTTCGAGGATCGAAGGATAAGGAAGAGGATGTACTGGGTTTGTCGATGTTGTTTTATTTATTTATTTCTTTAATTTTTATAACATTTATTTTTGTATTATAGATTTATTTTGTTTCATTACAAAGAAAGATCCTACAACTGCCGTAGCCGAGCGTCCGGGTCGTCTTCTCGTCTGTTGGGAGGGGTTCCCCCCTATTCCGTCCGTAGAGGATCAATATGCTCCAGGATTCTTCTTCATTTTCAGCGTCTCATACCCGGAACGCCCCAGTGAGCAGGAGGATCCGCAAATAATGAACCTAAATAATTAGCGAAACGAGTTCTGTACTTCGGGTGGCGGCTGAAAGCCGCATGTGTCGTCATCAATAGGGACCAAAAGTCGAGTGTGCCTTTGGGAGCATCGCAAAATATATAGTAAACGGCCATGCCTTTCAGCCAGTTAACGGCGTTCGTTCTGGTTGATGGAAAGTATACGCCGTCGGGGCGCAATACGTCATCAGGGGAGATAGACTCCGGCAATCGCCGCAAGAGTAACGCCAGCATGCGCTGCGTCAGTAGCCAGCACTCGCTGGTCGCGGCACACGTCAGACGGTGTGCATCCGAGTCAGCGACTGAGCATGTCGGACACAAGGGGTCGTCCGTCAGATGTATGGAATGTAGCCTCTGACGAGTAGCGAACTTCCCATTCACAACCACGTACCACAATGAACGCACCGTCGTAGGTAGAAAAGGCGTGTGTACCGCTCGCCACACAGTGTTCCAGGCGACTTCAGGCTGTCTGTGGGTGACCGTATTTACAGGTTGCTGCTGTTGATAGAGGCGATAATAGTCTTTTGTGCTGGGCTTCCGTGTCGTCGGGAGTTCTGACCGTACGTAGCTAAAGTCAATCAAGAACTCTCTGATGTGGGTGAGTGCCGATGAAATGTGTCCTACAGAAACCGGGGGATGCAGAGAGTGTGGCGCCACTTCCGCAATCAGGGTGCCCGTCAGAGTGGCGTGGGCAGAGGTCCACTGGCGACGCATAGTGTTGATATAAAGCGATCGCGCACGGTTATATACATTAATTAAACCGATGCCGCCCGCCCGCTGCGGCAGTGTCAGGGTGGCGTATCGGACTTTAAAAACCAGACCGGTGCTTACGAAATGTCCATATGCTGCTTGAAATCTGTCGGCCATCGTAGCTGTCAAGGGAAGGATATGCGCAAAATAGTTCAGTTTTGAGACAAGATAGGTGTTGACATAACGTGTTCTGAGGAGCATATCCAAGCGACGCAGTTTGTTGTCCTGCAGCAGAGCACGTGTCTGGTGTAGGAGCCGACGGTACGTAGCCGCCGCCGTGCGGCGGACATTGCTATAGAATTGCACTCCTAAACACTTGAGTACGGGCACCTTGTCAAAGGGCACCGCCGTTGTGTGGGAAAGCCCCCGTCCGACATCCATGTATTTTGTCTTCTTCACGTTGATGACACTCCCAGCGACCGCCCCGTACTGGCGTAGCCACTGTAGCGCCATATGCATTTCATCCTCTGATCTGGCCAGGAACACCACGTCATCGGCGAATGCACCACAACGAAAGGTCACGTCCCGCAAGGAGATACCAGTTAATCGCTGCCGTAGACCATGTAAAGCTGGTTCAAGCGCTGCAGCAAATAATATACCCGACAGGGGGCACCCTTGTCGCACTGACCGTCCAACAACAATGTGACCAGACTGATAACCGTTGACCATCATGCGGGAGCGCGCTCCGTGGACCAGTCGAAGGACCACCTGTGCAGACTCCGGAGAGAGGCCCATGTGTTGCAAAACTGCGCGTAAGAAGCCGTGGTCGACTCGGTCGAATGCGTGGTCAAAATCTATGGCGACAAGGGCGCCTCGTATTTTGCAGGCCGCCGTCAAAGCAATAACGTCGCGGTATGCTCCTAACGCCGTATGAATGTTGCTGACACCACCTAAACATGTCTGATCGGTGTGGATTATTCCCGATAGCGGTGTGGAGACGCGCGCGGAGGATACGGGCGAAGATCTTGTAGTCGTTGTTGAGGAGTGTGAGTGGGCGAAAATCCTGCCACCTACAACCACCATTCGGTTTCGGTACTGGGATCAAGATGCCTTCTGTGAATTCTGTGGGGACAGTGAAATCAGGGCGGAGCAGGTCTTGAAACATTTGGAGCCACTTGTCACCCATAAGGTGGTAAAAAGTGCGGTAGAATTCCAGGGGTAAGCCGTCCGGTCCAGGCGACTTGTTCGATGCTCCACGTGCCAAGGCCGATGTCAGCTCGTCGGGTGTTATGGGCAACAGCAGACTATCATCGGGTGCCACGTCCCGAGGGGCGGGAAAATCGTGCAACAGCTCGTCATAATCACGTACATTTCGCGGATCTTCCATGTACAAGGTCCCATAGTGTCTGGCGAACGTGTGCGCGATGTCCGTTTGTGTCACTGCGCGGCCGCCCTCCTCCGTGTTTACCGCCGTAATGAGCTGACGTTTGCGGTGGCGCCTCTCGCGCACAATGTGATACACTGACGCTGTTTCGTTGGGGATACAGTCTTGCACTCGCGCACGGATGCGGACACCTTCTAGCTGTTCTGTCCTGATGCGAAGTAGACGAGCTTTGATGCGTTGTACGGACATCTGACGTTCGGGAGACGGCGGTTGCGTCGCCAGCTCACGTAACGCTGTATAGTAAAATTCCGATGTTGCCCTTTGCCAGTTCGATCTGTCACGCCCGTAGGCCATCAAGGTCTTTCGGAGTGCAGGTTTGACACATCCCAGCCACCACAGCAACGTGGAAGCATACATGGGCAGGCGCCTGATACATCGACGCCACGTGTCAGTGACTGCTAGCCGACACGCTTCCTCGCGAAGGAGGGAGACGTTCAGCGTCCACGGGCCCCTGCTGCGTCTTGTGAGTTGCCGGGGCAAGGTGACAGTGCAGATGTACGCGAGATGGTCCGTGAAGGCCGTCGGCCAGAGTTCTGCATCACGGGTTGCTGTGCGGAGGGCACGCGAGACGTATATCCGGTCCAGACGGCTGGCAGAATGGCTGGTAAAGTGCGTATATCCACTCTGGGTCCCATGATGTACGAGCCATGTGTCGTGGAGCGCGAGGTCACGTATCAATGCTTGTAGAGCTGGACATGGGACGTAATGCGGTATCTGGTCCTCGGGCCGCAGAACACTGTTAAAATCGCCGCCCACTATGTAATGGTCCATATTGCCTTGAAAAAGTGGGGCTACCTCCTCCGAATAGAAGACCTGCCTGTCACCACGGTGCGAATTACCGGAGGGAGCGTAGACGTTAATGAGGCGGACTGCGCCAAGTGTGAGTGCGATGCCTCGCCCGTTCGGCAAGTACGTCGCGTCCGTCGCGTCTATGCCATCTCGGAGAAGGATGGCCGTTCCTCCTGCGCCATCACCTACGGGTAGGCTGTACGTGGTGTAGCCATATAGGTCTAAACGCAGCTCGGGACGGACCTCCTGGAGGAGGGCAATGTCCAAGTCTGCCGCACTGATCATGTCGTGTAACATGCGGGTCTTGACAGTGGAGTGGACACCATTTACATTGACTGTTCCCACACGGTATGACTGAGACATATCAAGTGGCGGAGGCAGTGTGCCGGTGCAAGCCCACAGTGATCTCACACACCACACAGCCATCCATCTGCATGCTGTGCATTACTGTGCCGTATGAGTCCCTGACTGGCAGAGCCCTCCGGGCTCAATGTCAGCCATGGGCTCTGGTGGAGATATCGATGTTTTCTGTGCATCATCTGCCTCCATATCGTCTGCCCAATCACCAAGAGACGATTGTGAAGTCTTTGGGGGCTGGTCGCTTTCACAGGAGCCCACATTTTGGGAGTCGACGTAATGCGCCTCGGTTTCTGGGCCACCAGAGTTAGGAGAGTGTTCCTTGTCTTCAGGCACCTTCTGGTGAATGATGCCACTGGAGTCCGTTGCAATTGTGGACGAGTCAACGAAGTCGATGTCTTCTGCCGGCTTCACATCCCTGTCCTGTTCGTCAGCTGACAATCGCCTCTTCTTGTGTCGCTTGGGTGATTTTTGCTTGCGGGTCCGAGATTCGACATCCACTGGAGGGCGGGGCTCGACACAGTCTCGGTCGCTAGGAATCCCTGTGTCCGATCCCGACAGTGACGGTGGCTGGGTGCCCACGACGCTGCGGTGGGCAGAGGTTGTAGGAACATCTGCACCGTTGGGTTGCGGCGTCGTCGACGGCGCTGACTCTCCAACGGAGCTGGCAGCGGCTTTAGGAGGTAGCAGGTGTTGATCATCCATCACATCATGTCGTGCCGCCTCCACATATGTGAGCGGGAGAGAGGTCATAGTGGATCGGTGGGGAAGTTCATTGCGGGGCACCTGAACGAGGCGACGCTGCAGACACTCAGTTCTAACATGGCCCTCCTGGCCGCAGCCCGAGCAGGTCCTCGGTTGTCCATCATATATAACAATTGCGCGGCAGCCACCAACGAAAACATATGATGGAACGTGCTTCTTAAGTTCTATGCGCACTTGTCGTACCCCGTTAAGGACAGGGTACGTTTCGAATGTGTTCCATTTCTCCTCCGTGTGGCTCAGAACTGTGCCGTATGGCCGCAGCGCATCAACGACTAGGTTGGCAGGAACTTCGAACGGTAGTTCAAAGATGCGCACGGTACGCACCCCCAGACCAGCATGGTCAACTCCTACCACGCTCACATTACCGTCCGCGTGACAGAAGCGAAAGCCGTTTGTAGATCGTTGGAGTAATCTGTCGCAGGCCGCTTCGTCAATCAGTTTGAGGTACACTGTGCTGGTTACAATAGACAGATGAATTCCTATCAGTTCTTGTGGTTCTATGTGCATGATGTCTCGTAGAAACCGTTCAATTTCATGGGCCTTCGGTCTCGTGTACGATGCGTTGAACGTTAGTTTGATTGTAGCTTTTCGATATGAGAACGCCATGTCGGGTCGGTACAGGTACTATACGGCAATACAACGACGCGACCGCGCGCTAGCGGGTAAACAACAACACCTGCGGAGCACTGCCCGGCGCGCCGAGCCCGTCCGCACGGTATCACGGCTGAAAGCCGACTGAGCTACCGAAGCACGACTCACGCCCGGTACTCATAGCTTTACTTCTGCCAGTACCTCGTCTCCTACCAAACTTTACAGAAGCTCTCCTGCGAACCTTGCAGAACTAGCACTCCTGAAAGAAAGGATATTGCGGAGACATGGCTTAGCCACAGCCTAGGGGATGTTTCCAGAATGAGATTTTCACTCTGCAGCGGAGTGTGCGCTGATATGAAACTTCCTGGCAGATTAAAACTGTGTGCCCGACCGAGACTCGAACTCGGGACCTTTGCCTTTCGCGGGTAAGTGCTCTACCAACTGAGCTACCGAAACACGACTCACGCCCGGTACTCACAGCTTTACTTCTGCCAGTACCTCGTCTCCTACCAAACTTTACAGAAGCTCTCCTGCGAACCTTGCAGAACTAACACTCCTGAAAGAAAGGATATTGCGGAGACATGGCTTAGCCACAGCCTAGGGGATGTTTCCAGAATGAGATTTTCACTCTGCAGCGGAATGTGCGCTGATATGAAACTTCCTGGCAGATTAAAACTGTGTGCCCGACCGAGACTCGAACTCGGGACCTTTGCCTTTTGCGGGCAAGTGCTCTACCAACTGAGCTACCGAAGCACGACTCACGCCCGGTACTCACAGCTGTACTTTTGCCAGTACCTCGTCTCCTACCTTCCAAACTTTACAGAAGCTCTCCTGGCTGCCTTTCACTAGCTGCGCGATTTTTTTAAGTACGAGCTACTGAGTTAATTTCTTATTCTTATTCAGAGTCAGATTACTTATGAAATTGTTCGTGAGTCATGACTTTGTTTATAACAAAGCACAGTTTAGGTAAATTTGGATTTAGAGATACTAGTTGCATTGGTACTCCAATCTCCTAAAACAGCAGACCACTTGCAAGCTCTTATTCAGATAGAAGAAACTTCGAGCCCAAAAATCTTTCTATATCCTTTGTTGGTATTAAAAATCCTATAACTCCGTCGATAGAAATACGTTATTCAGTTTCCTAGAATAATTTGGAATTGACAATAAAACAATGGCCATCATTAAGAAACTTTAACTAATACAATGTCCAAAATCAAATTTTTAAATTAAACATCAAAATCTTCCAAAATTAAAATAAGTGTGAGGCTGGGGTATTGTGTGACACCATTATCATTGAACTGCATTTTGGAGAAAATAGTACGAGAATGGAGAAAGAGCACAATGGAAGAGGAGGAAAATAAAGTCAAACTTCGAAGAATGATAGATAGCCCTGAAGTTGACTGCTTATCCTTTGCTGACGATTTAGCAATCTTGAGAGAAAACCTACAAGATACAACGAAACAGATAAATATTCTCCAAGTGGTAAAGAAAGAATTGGATTATAAATTTATTTTGAAAAAACCGTAAACTTTGCCAGTGTAAAGGTGCACCAACATATATGGAATTAAAATATGCAAAAATTTTAAAAAATCGGATTTTAAACGCATTGGAGAAATCATCCAGCCAAATGCTCTGGACACAGAAGGGAACATAAATAGAGCTAGAGGAATGGAAATGGCGTTCCGCTTAACAAAGAACATGGTTCAAATGGTTCAAATGGCTCTGAGCACTATGGGACTCAACTGCTGTGGACATAAGTCCCCTAGAACTTAGAACTACTTAAACCTAACTAACCTAAGGACTGCACACAACACCCAGCCATCACGAGGCAGAGAAAATCCCTGACCCCGCCGGGAATCAACCCGGGAACCCGGGCGTGGTAAGCGAGAACGCTACCGCACGACCACGAGATGCGGGCAGAGAACATGTACAATGAAAAATCAGTATCTATTAATACAGAACTGAAGCATTACAATGGGTTTATTATAACTGTTTCTCTTTGTATTTCAACTAACCCTGCCACTAAGACAGCCAAACTGTTAAATAATATGGGGAAGAAAGAAAGAACTCGAAAAGTTTGTGCCAAACTATGAAAATGGGATTTGGAAATTGATAAGCAACAAGAAGAAACATGAAGAAACTGAGAATGTAATAGATACAATGAGAAAGTGGAGAATTACATTATTTACAGCCACTTAAATAGAATGGATAACGAGAGGCTGACAAAAAACCTTCAAGAACAAAAATCTAAAAACCCATATTTCATGGCTGTTATAAGTTAAGAAAGATCTACACAAGTTCGCAATGCCAACAAAGACGTAGGAAACTGACGTGAATTCAGGGGGTTGCAGAAGAAAAGTCAAGGGGTTCCAGAAGAAAACACAAAAGAGGAGGGACATGGACAGACAAAAAGAGACGAACAACAGAGAGCAAGAATGAAGAAGTATTGGGCAGCAAAGAGAAAAGGGAAAAGAATATTATGATGTCATAAATCATCTGTTTCACATAGTCCTGAACTGGCCAAATTCGAATAATAACAATGTACAGAGTGTTTCAAATTAGGTGATCTCTGCAGCCTTCAAAATAATAAGTGAAATGAATATTTATTTAGATAGAAAAATCAAAAAATTACAAAGTTGTAACTACATTTTACTTACACTGACGGAAACAAATCGGAGCACCAAAAAATAATTAATGTAGAGTAATGAAATTTTGGGAATACATTTGTCTTGGTAACATATTTAACTGATTAACATTGCAAGATCACAGGTTCATGTAGGCGCGAGATAATCCATTACAAATGTAAAATGCTGGTACGTTAATAACCGGTGTAGTCGCCGGAAAGATGAATGCAAGCGTGCAACCGTGCATACATTGTATAATACAGGTGCCGGATGTCAGCTGGTGACACGAAATGGCGTTCCACGCCTGTCACACTTGGTCGGTCAATACAAGGGCGGTTAATGTTGTTTGTGGATGACGCTGGAGTTGTTGTCCGATGACGTCACATATGTGCTCGATTGGAGACAGATCTAGTGATCGAGCAGGCCAAGGCAACATGTCGGCACTCTTCCCTTGGAACACTGTTCATGAATGACAGCACAACAGGACGAATCACCAGAATGATGTACGGTTTTGCAGTCAGGGTGCTCCTGCTGTCACACAAAATCGTGTCTCAGCCCATACCTGCAGATGTAGGTCCAGTGTGTCTAGCGCTCACACAGATTGGTTGCAGGCCTTCAACTAGCCTCCTCCTAACCAACACACGGCCATCACTGGTACCGAGGCAGAACCAGATTTCCTCAGAAGATGCAACAGACCTCCACCCTGCCCTCCAATGAGATCTCCCTTGACACCCCAAAAGTCGCAAATGGAGGTGGTTTGGGATCAGTGGAATGCACGCTACAGGGCCTCTGGCTCGGAGCTGCCCTTGAGGTAACCGATTTGTAACAGTTCGTGGTGTCACAGTGGTGCCAACTGCTGCTGAAATTGCTGCTGCAGTTGCAGTACAACGCTCCAGAGCCATATACCGAACACGATGGTTTTCCCTCTCGGTAGTGACATCTGGCCGTTCACAGCCTGGTCTTCTCGCAATCGTACATTCCCGTGAACCGCTGCCAGAAATCATGTACATTGGCTACATTCCTGCCAAGTCTTTTTGCAGTATCGCAGAAGGAACATTCAGCTTCTCGTAGCCCTAATACACGACCTCGTTCAGACCCTGTGAGGTGTTGGTAGTGGCGTCTTTGCCGCTTTCTTGAGTGACATCAACTGGCCACGTCCAGTTACAAAAGTAACTAGCGTTCACGGTCGTAACAGCGTGCATTTAAAGCAAACATGATTTGCGTTGTCCCAGTGGCACTACTAGCGTCACACTTAAGCGCCTGCCAACTTCCGTTTATGTTGCACAACTGCTATTGGTGTTAGGATTTTTTCCATCAGTGTATTTATTTTCCAGAGAACTACACCAAAAAGTTACATCTTTTTACAAAGAACATTATTTTTTGTGTCAAATAGCTCACGTACGAGGGCAGTTCAATAAGTAATGCAACACATTTTTTTTCTCGGCCAATTTTGGTTGAAAAAACCGGAAATTTATTGTGGAATATTTTCAAACATTCCCGCTTCGTCTCGTATAGTTTCATTGACTTCCGACAGGTGGCAGCGCTGTACAGAGCTGTTAAAATGGCGTCTGTAACGGATGTGCGTCGCAAACAACGGGCAGTGATCGAGTTTCTTTTGGCGGAAAACCAGGGCATCTCAGATATTCATAGGCGCTTGCAGAATGTCTACGGTGATCTGGCAGTGGACAAAAGCACGGTGAGTCGTTGGGCAAAGCGTGTGTCATCATCGCCGCAAGGTCAAGCAAGACTGTCTGATCTCCCGCGTGCGGGCCGGCCGTGCACAGCTGTGACTCCTGCAATGGCGGAGCGTGCGAACACACTCGTTCGAGATGATCGACGGATCACCATCAAACAACTCAGTGCTCAACTTGACATCTCTGTTGGTAGTGCTGTCACAATTGTTCACCAGTTGGGATATTCAAAGGTTTGTTCCCGCTGGGTCCCTCGTTGTCTAACCGAACACCATAAAGAGCAAAGGAGAACCATCTGTGCGGAATTGCTTGCTCGTCATGTGGCTGAGGGTGACAATTTCTTGTCAAAGATTGTTACAGGCGATGAAACATGGGTTCATCACTTCGAACCTGAAACAAAACGGCAATCAATGGAGTGGCGCCACACCCACTCCCCTACCAAGAAAAAGTTTAAAGCCATACCCTCAGCCGGTAAAGTCATGGTTACAGTCTTCTGGGACGCTGAAGGGGTTATTCTGTTCGATGTCCTTCCCCATGGTCAAACGATCAACTGTGAAGTGTATTGTGCTACTCTTCAGAAATTGAAGAAACGACTTCAGCGTGTTCGTAGGCACAAAAATCAGAACGAACTTCTTCTTCTTCATGACAACGCAAGACCTCACACAAGTCTTCGCACCCGAGAGGAGCTCACAAAACTCCAGTGGACTGTTCTTCCTCATGCACCCTACAGCCCCGATCTCGCACCGTCGGATTTCCATATGTTTGGCCCAATGAAGGACGCAATCCGTGGGAGGCACTACGCGGATGATGAAGAAGTTATTGATGCAGTACGACGTTGGCTCCGACATCGACCAGTGGAATGGTACCGTGCAGGCATACAGGCCCTCATTTCAAGGTGGCGTAAGGCCGTAGCATTGAATGGAGATTACGTTGAAAAATAGTGTTGTGTAGCTAAAAGATTGGGGAATAACCTGGTGTATTTCAATGCTGAATAAAACAACCCCTGTTTCAGAAAAAAATGTGTTGCATTACTTATTGAACTGCCCTCGTATTTAAACAAACTGTATAAAAATTAATTTAGATCAAATTTCTATCTATTTTGATTAGGGATCTACAAGGATACTAATAGGAGTTTAGCCAACAACGCCCCTTCTTCTGCATTAGAGCCTATGATGATGACCCACCAATGGCAGCCACAAGAATTTTAACCGTTCCTCCCACTTCTCCAGCACAAACGCGAGAAAACTCCCCCTTTATAAGAGAACGCGACACCGGTCTCTGACAGTGTTGTAGCAATAGTGGACACCGGAACATCCTGAAGAAGATCCCAGCAGAGGGGTCGAAACGTCGATTATTTTAGAAGGAAATACGACGCGGTCTAACAACGCAGAAGATTTTAACTTTATAAAACCTAGTTGACAGCCGGCCGCCACACAGACTAAGTCTCGTGTTTCACTTAAGACGCAAATAAATCAGGCCACTGTGGAGTACGCTCCGTGTGCCGCAATGGCGGTTGAAAATTAAATGTTCCTCAAAGTTGTGTCAATAATTTAACAATTTGCAAATTGTGCAACCCACACTGAGGATGAATAACTTTACTAAGACACAATGTGGTGCGTCTCAGCGAAGTTCAACAACTCTCGTGTTTTTATTCACAGATCTGCTTGGCATTAGGCCACTGAGCAGGCTAGAAGACGTAATTTTGATTTGCAAAATGTTTCATACAGCCGAGAAACGATAGATACAATATCTCAGGGGGAGGGGGGAAGGGGTTGGGGAGTTAATTGAAGAGTAATTAACGAAACGGGACCAGTTGTGTCCCATCCTTCGTGCCCGAACAATCCGCCACCAATCTCGTCTGTTTTTCCGTGAAACATACATAGATTACTACATAAACTGCATAAAAGGTAAGGAGAAAAGGTAGTGGCTTCGATTAATGACGTAATCAACACAAATATCTAGATATAAGTAACATTTATCCAGCAAAAAGTAATTGCTGTCACACTTTAAGTCTGCACAGCTCAAGAGGTTACTAACAAGAGACGGACGATTTTACAGGAACAAAGTAAGAGAGTGGCTTTGCATTAACCACCTCTGCAACTTCTAGAAGTGTCGCTATGTTAAATGCAATCTTTGAACACTCTCCAAAGAAGTTTATCACAAACTTTTTTTTTTTTTTTTTTTTTTTTTTTTTTTTTACGAACGAGTCATCCTTTTCTTACTACACATCATTACATTATTAATTTCGAGAGAAATATTAGGGCAAACTAAAAATAATAAAATGAAATACTTCACCACGATTCCGCTTTCTGTCTGGCCATCTGCGAGGTCTGGCAACACTGTAGGTTTCTGGAGTGTTATCTTCCGCTCGATCTATTAGAGCGCTTTATCTGCTCGTGGTGCAGTGGTAACCGTCACAGAACGTAAACAACACGAAGTCACGAGTTCAACTCCATTCTTTCCTTTACTTCTTTAAACCATATTTCGGCTCTCAGCTAAAGCTACCAGCCTTGTAGGACCCAAAAGATTGCTTCACTCGGTAACCCATCACCAACGGGAAAAATTTATAGAAACATTTCAGCGAATCATCGCCCTGCAGCAGCTACCGGTCACTGGTGACCTAACATCACGTGCCGTCCGACCAAAATGCGGCGCAGTCCGCCTTTGACATGATTCTGCTATACGATAGTTTGACTTCCCATGCGAAATAACTTCGTAAAATCGAGCAAACACGGCGCAGTGACACATCACACACCGATAGCTGTCAGTTCAGTTATTATCTTGTTTGAAGTGCTAGTATTTGTCTTACATACTTGAAACTTACGAACGTTGTTGAAATTCCTGTGCTAGCGGGACACAAGTAAGAATCAAAATTCTCAAGCTTTTAACGAAAAACCTCCTTTGATTTAATTTAGATCGGCTGAAGACCACATCCAAAATCCAAGGAACAAGGCCTAAGCAAGGATTTGAGGTACAGGAGTTCTTCTGGACGTTTCACTTCTTTAGAAAAAGATTTTTTATCTTCAGTATAAATAGGCTGTAAGCCTTACCTTAAATTTTTCGTACAGAACTCGGCTGAAGGCCTCACATTAATCAAGAACAGTGTTACGGCTTAAGGCCGAGACAAAGATTTTCAAAACTTAATATAAATAGGCTGAAAACGCGGCTGAAGGCCGCATATCAACAAAACAATTTAACGGCTTTAGGCCTAGGAAGAAGAGCCTTCAATTTCAAAAGGCTGAAGGCCTTAGCTTAAAATATTTCGTGTAAAACTCCGCTAAAGGCCTCATACTAAAGAGTAACAATATTATGACTTAAGGGCAAGACAAGGATTTTGAATTTTTAATTTAAGAGGGATTAAAACTCGGCTGAAGGCCACACACCATGCAGAAAACAATTTTGAGGCTTAAGGCCTAAAGTTACAGGGTTATACATACAAAATCAAATAGGGGTAATGCAGGAGTAGGTTTAATAATGAATAAAAAAAATAGGAGTGCAGGTTAGTACAGCATAGTGAACGCATTATTGTGGCCAAGATAGACACGAAGCCCACGCCTACTACAGTAGTACAAGTTTATATGCCAACTAGCTCTGCAGATGATGAAGAAATTGATGAAATGTATGACGAGATAAAAGAAATTATTCAGGTAGTGAAGGGAGACGAAAATTTAATAGTCATGGGTGACTGGAATTCGTCAGTAGGAAAAGGGAGAGAAGGAAACATAGTAGGTGAATATGGATTGGGGGGAAGAAATGAAAGAGGAAGCCGCCTTGTAGAATTTTGCACAGAGCATAACTTAATCATAGCTAACACTTGGTTCAAGAATCATAAAAGAAGGTTCTATACATAGAAGAATCCTGGAGATACTAAAAGGTATCAGATAGATTATATAATGGTAAGACAGACATTTAGGAACCAGGTTTTAAATTGTAAAACATTTCCAGGAGCAGATGTGGATTCTGACCACAATCTATTGGTTATGAACTGCAGATTGAAACTGAAGAAACTGCAAAAAGGTGGGAATTTAAGGAGATGGGACCTGGATAAACTGAAAAAACCAGAGGTTGTAGAGAGTTTCAGGAAGAGCATAAGGGAACAATTGACAGGAATGGGGGAAAGAAATACAGTAGAAGAAGAATGGGTAGCTCTGAGAGATGAAGTAGTGAAGGCAGCAGAGGATCAAGTAGGTAAAAAGACGAGGTCTAATAGAAATCCTTGGGTAACAGAAGAAATATTGAATTTAATTGATAAAAGGAGAAAATATAAAAATGCAGTAAATGAAGCAGGCAAAAAGGAATACAAACGTCTCAAAAATGAGATCGACAGGAAGTGCAAAATGGCTAAGCAGGGATTGCTAGAGGACAAATGTAAGGATGTAGAGGCTTGTCTCACTAGGGGTAAGATAGATACGGCCTACAGGAAAATTAAAGAGACCTTTGAAGAGAAGAGAACCACTTGTATGAATATCAAGAGCCTTGATGGCAACCCAGTTCTAAGCAAAGAAGGGAAGGCAGAAAGGTGGAAGGAGTATATAGAGGGTTTATACAAGGGCGATGTACTTGAGGACAATATTATGGAAATGGAAGAGGATGTAGATGAAGATGAAATGGGAGATAAGATACTGCGTGAAGAGTTTGACAGAGCACTGAAAGACCTGAGTCGAAACAAGGCCCCGGGAGTAGACAACATTCCATTAGAACTACTGATGGCCTTGGGAGAACCAGTCATGACAAAACTCTACCATCTGGTGAGCAAGATGTATGAGACAGGCGAAATACCCACAGACTTCAAGAAGAATATAATAATTCCAATCCCAAAGCAAGCAGGTGTTGACAGATGTGAAAATTAGCGAACTATCAGTTTAATAAGTCACAGCTGCAAAATACTAACGCGAATTCTTTACAGACGAATGGAAAAACTGGTAGAAGCGGACCTCGGGGAAGATCAGTTTGGATTCGGTAGAAATGTTGGAACACGTGAGGCAATACTAACCTTACGACTTATCTTAGAAGAAAGATTAAGAAAAGGCAAACCTACGTTTCTAGCATTTGTAGACTTAGAGAAAGCTTTTGACAACGTTAACTGGAATACTCTCTTTCAAATTCTGAAGGTGGCAGGGGTAAAATACAGGGAGCGAAAGGCTATTTACAATTTGTACAGAAACCAGATGGCAGTTATAAGAGTCGAGGGGCATGAAAGGGAAGCAGTGGTTGGGAAGGGAGCGAGACAGGGTTGTAGCCTCTCCCCGATGTTATTCAATCTGTATATTGAGCAAGCAGTAAAAGAAACAAAAGAAAAATTCGGAGTAGGTATTAAAATTCATGGAGAAGAAGTAAAAACTTTGAGGTTCGCCGATGACATTGTAATTCTGTCAGAGACAGCAAAGGACTTGGAAGAGCAGTTGAACGGAATGGACAGTGTCTTGAAAGGAGGATATAAGATGAACATCAACAAAAGCAAAACGAGGATAATGGAATGTAGTCAAATTAAATCGGGTGATGCTGAGGGGATTAGATTAGGAAATGAGACTTAAAGTAGTAAAGGAGTTTTGCTATTTAGGGAGTAAAATAACTGATGATGGTCGAAGTAGAGAAGATATAAAATGTAGACTGGCAATGGCAAGGAAATCGTTTCTGAAGAAGAGAAATTTGTTAACATCGAGTATAGATTTTAAGTGTCAGGAAGTCGTTTCTGAAAGTATTTGTATGGAGTGTAGCCATGTATGGAAGTGAAACATGGACGATAACCAGTTTGGACAAGAAGAGAATAGAAGCTTTCGAAATGTGGTGCTACAGAAGAATGCTGAAGATAAGGTGGGTAGATCACGTAACTAATGAGGAGGTATTGAATAGGATTGGGGAGAAGAGAAGTTTGTGGCACAACTTGACTAGAAGAAGGGATCGGTTGGTAGGACATGTTCTGAGGCATCAAGGGATCACCAATTTAGTATTGGAGGGCAGCGCGGAGGGTAAAAATCGTAGAGGGAGACCAAGAGATGAATACACTAAGCAGATTCAGAATGATGTAGGTTGCAGTAGGTACTGGGAGATGAAGAAGCTTGCACAGGATAGAGTAGCATGGAGAGCTGCATCAAACCAGTCTCAGGACTGAAGACCACAACAACAACAACAAGGTCTAAAGGGAAGAGCTTCTAAATTTCAACTAAAATGGGCTAAAGGCTTTATTCTAAAATGCTCCACATAACTCTCGGCTGAAGGCCACATACGAAACCCAAACAATCTCACGGCTTAAAGCCCAGACAAAGAAATTTCCAATTTTTAATTTAAGCTGGAAAACTCGGTTGAAGGCCACATAAAAAGTAGAAAATATTTCTTACGGCTTAAGGCCTAGACAAAATTTTTCAACTTTTGATTTGAAAAGGTTGAAAATTCGGCTGAAGGCTACACACCAACTTAAAACCAATTTACGGCTTAATTTTAATAAGCAGAATCTCGGCTGAAGGCCACACAGCGTACTTAAGACTAAAAAGGAAATCGCTATGTAAAACAAATGGAGCGGCGCTCAGAAAGTTCCATGGATCGACCTGGGAAGGTAACACTAACGCACGTTTAGGTGAGACAGGCAGCCAGACCGACAATCTCTTAATCGTAAGGCAACGCAACCAAAGGACTGTTCACGTCCGATCGACAATCTGGCCGATTTCCAACGGTCAGATCCAGCTGCACAGATATTGGAAAATATCGGCCAATGAAGAGTAAACCAAGATACCAATAACGTCACCAAGATCAAGGCATCAAACACCACTCAAGACAAGTTTAAAAGAATATCGAAAACACAAGTCACAACCGTCAAGTCACTACGGGAGGCTGCAGATTCTAGGCAACAAAACACAAGACTTGTTGTCACACGCGTCAACGACTGAGGAAACAACAATCCACAAATAACGAACAAATCGAAACAGTCGAGTTTTTAGAACAGATAACTGTTACTCAGCTTGAGGATTCTGCTTCGGAGGAAAGCTTAAAGTCGCTCACACAGCTAGTGCCTCCAATTGCAACAGCGCGTGCCCGCCGCCAAAGCCCCGGCCTGGCTTCGCGCTGTGGAGATTGCGTCGCTGCTCAGTTCCAACGAACCAACAAGGTCCAACCACATCCCAACTGGGAAAATGGTGTTCGTGCCTAGGATCCGAGACGTCGTCGACTGAGACGACCGGCCAAGCAAACGACCAACGGCAGCCCGCTTTCGCCGACAGCGGTCCCGGCGAATACTAACACCATACGGACCCGACCGTTGCTGGCTGCCAAATCTTCCCCGACTGATACTGGTGTCAGTGCTCAGCAGACCACATGTCGCCATCCGACGACCAGCCGACCGACCGACCAACGGCCTTCTGTCTGCGTCGACCACGATCCCGGCGCGTACTTGCACTGTGCGGACTTGCCTGCTACTGACTACCAACTCGTCCAACCGCCGAGTAACGACGAACCCGACTCAGTCTACAACCCAAAAGCGACTGAGACTCAGAGCCAACTGACTAACATGCGACTGCCTGCCTTCCGACTGACTCTGCCGACTCACTGCACCGACTCACTCCACCCTCCGTCCACCGACTCAGTCTTTTCTGTCAGAGCAGAACTCGGAAATACTCGCGGTCGCTCCACAGATAATAACACGAACCAACTGTCGATAACGGACAGCGAAGGTGAGCAAGGATAGTGGTGCCAGAAGACATTAACAAAAGATTTTAAAAAATATATACTCGCCGTTTCAGAATTGCAGGAAGGACAGGTCACAATCGTGAGCCACGCACGGCTCCGCTGTTTAAGTGTTGTAAAATATAGTCGCAGCTGGAATAAAGACTCTGTTTGCTTTGCATTTAACAGAAGAGTACTGCGGAGACAGTTCGAAGCATTTTTATCGTGTCTTGGGCAAGTACTTTTGCACGAATCACGTCAGAAAACGATTTTCTTGTTCGACTGTTGACCAGTCTGGGATCCTTACCAAGGAGCAATGATAGAACAGATAGATCCAACGAACAGCGACACGTTTCGTCAGAAGATCGTTTAGTCCGCTCGAGGTCCTTACAGAGATGCTCAAAACTCAAGTAGCAGACGCTACAAGAGAGGCGTTACGCTTCACAGAGATTTACTATTGAAATTTCGAGAGAGCACTTTCCGGGAAGAGTTGAAAAATATATTACTCCTTCCCACATACATCCCGCGAAATCACCACGACGAGAAAATTCGAGAATTTGAGCTAATGCGGAGGCTTACCGACAATCTTTCTTCCCACGCGCCATTCGGCAGTAGAACAGGGAAGTATCCTCCACCACACACCATAACGTAGCTTGTGGAGTACGATGTAGATGTATATTCCAGATCTTAAACTTATTTACAGGCTATTTTTTGGTCTGCGCGTTATAAATTTGTGTTATCTCTGAGAAACTTGAGCCTGTTGCTTCTTAGTCAAATGTTCAATTTGTTGTTGAATGGAAGACAAACACACACAAGCATTTCATGTTCAACCTAAAGAAGTCTCTCACATTTCTTGGTTTTGATGATGATCAGTGCCGAAAATCCCAGCTCGCACAAAGAGGTAGTGGAAAACTGCAACAGAGTTTTAACTGCTTTCACTACTACTACTCAGTACTCTTTCTTCGCTAACATCCAAAACTTAAGTAGCAGTTCACCATAACTCAGTTGAAATGCTCTGTCTGTCTGATGTTCCGGGAGCTGCTGTGTTTCCTCCAAACAAAGGCCAGTGATGGATTTTTGAGACATACGATACGGATTGCGCCCCCATTCCTATTTGTCGACAGTGATAGAGGGAAAATGTTGTGCCACGTTATTCTCAAGAACCATGAGGTGTTTAAACTCAGTTTGTAGGCTATGTCACTATGCGGATCTACCTCAAAAGTAAGATCCCCCCCCCCTCGCTCGTCACATGTGATTTCCCCATTATAAGTTCTTTTTAAGAACTCGTCGAGTTTATACTTGACATCAGCGCAGTTTCCTCTTTTCCTTGCATACTCTTGTTTGGTTAATTTAAACGGCGAAAAGTATGAGACACTTAGGCTACCTGTGCACACCACTCCTCGTCACTTAACACAGCTACAAAATCTGGTTTTTCGACGTTAAACATATTTGCTAACTCTTCTCTTACTTCAAAAAGTCCGTCGAGGACTCCACCTTTTGATAACCAGTATGCGGGACCAAAGTGTAATTTCGAGATCCCGCTTTATGACACATGTGTTTCAGAAGTCTTGTCTTAAGATCCTTAGACATAACGAAATTTATAGTGTTATTCTAAAACACTTTTAAGTTATGTTTCAATAGTTTTCATCACCAGAGCCTCACGGTGTATGAAACAATGAGTTGAAATACGGTTGAGAAATCTTGTTTCAGCCTTGCAACAAATCCTTTGAATCTTCCCGTCATTGCTGGCGCATTGTCTATGCAAACGGAAAGAGAACTTTATCAGAATAACCCGTTTTATTCCAAGGTACTGGGTACTGGGTACGTCTGAAACAGCTGACGTTGAGAGAAGTGCAATACACAAAAGGAACTGACCAATAATCGAGTCCTCATCAAAAAATCTCATGTAACTCAGTAACTGACATTAATTATGTATATCAGTTGACTCTTCGTGCTGTACTGAAAATACGGTAGTCACTTAGCTTAGCTTTTCATTGGCACTGCATTGGGTGTCTGAAAACATATCATACATTTTCCGGGAAATTGTATCGTTTGACAATGGGCCCAAAGGTATTTCCTTCACGGAGCCGACGCCTAACATCGATTTCACTATTTCCTTACATGCAGGAAAAATTACGTCCTCGGCAGTAGTATGGGATTGTATTTTCTCGCTACTATTTCGGCAACTTAATAACCAGCCACTTGTGGTCTTTTTTTTTCAGAAATACTTGCTCACCGTATCAAAGCTTTGGTTTGCTTTTCTGCTGACGAAATCAATCAAATAAAACAGTTCTTATTCTCTCCACATAAATGACCATACTGGCTACTGAAATTTTCTAGAGACCACTGGCTCTGCTTAGTATTTGTCCGCACGACATGAACAGTTTCCAGATCCCTGAACATAAATCCAAAATTTAAATAATTCTCTTGCTACTTAGGAAATGTTCCCGTAGGTTGCACTGCTTTCGCAAGACACGTCTGGAATCGGTTGGCTCTAATTTTCGTTATTGTTATTTGTTTCTGTCACTCAATTTGTAATACTAACTGTCCAACAGATAGTACTGTAGCGGAAAAAGCCAAATACAACACTATACTGCGCTGTTACTTGTTGTTGTTGTTGTTGTTGTGGTCTTCAGTCCTGAGACTGGTTTGATGCAGCTCTCCATGCTACTCTATCCTGTGCAAGCTTCTTCATCTCCCAGTACCTACTGCAACCTACATCCTTCTGAATCTGCTTAGTGTATTCATCCCTTGGTCTCCCTCTACGATTTTTACCCTCCACGCTGCCCTCCAATGCTACATTTGTGATCCCTTGATGCCTCAGAACATGTCCTACCAACCGGTCCCTTCTTCTCATCAAGGTGTGCCACAAACTGCTCTTCTCCCCAATTCTATTCAATACCTCCTCATTAGTTATGTGATCTGCCCACCTAATCTTCAGCATTCTTCTGTAGCACCACATTTCGAAAGCTTCTATTCTCTTCCTGTCCAAACTAGTTATTGTCCATGTTTCACTTCCATACATGGTTACACTCCATACAAATACTTTCAGAAAAGACTTCCTGACATTTAAATCTATACTCGATGTTAACAAATTTCTCTTCTTCAGAAACGCTTTCCTTGCCATTGCCAGTCTACATTTTATATCTTCTTTACTTCGACCATCATCAGTTATTTTGTCCCCAAATAGCAAAACTCCTTTACTACTTGAAGCGTCTCATTTCCTAATCTAATTCCCTCAGAATTACCCGACTTAATTCGACTGCATTCCTTTATCCTCGTTTTGCTTTTGTTGATGTTCATCTTATATCCTCCCTTCAAGACACAATCCATTCCGTTCAACTGCTCTTCCAAGTCCTTTTCTGTCTCTGACAGAATTACAATCTCATCGGCGAACCTCAAAGTTTTTATTTCTTCTCCATGGATTTTAATACCTACTCCGAATTTTTCTTTTGTTTCCTTTACTGCTTGCTCAATATACAGATTGAATAACATTGGGGAGAGGCTACAACCCTGTCTCACTCACTTCCCAACCACTGCTTCCCTTTCATGCCCCTCGACTCTTATAACTGCCATCTGCT
The DNA here is from genome assembly GCF_023898315.1 of Schistocerca nitens. NCBI lineage: Eukaryota > Metazoa > Arthropoda > Insecta > Orthoptera > Acrididae > Schistocerca > Schistocerca nitens. Next base: position 125,389,114 of record NC_064617.1, read on the forward strand.
TTCTGTACAAATTGTAAATAGCCTTTCGCTCCCTGTATTTTACCCCTGCCACCTTTAGAATTTGAAAGAGAGTATTCCAGTCAACACTGTCAAAAGCTTTCTCCAAGTCTACAAATGCTAGAAACGTAGGTTTGCCTTTTCTTAATCTTTCTTCTAAGATAAGTCGTAAGGTCAGTATTGCCTCACGTGTTCCAATATTTCTACGGAATCCAAACTGATCTTCCCCGAGGTCGGTTTCTATCAGTTTTTCCATTCGTCTGTAAATAATTCGCGTTAGAACGAGTAATTTTCTAACTTGGCCCTGAGATACGTTTTAACAAATAACGAGATGTAAACATCGTTCATTTTTATTTTATATTAATTTCAAGTTTAAAAGGATGTCAACTACTAGTTGACACTGTCGTTTTCGCTCGAGAAATTATGCAAGTGCCTTATTTCCAGAAAGCATTTGAATTAGCTAATCTAACCAAAACATCCTCCAAAGCAACTGGAAGTCAACTAAAACTGCTGTTTTTCCAAGAAATCAAGGTTGACACTGGAGGTAGAGGATATCTAAGTTTGTTCCTCAGAAAAATTGTAGTTTTTCTGGACACGGCGTTTAAGCAGTCGACTTTTATCCATCTAACACGTTTTGACACCTGTAACAAACTTATCATCTGAATTCGTGAAAAATAATTTGCCCAGCCGTCGACTAAATTTTGCTATGGCCACTGGCTGTTGACAGAAAAAGAAAGTTCCAAGTCACATATAAGGATTTTGTTTTAAGCCTAACTGCCAACCAAAAGAGCCTTCAGACACAAAAAGTAACCATTCAAGTGGCCACGTCTGAGGCCTACAATAAAGAATCTAAATCTGTAAACTGTTCCAGTTCAAACACAACTTAATATCGCTGCGCAAGACGAAAGTTCGACCTTGCCATAAAAATCAACGAAACAGTTACTCCAGTAAGGCTAGATGAGCGCTGTCGGAGACCACGTAAGCGCCTGGGATGCCGATGACGTGAAGACTTCCAGGGATCGAAGTGTCGGTGACCAGAGGACGGCGCCTCGGCAGCTACCAGGAGCGGCTCACTCGATGTGAACACCTCTCGTGCTTCGGCGCGGGCCTGTATAGTACGCCCGCTTCAGGATACATTGCTGACTATGTACCGTCACGTGGTGTGCGGAAGGAAGTAGAACCGTAGATATCGCGATCTCTGGTGGCGAATATCAGGCCGCCTAGTGACCGGCGATGAGTGTGTACTAAGGGGACCGGCAAAGCTAACCCCTACTCCGTCCGAGGCCCGCTTCGCAGATCCGTTCTGCAGGTAGTCTGTAATTCAGGCGCTCGGCGTAGAGACATTAAATTTCATGAGACGTAAGTACATTTTTATTACTTTCTTAATCTCGCAGACCTCTTTTCGTCGAAAATAACTGCCATCAGAGATCTTTGTTACGTGCTAGCAATTTCATGCAGATGTTTTTCAGATGAGCGTTTCTTCTCTTGAACGCCGCTACGGAATTTTGTAAACTGGCTTTACCTGACTCATTACAATTTCATGTGTAAATGTACATTTACCAGCTCTCTCCTTCCGTGGTGAAAACTTTTCTTAAGCCTCTATGCTTCTATGGATCTCGCGTTCTGTTGCACGTGGTGTGCCATCAGAGGCGCTACTGGGACAAGGCAAATCACACGGTGGAATTGCATCGCTCTTAAGATCTCGTTTGACCGGTAAATTTACCAATCCCGAACGTATGCCTCTAACGTAGTCAGCTTCTGTGGAATAATGAGTGCATATTCTTGAATTGCAACATTCACAGTGTGTTTTCTACTGAATTTTCACAGCCAAATCTTCTGCAGGCTTGCTCCTGGGAGAATGGTAGCCCACAGCAGGTGAACCTGGCATCGGTTGCACTCACTGTAAGCACTCTCTGCGGAAAGTAACTAAGCAAAAACGACAACACTCACGAAATTAAACAGCTTCCAACACACAAATATGTAGTCGAAATGTTCCTCTCTGAAGTAATGCGCACAACGTCTAAAAAGCAGTTTCCTTCCACGCAGCGTTTACTACACTCCTTTGGTACAACGTGCCGTCAACAAAAAAATGTTGATAAGCACTGATCTAGAATCATCTTTTAATATTGGTTCTTGAAAACTTGTTAGTAGGCTTTTGCAGGATAGCTGATGACCATCCTCAATCGTCTACCAGTTCAGATTTTTCACGCGAATCCATGACCATTCGAACCACCCATGCAGACTGACCTACACTGATGAGCTAAAATATTATGACTTCCCGCTTAACATCATGATGGTTCACGCTTGAAACACAACATAGCAGTGATTCGACAAGTCGTTGGTAGGTTTCCAGAGTTAAGTGATACCCGATATACAGGGTGGTCCATTGATCGTGACCGGGCCAAATATCTCACGAAATAAGAATCAAACGAAAAAATTACAAAGAACGAATCTCGTCTGGCTTGAAGGGGGAAACCAGATGGAGCTATGGTTGGCCCGACAGATGGTGCTGCCATAGGTCAAACGGATATCAACTTCGTTTTTTTTAATAGGAATTTTTTATTACATTTTTACAATTTTTACAATTTTAATAGGAATTTTTTATTAGATATTCGTGTAGTACGTAAAGAAATATGAATGTTTTAGTTGGACCACTTTTTTCGCTTAGTGATACATGGCGCTCTAATAGTCACAAACATATGGGTCAAAATTTTATACGAACAGTTGGTAACAGGTAGGTTTTTTAAATTAAAATACTGAACGTAGGTACGTTTGAACATTTTATTTCTGTTGTTCCAATGTGATACATGTACCTTTGTCAACTTATCATTTCTGAGAACGCATGCTGTTACAGCGTGATTACCTGTAAATACCACATGAATGCAATAAATGCTCAAAATGATGTCCGTCTACCTCAATGCATTTGGCAATACGTGTAACGACATTCCTCTCAACAGCGAGTAGTTCGCCTTCCGTAATGTTCGCACATGCATTGACAATGCGCTGACGCACGTTGTCAGGCGTTGTCGGTGGATCACGATAGCAAATATCCTTCAACTTTCCCCACAGATAGAAATGCGGGGAGGTCAGATCCGGTGAACGTGCGGGCCATGGTATGGTGCTTCGGCGACCAATCATCCTGTCATGAAATATGCTATTCAATACCGCTTCCACTGCACGCTAGCTATGTGCCGGACATCCATCATGTTGGAAGTACATCGCGATTCTGTCATGCGGTGAAACATCTTGTAGTAAGATCGGTAGAACATTACGTAGGAAATCAACATACATTGCACCATTTATATGGCCATCGATAAAATGGGGGCCAATTATCCTTCATACCATAATGCCGCAGCATACATTAACCCGCCAAGGTCGCTGACGTTCCACTTGTCGCAGCCATCGTGGATTTTCCGTTGCCCAATAGTGCATATTAAGCCGGTTTACGTTACAGCTGTAGGTGAACGACGCTTCGTCGCTAAATAGAACGCGTGCAAAAAATCTGTCATCGTCCCGTAATTTCTCTTGTGCCCAGTGGCAGAACTGTGCACGACGTTCAAAGCCATGCAATTCCTGGTGCGTAGAAATATGTTACGGGTGCAATCGATGTTGATGTAGCATTCTCAACACCGACTTTTTGATATTCTCGATTCTCGCGCAATTTGTCTGCTACTGATGTGCGGATTAGCCGCGACAGCAGCTAAAACACCTACTTGGGCATCATCATTTGTTGCAGGTCGTGGTTGACTTTTCACATGTGGCTGAACACTTCCTGTTTCCTTAAATAACGTAACTATCCGCCGAACGGTCCGGACCCTCGGATGATGTCCAGCATACCGAGCAGCATACACAGCACACGCCCGTTGGGCATATTGATCACAATAGCCATACATCAACACGATATCGACCTTTTCCGCAATTGGTAATCGGTCCATTTTAACACGGTTAATGTATCACGAAGCAAATACCGTCCGCACTGACTGAATGTTACGTGATACCACGTACTTATACGTTTGTGACTATCACAGAGCCATCTATCACAAAGTGAAAAAAGTGCTGCAAGTAAAACATTGATGTTCCTTTACGTACTACAGGGATATGTAATAAAAAATGGGGGTTCCTATTTTTAAAAAAACGCTGTTGATATCCGTTTGACCTGTGGCAGCGCCATCTAGCGGGCGAACCATAGCGCCATCTGGTTTCCCCCTTCAAGCTAGACGAGTTTCGTTCATTGTAGTTTTTTCGTTTGATTCTTATTTCGTGAGCTATTCGGCCCAGTCACCATCAATGGACCACCTTGTATACGCACAGGTCACGCAATTCCGTCAATTATGGATTAGAAGTTTGTGGGCGCAGAGCTGGTGCCCGGTAGCGTACAAGAATTGTTCCATCGGTTTCAGATTCGGTGAACATGGTGGCCAAGACGTTGACGTCTTCGAACCACTATAGTACGATTCTGACCTTGTGACACTGTCATTTATCCTGCTGGCAGGTACCATCGCCGTCGGGGAAGACATCGAGCATGAAGGGATGCACGCGGTTTTCAATGATATTCATATAATCAACATCTGTCATTACTACACAGATCCCATAGAATATCAGACGAATGTCCCCCACTGCATATACTGCCCCCACCAGCGTGCGGCCGTGACCCAATGGGTGTCTCGAGCACCTGTAAGGTGGAGTATCTGGACAACGCCATCGACCTAGTGTTACAAGAGACGTAATTTATATGACTAGGTGACACCTTCCCATTTATCCACGATCCCTTGCCTCTTGCAATTGTAATTAACTATCTGATTGTTTTTCTACTATTTTCCTTGTTTTTAATTACAATAAACTTTCATTTTACAACTACACGACGAAGTAGTGGGGGGGGGGGGGGTTGAGTAGCCTGTTCTTAACATCTGATCTTCCTTGTTCCCTTGCACTTCCTTCTACTGTTCAACAACTTCTCTCGTTTCGTCTACCAACTCAGGCGATATTGAACTGAGTCAATGTTGTTGTTGTTGTTGTGGTCTTCAGTCCTGAGACTGGTTTGATGCAGCTCTCTAAAGTTGCATGCCCTCGTTAAAAATTACGGCTGTAGTTTCCCCTTGCTTTCAGCCGTTCGCAGTACCAGCACAGCAAGGTCGTTTTGGTACTGAGTCAATATTTATTCTTATTTGGAACACCTACCAACATATTTGGTATAAGGTATAAAGGTATAAAATGCCGAAAGTGAATCTTCTGCTTTTATTTTTGCTATTTCATGCAAATGCTATAGCGCTATTTTTCCTGATGTTTCTTTTCCTGGCACCATAGCACCTTTTTTATTCTAGCTGATTGTTTTAGAAAAAAATGTAGCACGTGGCTTGCGCATAGTAAGATAAATCACATCGTTAATTACAACTGTAGGAGACACGGGATCGTGGATAAATGGAAAGGTGTCACCTAGTCAGATAAATTACTTTTCTTGAAACAGTAGGCCGCCTTCCAGGCGAACAGTGGTAACTGTAATTCCGCATGGAAGAGGTATTCCCTCTTTTAAATCCTTTCTTCCTCGTTGAAATCTTTACGAAAAGCTGCAATATTGATTCCATGCCACCCGAGTATTGGTGCTAATAGAGGTCTTGCATCTGCCATTCTTGCTGTGATATTAGTTCGAATTTCGTTTCCATGCTGCACTTTTTGCAACAGTTTTTCGGTCCACCCAGGAGCGCCAACAGGTTTCCATGTCAGTACGGGCTGAGCATTATCCCCGCACATGTAAATGTGAAATTTTTATGATATCGTTATTTGCTCATCATTTTCTCCTGTTACTTTCTACAGCGCATTTTTAACTCCTGGTCAATGTTATGAACATAAACAGGCTAACAGTTTAAAGATAGTAAAAGACTTATTTACATTCATAGATGTTTCCTTTTTCCGGCACTTACCACTTACATTGTTTCCTGTTGGCCCCGTATAAGACCTATTCTTCATTTTTTACGTGACGTGTTTAGTGTCCCTTTATGACACTTATGGCACAACAATTCATTCTGTTAAAGTTGGCACGAAAAAACAATGCACGTGACTCTAGGAAAAAGCAACAAAATTGTTCATAATGTTATTGTACATGTTGAAAATAAACTGATAGTTCATCTGCTTATTGTCATTGTCCCGTCACCTGCTGTTGTGAACTTGTACCAGTATGGGCATTGCAAAAAAAAAAAATTATTAATTTTCATCGATATTCTGCCAACCGTAATGACCATTTGTGAAATATCGAGAGTGGTGTGTCGATTATTTAGATTCTTTATTGAAAGTAAATGAAAATATAAAAGTATACTTTCCAGTTGTTTCTGAAAATGTTGAAAGATATTCTAACTACAAGCACGTGTTGTCCGACAACAGCTGTTTCCCCTCTCTCGAGGGCCTTTGCATATTAACTGTCATACTGTGCGATAGCTCTAAGATGATTATATAACAATTTCCGTACAACTTCATTAATGATAATTCTTAAAGAGAAGCAGAGAGATTTTAAATTAATTACCCTTTTTGTAATTTCACTTCTAAACTTCTACAAAGTTTTTCATTACTATAGTTCAGTGGCTTTAAAACGTTTAGATCCTCGGCTCCCTTGACCTGAACATAAATACCCACGGCTCCTTTCGCCCATGTCCGAATCGAAGGGGGGTTAAATGATTTTTTTTCCAAAAATGAAAACTAATAACAACAGTTATTTCTTAATTAACTGTAGATGCAACAAATTTTAATCAACTTTTAATGATATTACATCTTAGTCTTGCAACGAAATTAATGGAAAGGATGAGTTTGCTTCTTCATCATTAGTTCTGCTAATATCGCCGTAGGCAGGGCCGGCTTAAGGCCCAAGAGACACAACTGAGCGTCAGAAGCGCCCCTAGTGCAAAATTTGTACACAGGATGTGTCATAGTTAGTAGTGGAAATAACACATTTCCACGCTCACTCGACTTAGACTTATTTTTAAAGATCTTACTAAATAGCCGAGGAACAGCAACTAATAAGCGGAGGTGCACCAAATGATACATCGCTTTTGCGGAAAAAAGAATGGGGGCCGAATGATATATCGCTTGTGTGGAAATATGTTCTCGACCTGAGCATGGGCACAACAATGGAAATTGCCACTCACATCTCTTTCTCCACAATCATTCGCGATCTATATTTCGTGTTGATGATGGTCAATGCTGACGAACCTGTTGTGTCTATTTCAGAAAGCATAGACACAATGAGGTAGCTAGGTGCACGCTAAACTAACGCAGACGGGCTTGAAGTTCTGGAACATGAGACTTATTAATGAATAAGAGGAAAAGTACGTAGATGCGTTTAATACTTATCTTTATTCTCTTGTTGGAATACATCTCTCTTGAATATTAGTACGCTATAAGCACTGATACAAATGGCGCCTTGCTAGGTAGTAGCTATGGACTAAGCTGAAGGCTATTCAATCTGTCTCTCGGCAAATGAGAGGAAAGCTTCGTACGTCTGGTCGCAAGCTATGTAGTCCGTACAACTGGGGCGAGGTCTAGTTCGTGTCTTGTGACCTGCCATGTGGTGGCGCTAGGTTTGCGATTACACAGTGGCGACACGCGGGTCCGACATGTACTACAGGACCGCGGCCGATTTAAGTTACCACCTAGCAAGTGTGGTGTCTGGCGGTGACACCACATTCCTCCCCCGCAAATCGGCGAACGGTCGTGAGATAAGGCTTCCGCCCGCCGTGGGGAGGACCCCATGTTGACGTATGCGATGAGGTGGGGAGCCTAACAACAGGCGAGGCTGTGCCACCCGCACCCGGCCATTCGGTCCGAGGGGAGCTAGGAAACGCCTGCAAACCTAGTCCAGGGTGCACGTCAACATGAGGTGTATGCGCACGTAATGAGACAAGAGGGGCCGAAGGGTCGACCTCCATGTGGTCGGAGCACCCGACGGGCGAAGACGACATCTGGTCCGGAGCGGGCAAGAGGTCCATGGCGGAGGACGGCTGGTCACGGGAAGCGAGCGGCGGCGCGTGACCCAGGGAGGCGCCAGGCGGCTGCAGCGAAGCGTCCGCTGCGGGCGGCGCCGGCGGCGGCTGCGGCGGCGGCGGCGCGACGCCATGAGGCAAAATGGAAGGCAGCGTCGGTAACACCTGGGGATGAGGCGAGCCAGTAGATGGGTCCCCAGGGCGCTGACCTGACGGCACCGTCGCTGAAAGCAGACGGGGAGCGGCAGAACCCAGGCGACGACAGAGGCGCAGCTGATTGAGATGCCGACGCACCTCACCAGAGGCCCCCAATACCAAATACATCGCGCGGCCGAGGCAGCGAAGAATGCGCCCTGCGAGCCAACGCTGTGAACCGCGATAGTTGCGATAATAGACAACGTCGCCAGGAGCAAAAGCAGGAGTCTGCCGCTGCACAGGAACCTGATGCGGCGGATGCAGCAGAGACATCAGGGTGCGATGAGAACGACCATGAAGCAACTCAGCCGGCGAGCGACCATCTCGGGGCTGAGAGCGATACGAAGACAAAAAGAGCAACAAAGCGTCCTCCCGAGAATGCGACTCTTTCAACTTCAACATCTGTGACTTGAAAGTCCGGACCAATCGTTCCGCGGCACCGTTGGACTGAGGCGAAAACGGCGCGGATGTCAGATGTTGAATACCATTGGCCTGGCAGAATGACTGAAATTCTGCGGACATGAATTGTGGGCCATTGTCGGAAACAATAGTCTGCGGAAGACCCTCAATGCAAAAGATAGCAGACAAGGCTTGGATTGTGGCAGAAGACGTCGTGGAAGACATCCGGACAACAAAAGGAAAATTACTGAAAGCATCGACCACAATCAACCATCGAGCATTCCAGAATGGACCAGCAAAATCGATATGCAAGCGTTGCCAAGGGGAAGTGGCTTTCGGCCATGCAAAGAATTTACGCGGCGGTGCGGATTGTTGTTCGGCACACGCCACGCAAGAGGAGCACATAGTCGTAATCGCAGCATCGATTCCGAACCAAGTACAGTGCTGACGAGCAAGTTGTTTCGTTCGCACTATACCCCAATGTCCTTGGTGAAGAAGCTTTAAGACAGAGGACTGTAACGATCGTGGGACCACGACTCGGGATTGATCATTATCGGAACGCAACAACAAAACACCACGTCGTACGAAAAGTCTCTCCTTGTGAGCAAAAAAAACGGCGAACCAGAGGATCCTCGATCCGTGACTTTGACAAGGGCCATTGCGTATCAACAAAACGCAAAACAGTAGCAAGGACAGGGTCAGCAGCTGTGGCTGTAGCTACACGACGAAAATCAATCGGAAACGATTCGACCACGGCATCGGCTTCCGAATCAATGAACATGCAAGCAAGTTCGGAAGAATCGAATGCTTTATCCTCAGCAACAGGCAAACGGGACAACGCATCAGCGTTTCCGTGCTTAGCAGTGGACCGATACAAGATATCGTAGCGGTACTGCGAGAGAAAAAGGGACCAGCGAATGAATTTCTGCGCTGTACGTGGAGGTACAGGCTTGTGCGGATGAAAAAGCGATGTCAACGGTTTGTGGTCCGTGATGATTGTAAAGTGACGACCATACAAGAAATCGTGAAACTTTGTAACACCAAACACGAGAGCTAAAGCTTCTTTCTCTATCTGTGAATAATTTCTTTGCGCAGATGAGAGCAATTTGGACGCAAAGGCAATAGGGCGATCATGCGAGCCATCTTTGTGCGCAAGCACAGCACCGATCCCGAAATCCGATGCATCTACCATCAACAAAAGGGGTTTTCGGGGATCGAATGGCGTAAGGCAAGTATTTGAAAGTAACGCCGATTTCAGCTGGCGAAAGGCGCGTTCGCATTCCGTCGTCCAGACGAACGGAACACCTTTACGGCGTAAACGATGAAGCGGAGCTGAAATGGAAGAAGCATTGCGCAAAAAGTTATTATAATAATGTATTTTACCCAACACACTCTGTAGCTGTTTCAAATCTTGCGGAGCAGGTAAGTCCTGTATGGCACGGAGGTGCTCTGGACTCGGATGTATACCTTGGGCATTTATGACATGCCCCAGTTAGGGTAATTCCCGAGCAAAAACACACATTTGTCCTTCCTCAAGCGAAGACCATGCTGACGCAAGACCTGAAATAATGTGCGGAGATTTTGCAAATGTTCTGCTTCTGTCTGTCCTGAGATCACAATATCGTCCAGATAGTTCGCAGCAGTAGGGACCGACGCACAAATAGTTTGTAAATATTGCTGAAACAATGCAGGGGCGGATGCACACCCGAATGGCAGTCTTTTGAAGCGATACAAGCCAAGATGCGTGTTAACCACTAAGACGCGCTGGGATTCTTCGTCCACAGGTATTTGCAAGTACGCATCTGCTAGGTCCAATTTGGAAAAATATTTTCCCGGGCACAGTTTGTCAAAAAGATCTTCCGGGCGGGGCAAAGGAAAAGTAGCAGTCACAAGTTGTGGATTCACAGTTGCCTTGAAGTCCACACAAAGTCTCAATTTTCCGGAAGGTTTTGGCAAAATTACTAAGGGTGAGGCCCAGAGAGAAGCCTGCACACGTTCAATTACACCTTGAGATTCTAAATCGGGTAATGTTCTTGCGACCTCATCACGCAATGCGTGGGGAACATTGCGCGCTCTGAAAAATTTCGGTTGCGCGTTGTCTTTCAGTTCCAAATGTGCAGCATAGTTCTTAGCGCAACCAAGGCCCGGTGCAAAAATGTCTGCAATTTCTTCACAAAGACTAGAAACACTGGCGGAAGGCACAGTCTGATTCACTGATAGGACCTGATTTACTATAGACAAATTAAACAATTGAAACAAATCTAAACCAAACAAGTTCACCGCAGTAGAAGAACGAAGAACGTAAAATGACACAAGTTTTGTTTGTCCCTTGTATGTTGCAAGAAGGCTGCACTGTCCTAACACAGGTATATGCTGTCCTGAGTAACTAGTTAACTTAACATTTGCGGCACGCAATGGCGGGGCGCCCAGTTGTTTGTACGTGTCGTGATTGAGCAATGAAACTGCAGCTCCGGTATCGAGCTGGAATGGTATCACTTTGCCTTCAAAGTCTAAGTCCACAAAAAGTTTATTGTCCTGTTGACGACAAGAGCGACTGTCACGTGCAATTTGAACTGATACAGGTACAGAAGCACTTGCGACTTTACGGGATTTGCGGCGACGTCGACGCACTCTGTTCGTGGGACGAACACAGTCACCGTTAGCTAAAGTGTCACTGGACGGGTGGGAATGAACTGCATGAATGTCCATGGGCGAAGGTCCACGAGCCTGATTGTCCTGGGGTCGATTCCGGCGCAAAGCAAAAGGCCTGGAATTATTGTGATTGTCTGATTTAAGCTTTTTCTGGCAAACACTTTGAACATGTCCTTTCTTTTGACAGTAAAAGCAAATAGCTTGGCGTGACGGGCAATTTTCACGCGAATGTCTCGTAGCACACCGCGGGCATGATTTCACTGCAGTTGCTGGCTTACGCGGCGCACGTGTTTGCGAGCTAGGCTGCCGCTGCTGTGCGGACGGGCGCGAGGGCCGTGTAGCGTCCCGTGCAGCGGGCCCGGCAGGCCGGGTAATGTGACACACTGCTGGCGAAGTTTCAAATGAGTCCTGAGCAAAGTCAAGTGTGTCTTGCCTATCCAGTATGTCTATCACTTGTTGAAGGGAGGGATTAACTAGTTTCAAAATCTGTTCCCTTATGCGAACATCAGAAACGTTCTGTGCTATTGCATCACGCACCATAGTGTCTGAATAAGGAAGTCCACAGTCACATTCAAATGCACACTCCCTAGTAAGTCCTTGCAAAGTTGCTACCCACTCCCTATTAGTCTGACCGGCCGTACGTTTTGTACGAAAGAACGTATACCGTTTTGCAACTACATTAACTGTTTCTTTGAAATAGACATCTAAAGCAGACAAAATTTCTTCGTAGGACAGAGTTGCTACGTCGCGTCGGGGAAACAATTTCACTATCACACGGTAGGTAGACACACCGACACAAGAAAGCAAAAACGGCTGCCGCTCGTTACCTTGAATCCTGTATGCTGCTAGATGAAAGGCAAATTGTCGGGACCACTCAGTCCACGACTCTTCGGCCGCCACGTATGGCCGAAAGGGAGGTGCAACAGCGTTTTGTGGCAGCGGTAGCGAAGAAGCGGCGGCTGCCGCATCGGTTTGCAGCGCACGTTGACCCTGGACGAGCTGTCCTAGGGCTTCCAATAACGCCTGCGTCTGCTGATTCTGCAAGCGAAAAAAGTCGGACAGTATCTCTGGAGATTGTGGCGAAGCCATGACACAAGCAAATCAGAGCACAACAAGGAAAAAAATAATTCAGTCCAAAGCAGAAAAAACACTTTCTCTCGTCGCCAAATAATGTTGTGTCTATTTCAGAAAGCATAGACACAATGAGGTAGCTAGGTGCACGCTAAACTAACGCAGACGGGCTTGAAGTTCTGGAACATGAGACTTATTAATGAATAAGAGGAAAAGTACGTAGATGCGTTTAATACTTATCTTTATTCTCTTGTTGGAATACATCTCTCTTGAATATTAGTACGCTATAAGCACTGATACAAATGGCGCCTTGCTAGGTAGTAGCTATGGACTAAGCTGAAGGCTATTCAATCTGTCTCTCGGCAAATGAGAGGAAAGCTTCGTACGTCTGGTCGCAAGCTATGTAGTCCGTACAACTGGGGCGAGGTCTAGTTCGTGTCTTGTGACCTGCCATGTGGTGGCGCTAGGTTTGCGATTACACAGTGGCGACACGCGGGTCCGACATGTACTACAGGACCGCGGCCGATTTAAGTTACCACCTAGCAAGTGTGGTGTCTGGCGGTGACACCACAGAACCTACCTCACATAAGTACATTGTTGCAAAATGTATCGAAACTCGTAGAGACATGTGACGTGCTTGTGGATACTCGTGTTTCATCAAATTCTAAAGCTAGAGCGGTGATGAGAAAACGAACTTCGATTTCAAAGTGGAATTTGAAGAAACCTAAACAAATTGTCCTTTTAACTTTTGATAGATATTTTGTATTGAAATGTACTGAAAGAAGTTTTGATTTAGTTGCGTTGATAAACTTCCTCCGGAAAGTTCTCCAGGAAGTAATCACGGAATTGTGTTAAAAGAGCCACAAACACAGACTTCAATTCTTCATGCAACAAAAAGTCATCGTCTTTTTTAAATCTTTTGAAAACCGGGCAAAACGTAATGTGTATCTTTGCCATCTGAAGCTTTCTTCCACTATAGTAGTTCCTTTCTGAAAGCTCAAATTTCGTTTGACAGCTGCAGGATGTTGCTATAATTACCTGGAAGGGATACATTTCATGAACTGAGCTTTACAAAAATGTCACTAAGATACGCCAGCTGCAAAACGAAATCACTTTCTAAGAATTAGTCGGAACCCATATATTTCTCTTGTAAAAGAGTGAAACTCGTTCCAGGTTCATTCCTGAGTTCATACACCCTTTTCAGGACATTCACAACGCAAGACGTGGTGGTCTCTTGACCTTCATTGCTTACATATTCCGCCCTCACAATCATATTCCACACATCAAGACGCTTCATTCGAACCCAAACTCGGTAAGATAAAGTAAATGTTGTATGAATTCATGTAAACAATATGCAAATAACAAATAAATCGCAAGTGTGCACCGAGCCTGAAATACTCGAGGCTGGCGTACACACACACATTCAAGACACGACGGTCACAAAAGCTTTTAGTTCAGCAAAGGCAAACTGCATGCCAGCAGGCCGGTCCCTTCAGAGGACGAGTCAACCTATCTACGTTGGCCGGCGACCGCCCATAAAACAGACAGCGTTTGCCCGAGTGAAAGGGAGAATGTGTAGGAGCGCCCAGCCTACGCATTCTTTACAAACATAGCACGCAGTTTCAGAGGTTTTCACAGGGAGACAGCAAGCGCCAAACGCCGATGCTACAGATTTCCGGGTTGGTCGCTTTAAACGAAACGTCATTCTCCCGTTTTAGACGAGCAATGCTGATTGGCAGACGATATTCCTGACGACTTGAGCTGATGGAGTAATGGAAGAGACCAAAAGACATACCCCTTCACATCTGGCATGGAGAGGGGCCGTTCCGTTGTCGCTCTTGGGGGCGAGAACATGTAATGAGAGCGTGTGTGCTCGTATGTGTACTCAAAGAGCGAGGAACAAGTCTCTCCTCAGTACTTCACTGGGAGAGCACCTCTGTCGAGAGCGAATCAGACTGCGACTCTATATTGAGTCCTTACGATTAAGCGTTTTTCACTATGTTGGCCACCACACTTATTGTGCGGTGTGAACGGACAGACTTATAGTTAAATGACTGCAAGCGAACTTTTGAGCGGCATCGCAGTGGACTGGTTATCTTACCAATGTACCACGCCAATAGTTAGACTAGAGGCGAATTGGAGTCCTCGACTTCATCAAGGTGTAGGGAGAGTTTGATTGGCGAAGGTCAATCCAGACAGAACGAGAGTTATCTTATTTGTCAGCAGCGAGCGGCGCAGACAGCAGTCATCGCAGCTTATGGTATTGTGCGCTACAGCTCTTACAAGCCCCATATTTCCTCCACAACAGTACACTTCACTGCTTTTCACAAGCGACAGCCTCGACCGTACCTAGCAACATTCTAAAGGATAATTATTCAAGTTGAGTAGGTGCGGCTCTCAGCCATTCTGCCAAGTCAATAACAATCTTAAAATTCGTATAGAAATTTTATTAGCGAATCCTATCCTTAAGAGGTAACTTCACATTCCGAAAAGAACCCAAGAATAACTTGTTCAGTTCATAACTAAACGTACCATTGTGATTTCTCAGAATTTTTGCGAAAAAAATAATAATTTTCGTTAGTTTCAAGTTTTTCTTACACTAACTAGCACTACTACAGTACCCAAGTATCCCACTAGTTATGTAAGAAATTTTGTGAATTTTTGTGTCATTTCCTTACAGCAGACGACTCCAGAAGATATTTATTGCTAAAAGTTTTTCAGGCATTTCTGTTTAGAACCTTAGGAGCGTCTGTCTGACTTCTATAGTAGTGTGCGGTTGGAAATTGCATCTTGCAGGAGCCACAGGGTAAAGGGTACATCTCCGATTAATCCATTGCGCAGAATGACAGAATACCACCCACACGTAGGGCGACCCTGTCAGGATAGGTAAAATAGGTAAGCAAACAGGATAGGAAAGTGTCAGAATAGTCAGGTACGACAGGTCGCAGCAGTAGCACTTTGAAAAACTTTCGTTCATGTATTAAATAGATATTTGCAAAGATTGGGATCAGAATAGATACAGGTAGCGAAGAAAGCAGAATTGTAGGAAACAGGGCGTAGGGAACAGGGAGTGTGTTATTGTGTTGGAAAATTTTACATTTTTTTACCATTTTTATGTAGCTGTTAGGGAATAGGATTTTCAGGTGATAGGCACAGACGCAGAGTGACGCAGAGACGCAGTGTGACGCAGCATCGTATAAGTTAGAATTAAGAAATAACACTTTTCTCCATTTGCAAGCGCACATGTGGAGATTGGAGATTGTAGCAGAGCAGACAGAACATTAGCCGAGAAGTCACGACGTTGTTGTTGTTGGTGGTTCAACTAACTCGTAAGTGGTCGTACAGTTTTGTAGATATGATTGTGGTGTGTTGAAAGAATTTCCATGTTAACGAGAGCACAAGCCAAAAGGTTACGTGAGAGACAGCAATTACACAAGATGGGGGAGAAACAACCAGATAGACAGCAAGTAAACGAGCTTATTGAGAATAGGACAGAAGGTGAACCTGAGAATAGGAAAGACGGTGAATCAGAGAATAGGACAGTTGGGGAGCTGCAGAATCAGCAGGCTCAGTTAGACTGGGATAAAATTGAGACAGGTCAGACAGATGGGAATCGAAGGGACGAGAACATCGAATTTCCAGAATACGGAATTGCAGGTATGGCACATTCTGAGCCAGAAATAAACATCCCACGTAGGAAATGCAACGATTAGAAGCGAAACGAGCACAGGAAACGCGTTTGTTTGCCGCATATTCAGGGGCAGTATACGCGTCAATACAGTCAATGAACCGGCAGTTAGCTTAACGTTCAAAGAGAAGTAGACAGTGAGGAAGAGGGGGAACATTTAGAATACGTCGAATCTATCGTACACATTCTAAATATGCCCCAACAACAGACACAGAATTTTGCGGAGTTACGAGTGCCACGAAAAGGTTCCGTAACAGACGCAACGGTACCTGCAAACACAAGACATACACAACAGAGAGGGCAGAATGTGGAGTTGTTTGCGCCACGTAATGATTCAATGACAAACGCAACTAGTCCTCAACACAGACAGCACGGATTATTGCAGTTATCAAACTTAGAAACGCCACAGCATAGCCCAGTAAACGACGTAACTGACCGAATAGAAAACAATAGATCGAGAATACATAGTTGAGCAGAAGGTAGTGTTACAGGACAGGACGCGATCATGGAGATGTTACAAAAAATGAACGCTAGTATGACGAAACAGAATCAGGATATTAATACACAGATAACGAAACAGATTACATAGATGACAAAACAGTATCAGGAATTGAAACAGGACAATCAGGCTATTAAGGCACAGATCCAACAGGTTAAAATCCAGATGGAAGAAGGGATCGCCAGAATTGATAGTCAGATCACACAGGTAAACAAAGACGCGAAAGAATCTCTAGAGAAATAATTCAGGTACTAACATAAGGTCAGCAGCAATTACGCACTGACGTGGACAAGTTCAAATTGGACATCGTAAACGTTGACAAAAAGGTCGAACGTTTTACGAAAAAAGTCACTCGAACAGCAATACAAATTTCGGAAGAACAAGCAATTCAAAGCAAGGTCGCATAGGTTGCACTGAAAAAATATGATCAGCGCATCAGTAAAATAGAACTTAAAAACAAAGATCAGTTTGAAAAGCTTCGAACAGAGTTGATGCAAACTATCGAAGAAAAGATCGAGACCGATCACACTTATAACGAAACAACTGACACGTCAAGCATTAATTCAGTACACGAACACGCGCCGTCTGAGAAAGTTCAAGTAGAACCAAGGCTAGACGTAACACTCGCGTAGAAATCGAAACAGAAAACCCCGATTAAAGTAATACATGGCATGCCACAAGACCAGGCACAGTATCTAGAAAAACGGAACACATACATTCAGCCGATACCAATCGAAAGACAGGCAAGTGAACCAGTAAATCCAATGACACAACAGCAGCACAGGTACTATAGCGCGAACGACGAGAGTAGAAACACACGAACAACACTTTTGTTCACCAATGACGCGGATATGAGTCAGGAAATTGAGAATAGGCAGACAGGCAGTAGATTACCAGAGAATAAACACGACGACACAAGCAGTGGTAGGTTATTTGAGTCCATGAATCAGCCGCAAACCTAATTTATGAGTAGATATGATACAGACCTTCCCCCATGAACCATGGACCTTGCCGTTGGTGGGGAGGCTTGCGTGCCTCAGCGATACAGATGGCCGTACCGTAGGTGCAACCACAACGGAGGGGTATCTGCTGAGAGGCCAGACAAACATGTGGTTCCTGAAGAGGGGCAGCAGCCTTTTCAGTAGTTGCAGGGGCAACAGTCTGGATGATTGACTGATCTGGCCTTGTAACATTAACCAAAACGGCCTTGCTGTGCTGGTACTGCGAACGGCTGAAAGCAAGGGGAAACTACAGCCGTAATTTTTCCCGAGGACATGCAGCTTTACTGTATGATTAAATGATGATGGCGTCCTCTTGGGTAAAATATTCCGGAGGTAAAATAGTCCCCCATTCGGATCTCCGGGCGGGGACTACTCAAGAGGACGTCGTTATCAGGAGAAAGAAAACTGGCATTCTACGGATCGGAGCGTGGAATGTCAGATCCCTTAATCGGGCAGGTAGGTTAGAAAATTTAAAAAGGGAAATGGATAGGTTAAAGTTAGATATAGTGGGAATTAGTGAAGTTCGGTGGCAGGAGGAACAAGACTTTTGGTCAGGTGATTACAGGGTTATAAATACAAAATCAAATAGGGGTAATGCAGGAGTAGGTTTAATAATGAATAAAAAAATAGGAGTGCGGGTTAGCTACTACAAACAGCATAGTGAACGCATTATTGTGGCCAAGATAGACACAAAGCCCATGCCTACTACAGTAGTACAAGTTTATATGCCAACTAGCTCTGCAGATGATGAAGAAATTGATGAAATGTATGACGAGATAAAAGAAATTATTCAGCTAGTGAAGGGAGACGAAAATTTAATAGTCATGGGTGACTGGAATTCGTCAGTAGGAAAAGGGAGAGAAGGAAACATAGTAGGTGAATATGGATTGGGGGGAAGAAATGAAAGAGGAAGCCGCCTTGTAGAATTTTGCACAGAGCATAACTTAATCATAGCTAACACTTGGTTCAAGAATCATAAAAGAAGGTTGTATACCTGGAAGAATCCTGGAGATACTAATAGGTATCAGATAGATTATATAATGGTAAGACAGAGATTTAGGAACCAGGTTTTAAATTGTAAGACATTTCCAGGGGCAGATGTGGATTCTGACCACAATCTATTGGTTATGAACTGCAGATTGAAACTGAAGAAACTGCAAAAAGGTGGGAATTTAAGGAGATGGGACCTGGATAAACTGAAAGAACCAGAGGTTGTACAGAGTTTCAGGGAGAGCATAAGGGAACAATTGACAGGAATGGGGGAAAGAAATACAGTAGAAGAAGAATGGGTAGCTCTGAGGGATGAAGTAGTGAAGGCAGCAGAGGATCAAGTAGGTAAAAAGACGAGGGCTAATAGAAATCCTTGGGTGACAGAAGAAATATTGAATTTAATTGATGAAAGGAGAAAATATAAAAATGCAGTACATGAAGCAGGCAAAAGGGAATACAAACGTCTCAAAAATGAGATCGACAGAAAGTGCAAAATGGCTAAGCAGGGATGGCTAGAGGACAAATGTAAGGATGTAGAGGCTTGTCTCACTAGGGGTATAATAGATGCTGGCTACAGGAAAATTAAAGAGACCTTTGGAGAGAAGAGAACCACTTGTATGAATATCAAGAGCTCAGATGGAAACCCAGTTCTAAGCAAAGAAGGGAAGGCAGAAAGGTGGAAGGAGTATATAGAGGGTTTATACAAGGGCGATGTACTTGAGGACAGTATTATGGAAATGGAAGAGGATGTAGATAAAGATGAAATGGGAGATAAGATACTGCGTGAAGAGTTTGACAGAGCACTGAAAGAACTGAGTCGAAACAAGGCCCCGGAAGTAGACAACATTCCATTAGAACTACTGATGGCCTTGGGAGAACCAGTCATGACAAAACTCTACCATCTGGTGAGCAAGATGTATGAGACAGGCGAAATACCCGCAGACTTCAAGAAGAATATAATAATTCCAATCCCAAAGAAAGCAGGTGTTGACAGATGTGAAAATTACCGAACTATCAGTTTAATAAGTCACAGCTGCAAAATACTAACGCGAATTCTTTACAGACGAATGGAAAAACTGGTAGAAGCGGACCTCGGGGAAGATCAGTTTGGATTCGGTAGAAATGTTGGAACACGTGAGGCAATACTAACCTTACGACTTATCTTAGAAGAAAGATTAAGAAAAGGCAAACCTACGTTTCTAGCATTTGTAGACTTAGAGAAAGCTTTTGACAACGTTAACTGGAATACTCTCTTTCAAATTCTGAAGGTGGCAGGGGTAAAATACAGGGAGCGAAAGGCTATTTACAATTTGTACAGAAACCAGATGGCAGTTATAAGAGTCGAGGGGCATGAAAGGGAAGCAGTGGTTGGGAAAGGAGTGAGACAGGGTTGTAGCCTCTCCCCGATGTTATTCAATCTGTATATTGAGCAAGCAGTAAAGGAAACAAAAGAAAAATTCGGAGTAGGTATTAAAATTCATGGAGAAGAAGTAAAAACTTTGAGGTTCGCCGATGACATTGTAATTCTGTCAGAGACAGCAAAGGACTTGGAAGAGCAGTTGAACGGAATGGACAGTGTCTTGAAAGGAGGATATAAGATGAACATCAACAAAAGCAAAACGAGGATAATGGAATGTAGTCAAATTAAATCGGGTGATGCTGAGGGGATTAGATTAGGAAATGAGACACTTAAAGTAGTAAAGGAGTTTTGCTATTTAGGGAGTAAAATAACGGATGATGGTAGAAGTAGAGAGGATATAAAATGTAGACTGGCAATGGCAAGGAAAGCGTTTCTGAAGAAGAGAAATTTGTTAACATCGAGTATAGATTTAAGTGTCAGGAAGTCGTTTCTGAAAGTATTTGTATGGAGTGTAGCCATGTATGGAAGTGAAACATGGACGATAACCAGTTTGGACAAGAAGAGAATAGAAGCTTTCGAAATGTGGTGCTACAGAAGAATGCTGAAGATAAGGTGGGTAGATCACGTAACTAATGAGGAAGTATTGAATAGGATTGGGGAGAAGAGAAGTTTGTGGCACAACTTGACTAGAAGAAGGGATCGGTTGTAGGACATGTTTTGAGACATCAAGGGATCACAAATTTAGCATTGGAGGGCAGTGTGGAGGGTAAAAATCGTAGAGGGAGACCAAGAGATGAATACACTAAGCAGATTCAGAAGGATGTAGGTTGCAGTAGGTACTGGGAGATGAAGAAGCTTGCACAGGACAGAGTAGCATGGAGAGCTGCATCAAACCAGTCTCAGGACTGAAGACCACAACAACAACAACATGATACAGACCACTTCCTTACAGTTAGAAAATTTAAACATTTCAAGGAAGAAGGCGGGAGCTTGCACGCACGCACATTCATCGACCAGAGTCAAGTAGGCTTACCAAACCACTGGAGCGTAGCTGACAAACTTGACTTCATTTGTGCACACGTCAGGGACAGTAGCAGAAGTGATGCAAAAGATCGGGCTACCTGTACGTCTTACCTACAGTTAAGAACAGCATTTTTCGAAAGATATTGGTCTAAGGAGGCGCAAAACAAAATTAAATACGAGGTACTTCAGATGACACCATATGAAAACCCAGGAGACGAAAGCGTGGTAAAATCTTTGATACAATGGACAAAAAGAAGCAATGCCTAGACAAACCATACAGTAACGGAGAGCTGATACGTCTATGTAGAATGAAATTACCGGTAAAGTAGAAAAAAATGAAAATACCGAAGAATTCAAAGAGGTTTTAAGGGAACTTGAATTTATGTTTAAAGAAGACAAGGTGAAAGAAAAAAAGAAAGGAAAGGGAACAACAAAAGGAGAGGACTAGGAACGAATATTCCAATAATAATAATAATCGTAATCCTGACACCAATAATTTCAGTCAATTTAACAAACAAGGACAGTGGCACAATGGAGACAATTGGCATAGAAACGATAACCAAAATAATTGGTACCGGAATAGAAACGGTAATGGACATCCATACACTGGCGGATATGGGTTTAGGAATCAAAATGCCAACGGTCAAGGGTACTTTGAAAGAGTTCACGATGTTATAAACTGTGGTGTCACCGCCAGACACCACACTTGCTAGGTGGTAGCTTCAATCGGCCGCGGTCCATTAGTACATGTCGGACCCACGTGTCGCCACTGTCAGGATCGCAGATCGAGCGCCACCACAAGGCAGGTCTCGAGAGACGGACTAGCACTCGCCCCAGTTGTACGACGACGTTTCTAGCGACTACACTGACGAAGCCTTTCTCTCATTTGCCGAGAGACAGTTAGAATAGCCTTCAGCTAAGTTAATGGCTACGACCTAGCAAGGCGCCATTAACCATTTGTAACGTTGCATGTACCTCAAGACAGAGTCTCACTTGTATCATCCAGAATGCTGTATACCAAAGGATAATATAAAAGTTAAGTGTTCTAGTAGCTACGTTCTTTTCTTTATCACATTCATTACGAATCCTGTTCCAGACTTAACGCCAGACGGCGTGAGTTGACGCGTGCCCTTTCGGCTACTTCACTGTGGACTGGCTACCTTAACAGTCCACTACATAAACAGCAACTGGAGAGACCAGGGCGTGAATAATTACCGAGGAAATGGTCCACAGAGACAAGAACAACACAGCAAAGGAAAACCAGAAGTAGAAATTAGGCCACCAAATCCTGAAAAACGTAAAGATTGACAGGAAAATTCGGAAGAGGTTAGGCAAACTGACGTCCATTCATTAAAACAATCAAAAAAGGACATGCATGTTTTGGAAGTAGCTAGATCAAAATTAGAAGAAACTGAAAATAGCCAAAATTCAGACAAACAGGGACTTACGAAAATTTCCGATAAAGAGTCAACACCAGATACACTTGAATCACGCTACATAGCCTGGGAAAACAGCATAGAATGGGAAAATTCTGAAAGCGAGGATGAACTGCCACCACTTCCGTGTATTAAAGAATTAAGCGATGAAGAACTGTTAACCGCACTTAGCAATATATTTGACGAGAAGCAAGTAAATGAACGCGATAAAACAGAGCAGAGTCTCCTAGATAAAAACAAAACACAGACGCCATCAACACAAAAGACGTATAATGTATACGACATGGGTGACTATGCGGAGATAGAGAGAGAGAACGTTCAGGAATGTTTGGAAATGAAGGGCAAGGAGAGACAGGAACTCGAAAACAGAGGAAAAGAGGTAGATAGGTCGCAAACGGTTTTGTTCACGGAGTTAACACCAAAGCAAACACAAACAGAAAGGGAAGGTACAATTACCCACAGGTAAAGCAATGAATCTATAGCAGAGGATTTGGTGCAAGAAAAGGAAATCGTAACATCCACAACTATACAACCCATATTAAAGATAAACATTGGTGAAATTACGACACAAGCAATCATAGATAGTGGGAGTCAAGTGACGGCTATATCAGAAAGCCTATTTGAAAGGTGCAATAGAGAGAAAGAATTACCGATTTTAAGGACAAAAACGATAAGAGTTTTTGGAGCCTTAGGAAAAAATGCAACAGAGGTGAAATACGAAACACGTCTTTCATTCAACTGCCAAGGTAACGAGTTTGAAAATAATTTTATAATCGTACCAAAACTTACGGCTGATATGATAATCGGTGTAGATTTCATTAATGAGCGTAAGGTTCACATTTGCATACCACAAGGCTTCGTAACAATAGATGATGCAATACTATATTTTATTCAAACTTTGAACGATGAAAAAGAACAGGGAAAAGTAAAGCAATTGCATTTAAGTCAAGAAGGGAATGAAATAGAGGAGGAGAGACACCCTAGATATAAGTTTGAGGAAAACCTTGACCCACTCCCACCAGAAATAATAGAAGAAATTCATCAAAAGATTAGTAAGAAGATAGAGGAAATAGATGATATTTCGCTCCACGATAAAAAAAAATTAGAAGGCATATTGAGATCACATGCGGAGGTATTTGCACCAAAGTCAGGTAGCATTAAAGATTTTCAATACAAATTTGAGGTCAAATATCATAAACCCTTTTGTGTTCCACCTTATTCCATATCATATACTTATCGAGAGCAAGTATTTCTTGAAATCAGAAAAATGTTGGATGATAATTGAACCCACCAAGTCACCATATAATTCACCCTTACACGTTGTAAGTAAGAAGGATGGGAGCATACGTTTGGTACTCGATTCAAGACAAATAAATACAATTATAATTTCGGAAACAGATAGACCAGAGAAATTGGAAGAGTTGATTCAGAAGATTCCTGGAGTACAGATTTTTTCATCCATCGATTTGCGTTCACGTTTTTGGCAAATAGAATTGGAGCCTTCATGTCGAAAATACACAGCCCATGTTGTCTTTGGTCGTTGCTACCAATTCAAACGTTTACCGTTTGGCCTCAAAATTTCGTCAGCTGCCGTTTTCGCGGTCTGAAGTCTATACTGAATCTCGACATACTTCAGAAAATTACTTGTTATGTGGACGACGTTCTTGTGGCGGAGGCAACTTGGGCAGAACATAATTATATACTCGATAATTTCCTACAAATTATGAAAAAACATGGGGTCACCGTCAACATTACTAAATAGCATTTTGGAAAATCAGAAATTAAATTTTAGGACATAACATATCTGCAAAAGGTATAACGCCAGACGAGAAGAAGATAGACGCTATTTGTAGTATTCCTACTCCCTACAACAAGAAAAGTTTAAGGGGATTCTTGGGGTTGATAAATTTTTACAAAAAAATTATATGGATAGACACACCTGCAGCACCTAGACTGTGTGCACTGACAGGAAAAAACACACCCTGGATATGGGATAAACAAGCAGATGAAGAATTTCGTAAGTTGAAGGAGGCATTGAATAATGCTCCAATTTTATCACACCCAGATTTAAGTCAGGAGATCTGTATAGTAACTGATAGTGCAAAAATCGGGCTGGGGGTGATACTATTTCAACAAATTGAGGAAGACGGTAAGGAAATACATAAAACAATAGCCTTTTCAAGTAGAGTACTATCGAAAGCAGAAAAAAATTATTCTATAACAGAATTAGAAGCTCTTGCCATAGTATGGGCATTTCAAAAATACCGACATTTTCTGTTTGGCACAAAAACACAAGTATACACAGACCATAAAGCATTAGAGTCTTTAATCTCCTCCAAATTAACCAGATGGACGTTTGGCAGGATGAATGCAAGTAATGCAGGAGTATGACTTTTCAATCACATACATACCAGGACTTGAAAATATTCTGGGCGATGCATTGTCTCGTTCACCACAGAGAATGGCAGAGGACCAGAAAATCAACATTGAAGATGAAGAACGGACTATCCATTATCTAAAAAACGTACCATTCGAAAATTTTATCATAAATGCTTTAAAAAATTTATCTGACGAACAAAACAAAGATCAGACCCCCCTCAAGATTAAACACCAACTTACCGATAAAACCAACACAGAAATTAGAAAAATTTACATAGTAAAAGACACTACCCTATTTTTCAAACGTAATGATGATACTGTACAATGGTTATCATGCATCCCTGACGAAGTTATTAATCAATACATTTGGTATACCCACTTTAGCAGTGGACATTTTGGACTCAAGAAATGCTATCTAAAAATGAAAGAAACAGTACGCTTCCCAAATATGGAGCGACATATTCGATGCGTTCTTAAAACACACAGTCAAAACATGTGACATATCAGACCAGACCACCAATGTTTCCAATTATACCTGATAAATTAAGACAGATTGCTGCAAACGATATTTATGGTCCAATTCCACGAACAAGGAAAGGCTTGACCTACATATTTGTTGTAATTGAACTAGCATCACAATACACTACACTTACACCCTTAAAGAAAGCCACTGGATTTACAATTAGTAAAGCACTTCAAAAGGACTTAATACAACAAGTTGGCAGAGTGAAAAGAATTATCTCAGATAATGGGCCCCAATACAGATAGTGCATTGGAAAAACACATTAGACAAATTAAAAATCAAACCCAACTTTAGGTCCAAATATAAACAAAGTGGAAATCCGGCTGCCATACCATGAAAGATTTGGGAACACTGTGTAGACTATTTTGTAGAAAGAACCTGAACCGCATCATCTTCATCTTTGCCTAGGCGTGGTGTGTCGTCTTCCGGAGCCTTGGCTTTGCTCTACCGCGATTGGTCCGTTTGCTTTTAAATTTCGGAGGGCGCTGCGTTCTGGGGAGAGACCTGCTGACGACGACAGTATCGAGTGCTGCTGCCGGAGTGAGACGGGAAGTTTAGTTTCCGGTTATGTGGCAGCGCAATGTTGCGGGAAAGGTGGTATAACTTCCTGTGAACGCACGTGATTGCTACAAGCGTGTGTACTCGGGACAGCGGCAGTCGTTCTGGACGGGCTGTGTGATAAGGAAGCTCGGCGTGGCAGCTGTTGACGCGGCGTGTCCGCGTTGCTATGGCGGAACTGGGGCGATTGACATAACTCGAGTTGGTGCTGGTTGCAACCTGTGGCCGAATGGTTGTCTGCCTTATGGTCTAACGGTGAGAATTTCTTGACTTGATGTGTCTCACTCAATTTCTGCCCGTGTCGTTGGGTGTGTTTTGCTCTAAGGTCGTGTGCCATGGTGTTCTGCAATTTAATAGGCTCAGGCGTGCCCGAAATCCCGATTAAATGATCTGCTGTTATATTGTCAAGTGTAACTATCACTAGAAAAGAGTGTTAACTCTCTGTGCCTTAATAACTGAACCTAAAATATTATCTGTCGTTGAAATTTTATTCTGACCCAAGTGCAATAACGATCTTGTATTTTGCAGTTTGTTGAGTATTATTATTATTATTATTATTATTATTTAGTACTGGCCATCACATTTACTAAGTTGAAGATTTACGAAGGCCAGTGGGTGTCATTAACAGTTCCTGCCTAGATAGGGGTTATATTTTGAACCATGTGTTTCAATGTTTAGTAATTTTTATTTTATGTGTTATAGAGAGTTGCTGTTATGCCCTATGTGGACGATTCGCCACGTTGGTGGAGTTTCTAGTTATTCTGCTGGTCTGTGCAATATTGCTAAAGCAGGCAGTCCTAGCACAGCTGATTGTAAAGTTTTCCTAGTGGTGAGCAGCACAGGCTGGTTTTAAGTGCTAACTCACTAACTTCAACCATTCTCAAATATTTATTACTACTGATATTCAGGCCCTTCAGGCCGAGCGGCGACGTCACTACCCCTTTTTGGTTATTAATTTTACCTTGTTAAGTTTCATTAAAAAAAAACTTTGGTATATGAATTTGTCTTTTGGTCTTTACTGCTCCTTTGGACGAAGTAAATTAACTGTTGGTTTTGCATTCTTGTAGCATTATCAAAACGGCATTTGTGGTTATATTTGATTGGCCCTTCTGGCCGAATGATTAAAGTCATTCCTTTCAGTAACTTAGTGTATTGGTCAATAATTAATCAAAAGTGTTGGGTCCTTCAGACCATGATTATCTCTTATGTTGAATCTTAAGGTTGTCATTCTGACATTACACATTTGTGAATGTTCAGCAGCCCTTCAGGCCTGGACTTCAAAAAATTTGTGATATATATATATATATATATATATATATATATATATATATATATATATATATATATATATATACCAGTGAACAACTGTTTTTTTAATGTTTAATAAAATTAAATTGTATTTGAAACTGTCACCTCATTTGGGTCTACGCTTTCACTCCCTGCAGCCTTTGAGCTCAGCTTACCTTACGTTTTGGTTAAGTTTTCCTACACCATGACGTATCGGAACCATTGTACTTGGGACCTATATCTACGAGACTTCCAAGAAGTAATTAATGAGATACCACATAGTACCACGACTTATCCACCAATTACAGTATTAAAGAACATAGATCCACCAGAAAAAAATAAAAGAAATCATTAAATTTCCAGTTATTCCCCGAAAACAACATAGACAAATCGTCGCTTCTGCCCTACAAAACATTCGCTCAGCAGCAATGAGACATAAGATCATTCAAGACAAATCTGCCACAAAGAAACGCTTCACACTGTGCCAAAAGGTATTCGTAAAAACTCATTACCTTTCACATAAGAGTCAAAACAAATGCAGAAAATATTTTGCAATCTATCAAGGGCCAATGATAATTTCCAGGATCGCTCACGAAAATGCCATAGAGCTAATGAACCCAAAAACAGGTAAAAGTATTGGCATTTACCATGTGAGCCACCTAAAAGAATGTGAATGAAAGAAATGGTAAAAGAGAAGAAAGGGGAAGAGACAGAGGGGCAATCGCAAATCGTGTACTAACCACTAAATCAAAAAATAAATTAAGAATCAACAAAATAACACATTAATTAAAAGAAAAAGAGACACTAACAATCTCTTGTAGTATCAAGTACACTACAACATGCACACAAACAATAAATGGTACACAACAATTAAGAGAATGAAGTGGTAGGCTATAAAAATGATAGATATGTGCTTCAATTAAATTGTCATATGAGAAATAAATAAAAATTTTCTTCATTTTTATAAACATTGCATTGTATAGAGTCAAAATCTCTTGTTGGTTGTATAAAACAAAACATTGTAAAAAAAATTCTCTACACGAAAAAAGGGACATCGCCACCAACACCAATCACCAGCTCCCTTAACACCAGATGCTTCGAGATAGCGACAGAGAGGGTACAGACATGCTGAGAAAGCACTTAGGGCAATAACAACAACATGAAGACCAACGCCACACTGGGAATGCAGTTTGCAACCAGGTTGGACTTCAGGAGGATAACGCGCAACATGGACATTTCATATGTCACGACATTGCTACACAACGGAAGAGCAAGGGGGGAATCTTAATACGATGAGATGACAATGAAGGTACAAAAAATTACTAAGATCTACAAACTCATCAAGTAACATTTGGAAAGCCAGTCAGATCCTATAAATCCCATTATCACTACTACACTAAAATTCACATATTCCTAGCCCAAGAAGAACAGAAGAGTGCAAGAAAGAAGAGAAGAACAGAAAATGCAAGATAAAGAAGGGCAGAAGACAGCAAGATACCTTTCTCTCCTATTCTACAAAGCAAATTGCTACAAACGTCTCTCCATAAAATTTGAGGCATGGTAACTACTACAACCCTCGTGGTCGTGCGGTAGCGTTCTCGCTTCCCGTGCCGGGGTTCCCGGGTTCCCGGGTTCGATTCCCGGCGGGGTCAGGGAGTTTCTCTGCCTTGTGATGACTGGGTGTTGTGTGATGTCCTTAGGTTAGTTAGGTTTAAGTAGTTCTAAGTTCTACGGAACTGATGACCATAGATGTTAAGTCTCATAGTGATCAGAGCCATTTGAACCATTTTACTGCAACCACCTATCCAAAAATAAACCTTGAATCGTCAAACATATACAAGCGAACGGCAAACGGAATATTAAGTAGTACCAACCAACATTGTCTAGAAATAGATTCAGCAAAATGAACAGTATTCTCCCTACCACATCATGAAATTGCCATACCGAACCAGGTGTAAAGTAGCAAGACGTCACAGCACAATATTTGGTGACGATCATCAGTAGTCAACTACAATCATCAAACTGCCATATCGTCCCAGGTGTGACAGCAAAGGAGTACCAAGACATCACTGTTTATGCAGTAAACCACATTCATCATCGGTACCACTCCATGATGACAATATCAACAAGTAAGACCCGGCATCGCATGCTAGAGTGCTTCTCTCATGATTTGTGACACCCATACAAATGAGTGACACATTCCAGTATTTCAGTGGGGATCGTCGAGCAGAGAAACTGACGCTATACAAAACGAAAAGACTGATAAAATACAAATGTAGAATTAAGAAAATGATATATTTGTAAAAAATATGTTTTCCCTTTTTTGTAAAAGTAATTATTTTATCATATTTGTAAAGCCCATAATGTAATAGAGACCTTAAAATATTATGTAAAGAAAATTAATTAATATAAGTAGATAATCTCAAAAATCCCTGTAAAGCCAAGTTAGTTTTTTATATAAAAAATGTTTTGGTTAATCACAGGCTGAAAGAGGATAGAATAAAAAAACACTTCTTCACTCTTAAAACAGTGACACAAAAAAGGGAAAAATAATGCCTAAATAAATAAAGCAAAGTCACACAACAGAGCTTTTGCAAACATTCACGTAAAGCTTAACTAAAGAAAAGATGTAACCACACTAAATTAGAACAATTAATACTGTATAAACAATTTTTTGAAATGAAAAAGAAAAACAGAGATATGTACTGGCAATGACAAAGAATAACAACCTTTGTAAAGTCTATATTTGCCTAACAACAAAACACATACTGTAGAATTAAAAAATAGAAGCAGTAGCTATAAAGAAATCATTAGAAAAAAATTGTTAAGAATGGCTGAGAAAAGTTTATTGGAAAAATTTAAAAGAACAATTTTTGCCTGACTTTGTCAATATTTTCCTCGGCATTGACAAACCCCAGACAAAAACTTTGTCAGAAGGAGGGAGGTATGCAAGACGTCGTGGTCTCCTGACCTTCATTGCTTACATATTCCGCCCTCACAATCATATTCCGCACATCAAGACGCTTCATTCGAACCCAAACTCGATAAGATAAAGTCAGTGTTGTATGAATTCATGTAAACGATATGCAAATAACAAATAAATCGCAAGTGTGCACCGAGCCTGAAATACTCGAGGCTGGCATACACATACACATTCAAGACACGACGGTCACAAAAGCTTTTAGTTTGGCAAAGGCAAACTGCATGCCAGCAGGCCGGTCCCTTCAGAGGATGAGTCAACCTATCTACGTCGGCCGGCGACTGCTCGAAGAGCAGACAGCGTTTGCCCGAGTGAAAGGGAGAACGACCCCGTGTTCTGCTTAAAAGCAAATTCCGCTACATTGTGTGGGAGCGCCCAGCCTACGCATTCTTAACAAACATAGCACGCAGTTTCAGAGGTTTTCACAGGGAGACAGCAAGCGCCAAACGCCGATGCTACAGATTTCCGGATTGGTCGCCTTAAACGAAACGTCATTCTCCCGTTTTAGAAGAGCAATGCTGATTGGCAGAAGATATTCCTGACGCCTTGACCTGAAGGAGTAATGTAAGAGACCAAAAGATAAACCCCTTCACGTCTGGCGTGGAGAGGGCCATTCTGTTGTCACTCTAGGAGCGAGAACACGTAACAAAAGCGTGTGTGCTCGTACGTGTACTCAAAGAGCGAAGAACAAGTCTCTCCTCAGAACTTCACTGGGAGAGCACCTCTGTCGAGAGCGAATCGGAGTGTGATTCTATATTGAGTCCTTACGATTAAGCATTGTTCACTGTGTTGGCCACCACACTTATTGTGCGGTGTGAACGGACAGACTTACAGTTAAATGACTGCAAGCGAACTTTTGAGTGGCATCGCAGTGGACTGGTTATCTGACCGGTGTACCACGCCAATAGTTAGAGTAGGGGCGAATAGGAGTCATTCACTTCATCAAGGAGTAGGGAGAGTTTGATTGGCGAAGGTCAATCCAGATAGAATGAGAGTTATCTTATTTGTCAGCAGCGAGCGGCGCAGACAGCAGTCATCGCAGCTTACGGTATTGTGCACTACAGTTCTTGCGAGCCTCATATTTCCTCCACAACAGTACACTTCGCTGCATTTCTCACGCGACAGCCTCGACTGTACCTAGTAACGTTCTAACGGATAATTGTTCAAGTTGAGTAGGCGCGGCTCTCAGCCATTCTGCCAAGTTAATAACAATCTTAAACTTTGTATAGTAATTTCATTAGCGAATCCTGTCCTTGAGAGGTAACTTCACATTCCGAAAAGAACCCAGAAATAACTTGTTCAGTTCATAACTAAAAGTGTCATTGTGATTTCTCAGAATATTTGCAAAAAAATAATAATGATACAGTAATTTTCGATAGTTTAATGTTTTTCTTACACTAAGTAGCACTTCTCCAGTACCCAAGTATCCCACTAGTTATGTAAGAAATTATGTGAATTTTTGTGTCATTTCCTTACAGCAGACGACTCCAGAAGATATTTATTGCTAAAAGTTTTTCAGGCATTTCTCTTTAGAACCTTAGGAGCGTCTTTCTGACTTCTACAGTAGTGTGGGGGTGGAAATTGCATCTTGCAGGAGCCACAGGGTAAAGGGTACATCTCAGATTAATCTGTTGCGCAGAATGACAGAACAGCACCCACACGTCGCTCACAACAAGTGAAAACCAACGAAGGTTACTGTAAAAAATTGGGAAAATGTGCTCAGCTCCCATATCAGCGCACATTTGTTACCAGCGTTCCGACTTAAGTGGCTAAGTTTTAATGAAATTTACTACTTGGACCATTGATTGAAGAACCTCGTGAAGGACAATGCTCGTGCTTTATCACGTCAGTGCTTCTCGATGAATAAAACAGAGTGTTCAGAAAGTATGAGGAACTTCTTCACAGGTCAGAGCTTGCAATCTGATGTAACAGTCAACCATACTACGACCCCCATCTTTACACACGGCTACAAAATGTTCCCAATTAATCTGTTTTCTTCCATGAAAGAGTGTATTATTTCAAGGATCTCTGTTACTTTTGTAAGAAGAGTTATTTTTCAGCAGGAAAGAAGATCTTCGTGAAATTTAATGTGATGTTTAAACTGCTCGTAAGAAATTAGAAGTGTGTCACTGTGTTGTCTGTAACTCCATCCATCTGAGTAGCGAAATCGTCATTAAAAGCACTCCGTCTTTAGGCCACGAGTGGCCTACCGGGACCATCCGACAGCTGTGTCACCCTCTGAGGAGGATGCAGATAGGAGGGGCGTGGGGTCAGCACACCGCTCTCCCGGCCGTTATGATGGTATTCTTGAC
Organism: Schistocerca nitens; assembly: GCF_023898315.1. NCBI lineage: Eukaryota > Metazoa > Arthropoda > Insecta > Orthoptera > Acrididae > Schistocerca > Schistocerca nitens. Next base: position 125,421,431 of record NC_064617.1, read on the forward strand.
CGAAGCCGCTACTATTCGATCGAGTAGCTCCTCAATTGGCATCACGAGGCTGAGTGCACCCCGAAAAATGGCAACAGGGCATGGCGGCCGGCCCACACCAACAGCGCTTAACTCCGGTGATCTCACGGGAACCGGTATACCCTCTGCGGCAAGGCCATTACATTTGAATTTTTGAAACAACTGATCATTAAAATATATGAGGGCCGTTCAGAAAGTAACCTCCGGTTGATTTAAAAAAATACACCAAGTTAAATAAAAATATTTTAATATATACATCTTACAACTACATCTTTGCACTATTTTTCTACATAGTCTCCATAGCGATTGAGGCACTTATCGTATCTCTTCACAAGCTTTGAAATTCCTTCTGCATAAAAATCACCCGCTTGTGCCTGGAGCCAGCCTGTGACCACATCTTTGAGCTCTTCGTCGTCATCAAACCGCTGTGACCCGAGCCATTTCTTCAAATGCATGAAGAGGTGATAATCACTTGGCGCCAGGTCTGGGCTGTAAGGTGGATGGTTGATAACGTCCCACTTGAAGGACTCAAGAAGGGCCGTTGTTCTGTGAGCAGAGTGAGGACGGGCGTTATCGTGCAAAAAAACGATACCGGAAGTCAGCATACCACGGCGTTTGTTCTGTATAGCCCGTCGTAACTTTTTTATTGTTTCACAGTACACGTCTTGATTAATGGTCGTACCACGTTCCATGAATTCAACCAACAACACCCCTTTGGCATCCCAAAACACCGTTGCCATCAGTTTTCTGGCAGAAAAATCTTGCAAGGCTTTTCTTGGTTTGGTAGGCGAATTTGAATGTGCCCACATCTTTGATTGTTCTTGTGTCTCAGGGTTCACGTACTTAATCCAGGTTTCGTCACCGGTCACGATTCTGTTTAACAATGGTTCTCCTTCGTCCTCATAACGTGACAGAAAGTCTAATGCAGAGGCCATTCTTTGAGTTTTGTGGTGGTCGGTAAGAATTTTGGGCACCCATTGTGCACAGAAGTTACGGTAACCCAATCTTGCTGTCACTATCTCGTAGAAGAGAGTCTTAGAAATCTGTGGAAAACCAGTAGACAACTCCGACATTGAGAAACGTCGATTTTCACGAACTTTTGCATCCATCAACTGTCTGAACGAGTTCGTCAGTCACCAATGATGGTCTACCACTCCTCTCTTCATCATGAACGTTTTCTCGTCCACTTTTAAATAAACGTACCCATTCACGGACAACTCCTTCACTCATAACTCTTGGTCCGTACACGGCACAAAGCTCACGATGAATAGCTGCTGCAGAATATCCTTTGGCTGTAAAAAACCTTATGACAGCACGCACTTCACATTTGGCGGGGTTTTCTATTGCAGCACACATTTCAAACTGCCACAAAAACTAAACTAGCGCAGGTACGACGTTCACTCGACCACGGCTTGATGCCGACTGACCTGTTGAGTGCGTGAACGCACAGATGGCGTCGCTACTCCCCCCACAACCCGCACTGTGACCAATCGGAGGTTACTTTCTGAACCGCCCTCGTATTACACTGCCGGAAAAAAAATAGTACACCTGGAAACACGACCGCAATTTTGATCCGATAATGGCATATGCCACCTGGGGGATAGTAGATTTACTGATAATGGTTTTTAACATCATCCGCCAACAGATAGCACAATGACATAGGTAGCAGAGCTCCATCTATGACTATGCTTTAGTAGGGAACGCTCTAAGACAGAAGAATCAGTGTGGTGCAAACGTGTAAAGAAAGCAGGCAACCCTGTCAAGGAGACGCAGTCCTGCTTCCTATAGCCAACTGGGCGAATTTGAAAGGGGTCAAACTGTGATCCTCCGAGTGGCAGGACGATCCTTGGAGAACTGCTACACAAGTTGGACGTGCTGCGTCAGTTGCACAACGATGCTGGTCACGTGAGCATTCTCACACCCTTAGACGAGTTTGTGAACATCAACGCGGCACACACGCCAGTCAGGATCGACGTACTGTAAGGTCGGCAGTGGCTGGTCTTACAGCTACCGAAGCACAGATCAGAGGGCTTGTGAGCCCAGGCGTGTTAAGGGGCTCCGGAAAGGCTCAAAAGCATGAAAAGTTCAATTTTTACTTTTTTCCGTTTTCTGAATCTGCAGACTATTACCTTTTAATAGATATATAATTTGTTCAATTCCGAAGGCTACAACTGTTTTTAAATTTTTTTTGAAATGTGTTCTACATGGGCGTGACCCACTGTGGCGCTGTTAAACTGCTGTCAAATGGTGTTATTATTAACGTCCGTGTTCATCAGGTACATTTTAGTGCTGTGAGATAAAGTATAAAACCTATTTTCAGAGACTTAGCAGCACCTGAACTTTTGAAAAAGTGTATTCACGGAAAAACTCAAAACCCCAATGAAAGTGTAAATAGTGTTATATGGTCGAGAATCCCCAAGACTGTATTTGTTGGAATAGGAACACTTCACTTTGGTGTGTATGATGCTGTTGCGACTTTCAATGATGGCAACATTGTAAGGTGCAAGGTATTTAGAAATATGGGAATGAAGATAGGTTCTAACATGGTACGAGCGATGCTTGCTTTAGACAAGGAACGCCTTCGGGCTGCAGACAGGGCTGTAAAGAGTCTAGAAATACAAGCAAGAGTAAACAGGAGGAGGAACAAGAGGAAGCTGGAGGAGGAGTTTGCAGAGGATGAAGATAATCCATCCTATGGACCTGGAATGCACTAAAAAGTTAATCCAATCTTTGTCGCTCGATTCCCAAAACTTTTTTTTTTCTCATACTAATTACATGTTTTCTAAGGATCTTCCAAACGTATTTGTTTCAAACTTTCAGTAAATGTTACACAGTACCTTCTGCATAATTTGACACAGCCTTTTTTCGAAAAAAACTGTATATTTTTGAATATATAAATAAAAAATTGCAAAAAAATGTTGTGAATTTTCATTACAATTGAAAAAAAATCATCTTTAATAACTGAACTAAAATTTTGTAAAATCCCTGTGTTAAGTTGTAGCCCATATTCCAATAAATAATCTGTAAAAAGTTCAACTTCCTACCTCAAATACTTTGTGAGGAATGATGTAATTTATAAGCGTTATTTTAACATTGCAAGTATAGGGCGTTCCAGAGCCCCTTAACACAAACTGTTGCGAAGCGGTTGTTAGCACTGGGACTACGGGCACAAGCACCTCTAGTCCATCTTCCACTCACTTTACGGCATCGACGTGCATGCCTCCAATGGTGCCGTCAGAGGATCACTTCGAAGCTAGAATGGCACACCATTGTGTTCAGCGATGAAAGCACGTTCTGCCTGCACGCAACTGATGGTCGTTTGAGCTTGCGACGTAGACCTGGTGAGGGCTGTCTCGTATATTGCATTAAAGTGCGCGTCATATATCTTGGCGGCCGAGTTTAGGTTCGTTCTGCGCATCTGACGTCACAAAACACAGTCAGCCAATGAACAGAGAACGACGTTGCCAGATCTCGACAGCAGTGCAGAGCACGGACGAGTGTCTTCAGTTTTAGAAACGTTCAGTCATAAATAAAGTAATAGAACAAAAGCAATGTCTTGATAGCAGACTTTCTTTTACAGAAAGTTTGGAAAAAGCATTCTTTATACCAATTGCTTCATATTCTATTAATTAATTAAACCAAACAAGCAATAAGACTCCTAATTCAGGCGATAGCAAGGAATGGTGTTTGTTTCAATCTCACGAACTGCTTTTTCGCAAGAAAGAACAGCGGTAATTGTTTATTTCCTATTGTACTTCGACGAAGCGTGAGTAATTCATAGTCATACCAACAGTGTTTATAAGTAGTTGCGTGAGAGTCCTTATGGAGTTACACTGTTTGATGAGCTGAGGTAGCGGAACGGTTAAGGTGTGGGGCTGCCAAGTGAAAGGTTATGAGTTTAAACCTTGTGTGATGCTTAATATTTTCTTTATTTAAAAACAATATTGGAGTGCCTTACTTCACGAATTTTATTCGTTTGAATGAAATTTCTAGTGCTTTGCCTCTTCATTAACTTTTTCGCTGCTGCAGACACGTGCTCCCCGCATTCCGCGCTGTGCGCGATTTTGTCATCACTGCACTTCTCGCCTGTGCAGACACATGGTGTTCCCACTGCTTTGACACACTTATCATTCGATTTCATAAAAACTATTTGGCCAAAAAATTTGATTTTTACACGTCTTCTTGCCTGATACCTTCCCCCCATAAATGACTTAATTTTGTTTTGATGTGCAGCATTAAATGTAGTAAACCATTGCACGAAATTTTGAAGAGTTTGCAGAGGTAAAAGTCCATAGCGTATACTTTCCGTATGGTCGATTTTAGTTGCCACAATGTTGAGAATGAAATGTGGACAAGATACCTAAATTTCATATAATATTTACTGTATAACAATATCTCATTTAATTTAAGTACCACATAGGTGTCGTATGTAATATTGAGAAATATTCCGTCTTTCGCGACTGTAATAAAAGTTTTATATACACACGGCGCGTTTGGCTTTATTTTAAAGCACTTCCATTGGTGAAAGGTATGGCACATACACAATGGTATTCATGTTCTATTTCTTGTTTTTGTTCCACAGTCGCAGTTTTACCAATGGTATTGAAATATATCCCTCTTCTGTAACTGGAATAAGCGACTTATTTAGACCAGACGCGTTTCTCTCTTTTGAAGCATCATAAGAGGACTGTATTTTGTGTCCTCCATTGCCAAGTCACCTTTCGTAGTTTTGTGCTGCGGTAGCACAATATTCAACGTTTGTGTTGGCTCATCAGTGTTTTAGCAAATAAATGCTGTTTGTGTGTGCCACACACAAAATTATATTTCACATAGCTCTGAGCACTTCACTGACAGACGGTATATTCAAGTCCTAATGTTTTTGTAAGTCCACAGTTTTGTTTAATGTATTTTGTCTACTTCCTTTTGATTGATTGAAGTGCTTTAAAATAAAGCCAAACGTGCCCAGTGTAAGTAAAACTTTTGTTACAGTCGCGAAAGGTGGAATATTTCTCAATATTACATACGACACTTATGTGGTACTTAAATTAAATGAAATATGTAGGTATCTTGTCCACATTTCATTCTCAACATTGTGTCAACTAAAATCGACCATACGGAAAGTATACTCTATGGACTTTTACCTCTGCAAACTCTTCAAAATTTCGTGCAAAGGTTTACTATATTTAATGCTGCATAGTAACTGCGTTGAACATCGAAACAAAATTAAGTCATTTATGGGGGGAAGGTATCAGTCAAGAAGATAGGTAAAAATCTAATTTTTGAGCCAAATAGTTTTTGTGGAATCGAAAGATAAAGAGTGTCAAAGCAGTCGGAACACAATGTGTCTGCACAGGCGAGCAGTGCAGTGACAAAATCGCCCACAGCGCGGAATGCAGGGAGCACGTCTTTGTAGCAGCGAAAGGGTTAATGCGGCCGTGGTGGCTTTACTTCATGAACTGCGCGCTCCCCCCTACACGTAAGCTTGCGAACTATGCTATACTATGGCGCTGCTTCTATTGGCGCGTGCGTCGTGTGCAACTGGCAACACAGCAATCTCCAGCGTCTGGGCGGGCATGCGCGAGCCGCCAAGATAAAAGAATTGAACTATAGTCCAAGATACAGTGGCCCCACCCCAGGCCTTATGGTCTGGGGTGCGATAAGATACAAATCTCGTTCATCTTTGGCATTTCTGGAGGGGACACTAACCAGTCCTCGGTACAAGCAGGATGTTGTTAGAGCCATTCTTTTGCCGTGCTTGCAGCAAGGTGATTTTGTTGTTCCAACAGGATAATACTCGACCACACACTACCTGTGAAACTCAACGTGCTCTGCAAGACGTGCACCAGCTTTCCCGCCCAGCACCATTTCCGGACGTCTCCAATCGAGCACGTGTGGGATGTGACGCAACTAGAAGTGACTCGTGCGACTCGTCAACCAACGACTCTTACAGGAACTATGTAAACAGGTCGATCAGGCGTAGCATAACGTATTCCTGGACAGTATTCGCCATCTGTACGATCGACTGGCTACACCATGTATAAATATGGGTGTTCTAGCATGGGTCAATAACTGGTACTTCAGAACCGCTTGTGCTATTGATCTGTAAATGTTACAATTTTGTGTAGCCCATATGCACTTTTGAAACACTAGTTTCTTGAGTGAATTGGAAACCTCTAAAAGGGTATGCTAATTTTTTCCGGTAGTGTACATTTATTCGACCGGTTTGGTTGTTCAAACCATCATCAACTGGAGGAACTGATCAAACAAAAGAAACGATATGTAATACATACAGAAAAGAACGAAAAAATTAAATTGTGCCCCATGGCGCTTAATCTTTAGCTTCCTATCATTGAACATTTTGTATTTTTATTTGTATACAGTTTTATCCTTCAAATTTGTTTTTGTATTTAATTGACACAATGATGTACAAATGATATTTCCTTGTGTACTATCACTTACTTACTTTTTATTATCATTATTGGCATGTAAATATTGCTACTTTGATTTATAATCAGGTACACCCAGTGTTTATTGTGGATGTAGTTCGAGGTCCAGGTTTTATGTTATTAGTAGCACGAGGTATTGTTTCATGTCCACTGTGACCCAAGGTCTACATTGTGTCACATAGGCGTCTTACTGAATTGTAATGTAGGTTATTATTTAACATAATTTTCTGACATCTTCTTCTTCTACAACTATACACTAATTCTTTGTATTATATATACAACAGTTTCACCTCGCTATTTTTGAACGTTGAATGTTTAAGGTGCAAACAAATATTTTACTTCCATGATTTTGCTTAAAAGCTCATTTGCAATATCACACATTTTACTTCCATGATTTTGTATAAAAGCTCATTTTCCATATAATACGTGATTCGACAAAAATTCACTGTCATCAACTATTACGGTGGTTGACCTGTCATTTTATTGGCGATAAAGATGACACTTATTGGTACTGTAATGAAAATTTGTAAACTTCACACTTCCTCAATGAATGATAAGCTTAACTGTCGTAATTACTTTCTACAAGATTACTTTGTCATAGCCATTAATACACCATTACATGGCTCTTAAACTGCAACATTTTCATACGTACATTGCATTTGTTTCACATGTTTTGCAAGTTGAAGTTCGTGTAGTCTTTATTTTCTGTATACTATACTCACAGTATGTTGTTTGTTCACAGCACTACATTGGTCCACCTTTGAAATTATCTTGTTCCCTCTGATATCACCAATGATTGTCTTACAGATTGTATGTTTTTATTCTGTGGTGTTAGACTCTTTGGACATCTGTAGGTACGTACTCCTGAGATATTATTCACCTATTAACTGTTCAAGATGGTTCAAATGGCTCTGAGCACTATGGGACTTAACTTCTGAGGTCATCAGTCCCCTAGAACTTAAAACTACTTAAACCTAACGAACCTAAGGACATCACACACATCCATGCCCGCGGCAGGATTCGAACGTGCGACCGTAACGTTGGCGCGGTTCCAGACTGTAGCGCTCTAACCGCTCGGCCACCCCGGCCGGCAACTGTTCAAGAACGCATCTGTAATTTTGTCCCATTTTACGTTTTGCCAACGCTATATTTGGTATATGAAACTGTTTTCTACGAGAAATATGCATTTATAAACCAACATATGTTATAATTTTGTAAGTACTGCACATGCTGGTGGTTTTCATAGGTACAACTTTAATTTTTTCCTTCTTGTCCGTATATATAACATTTCGTTTTTCTGTTTTTTCAGTTACTCGATGATGGTTGAAACAACCGAAACCGGTCAAATAAAGTATATTTATACAGCTGACTGGCAAATAAAATGCTTTTCTATATAAACTCCATAATTTGATTTCAAATGACATTACATTTTATTAGAATGCATGCTTTCAGTAAACAGAGCTTTGAAACAAATGACATTGTGGTCGTTTTTCATTTTCAGTAATAGTGCACGTAAAACTAAAATCAGAATAGCTCTCGTCAGACTTCCTACATATTCGTCTATTCATCTTTAGAATTGCATGATACATTTGAAGTATCACGTTTCATACTCACATTTAAAAAGTTGTCCATGCAGACAGAGAAACACAAATCACAGAATACAAACAATTAAAAACGATCAACATTCGACAAGACACATAGAGAAAGTAACTGTTACTGAATACAAACTCTACAGACCTTTGATGTACTTGTGGATACTACAGCTTCATAAAGTTCCAAAATTCAAGCAGTGATGAGGGAATGAACTTTGATTTCAACTGGAGTACGATTCGCAGTCAAAGTGGTGTCACATAGTCAGTGTGGCTATTCTTCTAGAAAACCTGAAATTCTCAGAGAATTACATTTTACCCGAAAAATCAGGGAAATCTCAGGGAATTTCACAAAATCTCGGAGAATTCTGTGTTTTTAACCTAGCACTGGAATTCAGTTTTATTGACGTTTGATAAATCACATATTTTAAAATACTTAATATTTCAAAGTATGTTAATTATATGTATACCATTCCATATAAATTATCGATGTTTAAAACCTGCGGACTCGCGGGATTAGCCGAGCGGTCTGAGGCGCTGCAGTCATGGACTGTGCGGCTGGCCCGGCGGAGGTTCGAGTCCTCCCTTGCGCATGGGTGTGTGTGTTTGTCCTTAGGATAATTTAGGTTAAGTAGTGTGTAAGCTTAGGGACTGATGACCTTAGCAGTTATGTCCCATAAGATTTCACACATTTTTTTTTTTTTTAAATCTGCGGTCAAATTATCTCAACCGAGAGGAAAGAAAAGTCGTTATTGTGAGACGCACACTCACTTCTCCCACTCACCATTAATTATCAGGAGCTTCTTAAGACACCATCTTGCTCCCTGTACTTGGAATTCTCAGGGATTTTTTTTTTCAAATTTTAGTAGCCATTCTGCATAGTAAAATTGGATTTCCATCTACAACACGTTTTCATTTACTCGGAACAACAATGGACCAAATTATTATTATTATGAATCCACCGCGACGCTCCTATTGTAAGGCCTCGACGCTCGCGACGAACAGTTTAAAAACTCTTGTCCTAGTTCATTTTATAACCCACGTCACATATATCATATTTAGGCCATTTTATCGACAGTTATAATGTTATTGATAAAAATCCAGGCCCCGCGGCTAGGGGTCCTTTTTCGTATTCACAGTGAATTATTACCAGGGCTAGCTCTCCCCACTGCTCCTCCCCCCCCCCCCCCTCTCTCTCCTCTGTGGGCGCACCTGAACCTACTAGCAGCTTTTGACATTTTTGTTTTTTCACTGAAGCTATCTTATCGCTTCTTCATCTGTATTGGCTCAAATGGCTCTGAGCACTATCAGATGTCATCAGTCCCCTAGAACTTACAACTACTTAAACTTAACTAACCTAAGCACATCACACGCATCCATGCCCGAGGCAGGATTCGAACCTGCGACCGTAGCAGTCGCGCGATCCAGACTGAAGCGCCTAGAACCGCTCGGCCACCGCAGCCGGCTTCATCTGTATTATTTACAAACATCAGATGAGAGGATGTCGTTGGGTCGACATGGCAATACGTACGAATCGTCTGATAAGGAGCTCCATGTTCAAAACAGCGGCTGAACCGTGTAATCCGAAATAGTTGTACCCTAACTAGCGCTATGCTCGGTCCACGGATCTGGCATAGATCGTCGCCTGTCTTGCTTCACAGAGTGGGCATTTCTCGTTCTCTGACGACACGTGGACTTTTGCAGCTGCTCGTGGTTTCACAGCGCTTCAACCACTTTCCCGTAGATGCTCACAACAGTACCACACTGACAGCTTAAATGCAGCTCGATTTAATGTTTTTTTTAATGTTCTTTCATACGAGTTAGTGTTTTTTTTTTTAAAAAAAGTTCTTTAATAAAGTGCTGCGAAGCTTTTCGCAAAGCGGACTCTTATCTTCTCATTGTCGTCCGACCTCGGCTAATACATCACAAATAACAACCCTGTCTAGATTTGGGTCGAGTGACGAAGACGATATCGCATTGGAACCATTCCCGTTAACTCTACAAGAAACCAAAAAAAAAAAAAAAAAAAAAAAAAGGATTGTGTGAATATGCCCTATTGAAACATGATTTTCGTAAAGACATTGAAATATTAAAACGTAAATATTAACCTGTCATCACTCAAGCAGCTAAGCAATGCCACCGGCAGTATTTGCAACACTTCACGGATTGCTCTACGAAAAAAGTGGGGCATGGAAGCCAGAAAATTTTTCTGTACTCTAGTAGTTAGAGAGGTGGTCCTCTTTCCCTGTTTCTACGGCAACGGCGTGTCACAAGAAATTTGAATTCGATGGCCAAAAAACTGATTTCATTGTCGTATTCAGCACTCTCGACTTCGCAAACATCAACATTTTCATTCTTTGTAACAAAAATTTCGTTGACAAATGTAATCAACTGAATTCATATTTAAAACGTATTTTCTTGGTAAAATGACTACTTTCTTGACGTAATATTTTAAAACTGTTTGGCTTGATTCTTCCGACAACTCTTCCAATAAAACCTCCGCCTTATTTTACTGTAAATGATATCATAGGCGTTTGCTATTTCAACGATTTGCCAAGCTTTCAACATGTCTTCTCAAACTGAATAAAATGCCTACCGCTAAAGTAATCAAGGTACCCTGTAACACCATAGCTCTAATACTCTACTGATTTATTTTTCCTTTTTGTTTTATTTAATGTTATAACATTGAGTACCTGTAAAGATTGGTGTATTGAATCGATAACACAAAATTGTATACTCGTTTCTTTGTAAAAACTGTGATGTCATGGTTTGATTCTATGCTATGTAGTATATCTGTCATTTAAATTCTTTGTCTCATTTGGAGGGAGACAAAACTTACTGTATATAATTGTAATTTTGTTTAAATAATTTTTATAGAAACGTCAATATGTGCAAAGGGTCTGTTTTGTTTAAAATGATTGTTTGCTGTTATGTAAACTGCTGACCTTCACTTAGGGTTCTTATTTATGTCGTATGTGAAAGGTGTGGTAGTTCCCCTCGGGAACGGAATTGAGTAGCGCGCGCAAGTTGTGGTTGGCCTAGGTAGAAAAGGTGGAACAAGAGTCAGTCGGGGACGAGCTACCAAACTGTGCACTGGCCATTTAAAAGTTGTATATTGAGCTGGTTCCGAGAGAAGCTTTGCCTGCCGCTTTCCAATGCCTCGGATGGATGGATAAATAGCTGGAACTATTCTGGAATTGGTATCTATCATCGCCACCTAGAAATAACAGAGTCCAGTAATTCTACCTGAAATTCCACCTACCAACATGCAGTCGCCACCACATTGCGCAATCACTATAATGGAGCAATATAGTAATGTAGAGTGAAGGATCAGCTCATTGAATGTTTTAGTGTGCACAAATATAAGGTAACTTATAACTGAATTCATGTACCTACCTTGATTTTTTCCCTATCACAACTCCTCTCAGGTTCCACTCCATTTGAACTATCATTACCGAGTGTCATAGTTTGTGGAAAAAATGAAAGCCTCAATGCCAAATAATTAAATAATGTTGTTTGATCTTTGGTAAGAAGGGAGTAATCAGATTTACTGTGGATTTAGTGAAATTGTGGGAGCTTTGTGAAAGCCTCCCAGTGATGGAAACAGTTCAATTTAAAGTTTTGTGGAGTTTCAAAGTCACCTATTTAATCATTTACTTGAAAGTAGAATACTGTGGTGATAAAGACAGTTTGCTGTTTCTTTTAAAGATTAGAAGTTCTTAAAACTGAGGCTTATAAAGTTTTGCTTAGTTAATGATCATAGTGCTGCCAGTAGTAAATTTTAAAAGGTGAGTCAGTTTCTTGCAAATTTGTCAACACTGTGTCTCACTGAAGTAAAAGTGGAAAACTGCAATAGTGGAAAGTTATATACTCATGCTTGCTAAGTACTTGTTTTTATGTGTAATAAAAGGGCATATTAATGTTGTAACAGGATCCACAGTTTGCCTATTGTGCTCATACTGCATAACGATTAATAGAAAGACAACTATCTATGAAAACAATAATTTCTTTATTCAAAAGACAGTGAGAAGTAACATGTTAGTGAATTCCAATTAACTTTCATTTTAAATAGTAAAGTATTTAACTGAGAGAGACTTAACCTGTGATCAGTTCATAATTTTGCAATGAACTACATTTATAATTTTATGTCAACTAGGAAAGTGTTTGAAAAATAATACTTAACCTATGTCCAATTTATGATTCAGCGGTGAATATTAATAGTAATGTTATAAAACTTATTCGGTTTGAATAAGCCATGAAAGTAATAGTGTGTTCCGGTATCTGTTGTATTTATGCAAATACACTCCTGGAAATGGAAAAAAGAACACATTGACACCGGTGTGTCGGACCCACCATACTTGCTCCGGACACTGCGAGAGGGCTGTACAAGCAATGATCACACGCACGGCACAGCGGACACACCAGGAACCGCGGTGTTGGCCGTCGAATGGCGCTAGCTGCGCAGCATTTGTGCACCGCCGCCGTCAGTGTCAGCCAGTTTGCCGTGGCATACGGAGCTCCATCGCAGTCTTTAACACTGGTAGCATGCCGCGACAGCGTGGACGTGAACCGTATGTGCAGTTGACGGACTTTGAGCGAGGGCGTATAGTGGGCATGCGGGAGGCCGGGTGGACGTACCGCCGAATTGCTCAACACGTGGGGCGTGAGGTCTCCACAGTACATCGATGTTGTCGCCAGTGGTCGGCGGAAGGTGCACGTGCCCGTCGACCTGGGACCGGACCGCAGCGACGCACGGATGCACGCCAAGACCGTAGGATCCTACGCAGTGCCGTAGGGGACCGCACCGCCACTTGCCAGCAAATTAGGGACACTGTTGCTCCTGGGGTATCGGCGAGGACCATTCGCAACCGTCTCCATGAAGCTGGGCTACGGTCCCGCACACCGTTAGGCCGTCTTCCGCTCACGCCCCAACATCGTGCAGCCCGCCTCCAGTGGTGTCGCGACAGGCGTGAATGGAGGGACGAATGGAGACGTGTCGTCTTCAGCGATGAGAGTCGCTTCTGCCTTGGTGCCAATGATGGTCGTATGCGTGTTTGGCGCCGTGCAGGTGAGCGCCACAATCAGGACTGCATACGACCGAGGCACACAGGGCCAACACCCGGCATCATGGTGTGGGGAGCGATCTCCTACACTGGCCGTACACCACTGGTGATCGTCGAGGGGACACTGAATAGTGCACGGTACATCCAAACCGTCATCGAACCCATCGTTCTACCATTCCTAGATCGGCAAGGGAACTTGCTGTTCCAACAGGACAATGCACGTCCGCATGTATCCCGTGCCACCCAACGTGCTCTAGAAGGTGTAAGTCAACTACCCTGGCCAGCAGGATCTCCGGATCTGTCCCCCATTGAGCATGTTTGGGACTGGATGAAGCGTCGTCTCACGCGGTCTGCACGTCCAGCACGAACGCTGGTCCAACTGAGGCGCCAGGTGGAAATGGCATGGCAAGCCGTTCCACAGGACTACATCCAGCATCTCTACGATCGTCTCCATGGGAGAATAGCAGCCTGCATTGCTGCGAAAGGTGGATATACACTGTACTAGTGCCGACATTGTGCATGCTCTGTTGCCTGTGTCTATGTGCCTGTGGTTCTGTCAGTGTGATCATGTGATGTATCTGACCCCAGGAATGTGTCAATAAAGTTTCCCCTTCCTGGGACAATGAATTCACGGTGTTCTTATTTCAATTTCCAGGAGTGTATATTAGCTGTCATCACTCAAGCAGCTAAGCAGTGCCACCGGCAGTATTTGCAACACTTCACGGATTGCTCTACGAAAAAAGTGGGGCATGGAAGCCAGAAAATTTTTCTGTACTCTAGTAGTTACAGAGGTGGTCCTCTTCCCCTGTTTCTACGGCAACGGCGTGTCACAAGAAATTTGAATTCGATGGCCAAAAAACTGATTTCATTGTCGTATTCAGAACTCTCGACTTCGCAAACATCAACATTTTCATTGTTTGTAACAAAAATTTCGTTGACAAATGTAATCAACTGAATTCATATTTAAAACGTATTTCCTTGGTAAAATGACTACTTTCTTGACGTAATATTTTAAAACTGTTTGGCTTGATTCTTCCGACAACTCTTCCAATAAAACCTCCGCCTTATTTTACTGAAGATGATATCATAGGCGTTTGCTATTTCAACGATTTGCCAAGCTTTCAACATGTCTTCTCAAACTGAATAAAATGCCTACCGCTAAAGTAATCAAGGTACCCTGTAACACCATAGCTCTAATACTCTACTGATTTATTTTTCCTTTTTGTTTTATTTAATGTTATAACACTGAGTACCTGTAAAGATTGGTGTATTGAATCGATAACACAAAATTGTATACTCGTTTCTTTGTAAAAACTGTGATGTCATGGTTTGATTCTATGTTATGTAGTATATCTGTCATTTCAATTCTTTATCTCATTTGGAGGGAGACAAAACTTACTGTATATAATTGTAATTTTGTTTAAATAATTTTTTATAGAAACGTCAATATGTGCAAAGGGTCTGTTTTGTTTAAAATGATTGTTTGCTGTTATGTAAACTGCTGACCTTCACTTAGGGTTCTTATTTATGTTGTATGTGAAAGGTGTGGTAGTTCCCCTCGGGAACGGAATTGAGTAGCGCGCGCAAGTTGTGGTTGGCCTAGGTAGAAAAGGTGGAACAAGAGTCAGTCGGGGACGAGCTACCAAACTGTGCACTGGCCATTTAAAAGTTGTATATTGTGCTGGTTCCGAGAGAAGCTTTTCCTGCCGCTTTCCAATGCCTCGGATGGATGGATAAATAGCTGGAACTATTCTGGAATTGGTATCTATCATCGCCACCTAGAAATAACGGAGTCCAGTAATTCTACCTGAAATTCCACCTACCAACATGCAGTCGCCACCACATTGCGCAATCACTATAATGGAGCACGATAGTAATGTAGAGTGAAGGATCATCTCACTGGATGTTTTAGTGTGCACAAATATGAGGTAACTGATAACTGAATTCATGTACCTACCTTGATTTTTTCCCTGTCACAACTCCTCTCAGGTTCCACTCCACTTGAACTATGATTACCGAGTGTCATAGTTTGTGGAAAAAATGAAAGCGTCAATGCCAAATAATTAAATAATGTTGTTTGATCTTTGGTAAGAAGGGAGTATTCAGATTTACTGTGGTTTTAGTGAAATTGTGGGAGCTTTGTGAAAGGCTCCCAGTGATGGAAACAGTTCAATTTAAAGTTTTGTGGAGTTTCAAAGTCACCTATTTAATCATTTACTTGAAAGTAGAATATTGTGGTGATAAAGACAGTTTGCTGTTTCTTTTAAAGATTAGAAGTTCTTAAAACTGAGACTTATAAAGTTTTGCCTAGTTAATGATCATAGTGCTGCCAGTAGTAAATTTTAAAAGGTGAGTCAGTTTCTTGCAAATTTGTCAACACTGTGTCTCACTGCAGTAAAAGTGGAAAACTGCAATAGTGGAAAGTTATATACTCATGCTTGCTAAGTACTTGTTTTTATGTGTAATAAAAGTGCATATTAATGTTGTAACAGGATCCACAGTTTGCCTATTGTGCTCATACTGCATAACGATTAATAGAAAGACAACTATCTATGAAAACAATAATTTCTTTATTCAAAAGACAGTGAGAAGTAACATGTTAGTGAATTCCAATTAACATTCATTTTAAATAGTAAAGTATTTAACTGAGAGAGACTTAACCTGTGATCAGTTCATAATTTTGCAATGAACTACATTTATAATTTTATGTCAACTAGGAAAGTGTTTGAAAAATAATACTTAACCTATGTCCAATTTATGATTCAGCGGTGAATATTAATAGTAATGTTATAAAACTTATTCGGTTTGAATAAGCCATGAAAGTAATAGTGTGTTCTGGTATCTGTTGTATTTATGCAAATAGTTGTCCTAACCTGTCAGCTTCCAATCTTAACCGTGAACATACGCAGGTGTCAGAGTTCATTGCACTCGCGTGTGACAAAATATAGGTTGTGTTTGTCCGTTGAAGTTACTCATATCTAATTTCTTAAACAAGAATGTTAATCATTCTGTTGCCTAATTAGGCTGCCGACCGTTTTCTTTATTCTTTAAACAGTGTAGACAGGCAAAAATATTGTTTGTTACTGTTCGAATATTTACGTAATTCTGACTTTTATTTCCGATAAGCCACCTCCGTTAGGCACAACACGGGCGACATAACAAAATTCCTCTCAGAGGGTAACACTGCTCTGTTGCTTTATACCATAATTACTCTAACAAAATAGTTCTAATTTACAAACTGCCTCCAGCTTCGAGGTTATGGTATAGCAGTAGCGGACGGTAGTGTTATAACCCGTTTGACCAGTCGAACTAACCTAAAATACGGAACCAGTAATGTGGCGCAATGTCCTCAGATGCCGCTCTGCAAATGGCTGTTGTGTCTCGCATGCTATTTTGTGACGCCTTCGTGACACACCCTGCTATGAGACGCAATCTGTAATATCGTAAACTAGGCAGTTCTACTGTTTCAGTGGTCACATGTCCCGCATCGGTCCCCCATGGCGCCCCCTATATCAAACGAGTCGATTATCCTTTCCGCCCCCAATGCTATCATCAAGCGCACATCCCTTGACATTCCCCCCCCCCCCTCTCTCCCCCAGCCACTGCGCGACGGGTGTCAGTAAATCTTTTCTTTATTAGTATTTCGCTTCCTCTGATTGGAAGCTTGTTTAGAACGGAATGGCGCAGGCAGATTTACTGCCAGATGAGTACAATAAAGCCGTCACTCTGCCCTTCCTAGAGCTCTAAAAACGCGGACTGCTGCCACTATGGGGTTGATCCTGCTCCTGTAACCTTACTTTCAGAAGGTACGCCTTAAAATTAATGAAGTGCTTAGTTCAATTACATTAGCAGTACGTATCATTACCGCTGTAGGTGAATTACAGATGAAGAAATTACTTTATTCTGCATATCTAGATTCATTACTGAGTTATGGAATCATTTTGGAGATGACAGGAGGAGGGAGAGGGGGGAGGGGGAGGGTGAGAACTCAAGCGGATTATATTTTCTATACATAGAATGAGTCTATAAAAATTACATTTGATGTTAGTTTTGGAACATGCTGTAGTGAGCTCTGCGAGAAAAGAAATATTTTGACAACGGTTCCATGTCTTTAATCATCACAAGTTACTCTCTCTCCTCAAAAAACACTGCAAATTATGAATATAAAACTAGGATGAAAACATCTGCTCAAAGGTACAACGTCATTGCACAAAGGAGCAATAAACGCCAAGTGAACATCAAGTATCCTAAATCTTGGATACGCAGATGATAGCGCAAAAGTAGGAGTAACACCGTTTAATCCTCTTCGTAAAGAAAGATTATGTAATGGATTTCTCTTTCAGAAATAGCATTTGAATGTTGCTTATCGAACCTACTCTCTAGACTAGCAGTGGTCAAACTCTTTGTTCACGAGCAATACTGACGTTGTCGAAAGGCACCTTGGGACACATACGTACTGATCTTATTAATAATTGGAACCTGACACATTTTTTATTTATTTATTTATACGTCAAGTTCCATAGGACCAAATTAAGGAGCAAATCTCCAAGGTCATGGAACGTGTTAGTACATGAAATTACAAAGTAAAAGAAATAACAGATAAAAATAGAATATTTATGAGCCCAAAAAAAGTCAAGCCATAACTTTAAGTAAACGCAATCAACAATACTACAAGAATCAGCTTAATTTTTCAAGGAACTTCGACAGAATAGAGGGAGTGACCCATGAAGAAACTCTTCAGTTTCGATTTGTAAGCACATGGATTGCTGCTAAGATTTTTGAATTCGAGTGGTAGCTTAATGAAAATGGATGTAGCAGTATACTGCACACCTTTCCGCACTAGAGTTAGGGAAGTCAGAGCCAAATGCAGGTTTGCTTTCTGCCGAGTATTAACTGAGTGTAGATTATTCTTGGGAATAACCTAATATTGTTAACAAGAAATGACACTAAGGACTATACTATATATTGAGAGGCTAATGTCAAAAAAACAGACTCTGGAACAGGAGTCGACAAGAGGTTCGTGAACGTCACCACTTATTGCCCGAATCGCTCTTTTATGAGCCAAAAATATCCTTTCAGAATGGGAAGAATTACCCCAAAATATAATACCACATGACATAAGCGAATGAAAATAAGCAAAGTAGACTAATTTTTGTGTCGAATGATCACTCACTTCTGATACCATTTGAATAGTAAAAATGGCAGCACCAAGTCTTAGAACAAGATCCTGAACGTGGGCTTTCCAAGACAATTTACTATCTGTCTGAACACCTAGAAATTTGAACTGTTCAGTTTCACTAATCATTTGCCCATTCTGTGAAATTAAAACATCGGGTTTTGTCGAATTGTTTGTTAGAATCTGTAAAAACGGAGTCTTACTATGATTTAGCATTAGTTTATTTTCTACACGCCATGAACTTAAGTCATGAACTGCACTACTTGAAACCGAGCCAATGTTGCACACAACACCCTTCACTGCCTAGCTAATGTCAGTATGTTCGAGCCCCTAATATTCTTGCTATAGTAAAGGCGTGATAAGTTGGCCACCGGCTCCCTACTACTCATCGTTAAAAGTCGGCATCATTCGGAACACTTCGTGTCCGCTGTTCCTTTACAAGTTGGTGCTAGCTTCAGTGACAGCAAAATTATGACACTTTAATTGCCCGATAAGGTGTTGTGTTGTCTGTGTGAACTGATGAATAATTAATTACTTACATTTAAATGCATTATGCAATATGAAATATGATTCTAAATGTTTACCAACTGTTTTAATGTCATTTATCTTCTACTCATTGTTCTGCATTACATCAGCCCAAATTTAATATTTCTTGTTACAAATATGCACCGCATTTGTAGATCATCAACTCTTTAATGTCCATTACGAATCCATGTTACTTTCGCTTTATACGATAGTAACTGATCGGTACGAGGGCCACACGCCCACGAGTTGTCGGTACTGGAAGACAAACTATACAACACCCATTTCATTTGCTTTCACCCCTCGGTGGCTGCACTACTTACCTCCAATGGTGTGAAAGTCATACAGGGACTTCCAGTAACACGACCTTTGTTCGCTGCCAGGCCACTTGGAGCGCTGCAAGTTTATCAATGCATCTTCTCGGTTCCTTACTGGCTGATTTTTTTTAGTGTTTCGCGTTTGTTTTCCTTTTTGTGGTTAATAGAACTTACAGAACCTGGTTTCACCATATTCTGTTTCTCATTACAACTTCTTGTGTGCATTGCACACTTCGAATTCCATCGTAAATATGTAGCTCATACTAGGTGTGTTACCACAGGCAGGTTTGTCTCCTTCCAACACAAACGTAAGGGTGTCCAAAATCGCCTGCTTGAGATTGTCACTCGAGAAGTCTCGGTCACCACTTTACTCCAGCAATGTCCCGCCACTGTCCATTTCCCATTGAGTATTTGATTTAAGTTGACCGCTTCCTGCACTAACCTACTATATCACAAAAATATTTAAATAAAGAAATTTCATAAACATTCTGTCACACTCAGACAATTTACAGTAACTATAAATAAAGGTTCGTCATTAATAAATAAGCCAGCATTCTTGCGCAACTGCACTCACGATAAATTACAACAAATTGTTGTTAAATATTGTTTAAACAATTGTTTATGCCTGTTTTACAGAAGCATCTTTTAGCACTTTTTAATGGTGGTGTCAGCTAACACATGCGACTGAGCACTTTTAAATTAGCACAGTTTCTTAATAACACTTGCAATTAACACTTAAATAAAGTTACTAGCAAGATAGTACATTGTTAATTAAATAAAAACACAAGTATGATAAAATGTGAGGTACTGATCCTGTGTCCATTTGCTGCGTAAATGTGGAGAATACGATGTTCTCACAAGCATTTGCATAATGATGAAGATGTAAAAGACGTCCAAAACCAATAAATACAGATATGTAGCTTTCAGGGATGATAGCTATAAGGCAATGCTACCATCTGAGATACCGTTTGTTGAAATCGCACTAAGCGATTACAAGTTCTTAATTCAGAGGTTCGCCGGCCGTTGTGGCCGAGCGCTTTTAGGCGCAACAGTCTGGAACCGCGCGACCGCAACGGTCGCAGGTTCGAATCCTGCCTCGGGCAAGGATGTGTGTGATGTCATTAGGTTAGTTAGGTTTAAGTAGTTCTAAGTTCTAGGGGACTGATGACCTCAGTAGTTAAGTCCCATAGTGCTCAGAGCCATTTGAACCAATTCAGAGGTTCATTGTGTGAATGTTTATTTACACTGAAATATTAGCTTCTGTAGTTTCAATGATATTGAAATATTGTTGTGTCACTGGATGCACCTCATTTTGCTGAGATCGCAAATGTATTTGCGTTAATATTTGACTGTGAGTTATTATCGAACCTCAGAGAGCTGTAACTTGGCCATCTTTAAAGAGTGTCTGACTCTCCGCCATTTCCTGGAGCATATTCTGCACAAAGGCAGAGCTCCCAGCTCTGGGATTTACCCCTTTCCGGAGACGCACTCATTGTCTCTTCTAACAACCCTACCACAACAAAGGTCAGCATTTAATAACGATTGTGGTGTTGCTCACGATGCTAAAAACTGCATTTTCGGGCAACAACAGTCATATTATGTGCCAGGAGTCATTAGAGCACAGTTAATAATGTCATTTCATGTAATAATTAATAAACTAGGCACTCAACTTTTTTGTTTCCCACGCTGGTCTCGTCGTAAAATCATGGCTCAATCGTTGAAAATCTAGGTGGTTATGATTCCAAGCTTGGATGCAAAGAGGCCTAGGTTTTATCCTGCTATATTCAAAAGTTATGTAGATGCGCTTCACAAACCATTCTTGGAGATTACACTTTTATTGAAAACATCTTCCTCACAGTCACTGTTAAAGTTCACATTTTATAAGCTGACTACATTATGCGTCTTTCCAACATGACGTCCAACACTTGACTTTCTCAAGGTCCGACTCTCTAACAACTCAACAACTAAAACTAACTATCGCTTACGCGCCCAAAAATCAGAGTTACAAGTCCGTCAAAGATCATAGTGACAAAAGAAAGAATACACATAAGAATAATATCATTGCAATATAAACATATCGATGTATAACAAATGAAATCAAATCTGAATGTTGTCTCATAAATATGTTAAGTAGTTACCAGAAATACAGTAGAATATTACTGGTATCGAGAGGTTCAGGTGAGGTGCCGTAATGGTTGCGTAATTCAAGTACCATTACACTCTGTACCTGAGCTCGTCTGGGGAGGAAACAGTCAACTACATAACTGGACTGGCCGCGGCGCGCCCTCTGCCTTGGGCCCTCTCGTGTCCATCTGTGCAACAAATTCACTTTATCTCGTGCCAATTCTCGGCGGCCGATTAGCTCGCCTACATACAGGATGACCAACGAACTGAATGAAAATCTGATTGCTGACTTTAGAAATATGGGATTAAGCTCTAGTGTTGTTGTTGTGATCTTCAGTCCTGATACTGGTTTGATGCAGCTCTCCATGCTACCCTATCCTGTGCAAGCTTCTTCATCTCCCAGTACCTACTACAACCTACATCCTTCTGAATCTGCTTGGTGTATTCATCTCTTGGTCTCCCTCTACGATTTTTGCCCTCCGCACTGCCCTCCAGTACTAAATTGGTGATCCCTTGATGCCTCAGAACATGTCCTACCAACCGATCCCTTCTTCTAGTCAAGTTGTGCCACAAACTTCTCTTCTCCCCAATCCTATTCAATACCTCCTCATTAGTTATGTGATCGACCCATCTAATATTCAGCATTCTTCTGTAGCACCACATTTCGAAAACATATTCTCTTCTTGTCTAAACTATTTATCGTCCATGTTTCACTTCCATACATGGCTACACTCCACACAAATACTTTCAGAAACGACTTCCTAACATTTAAATCTATACTCGATGTTAACAAATTTCTATTCTTCAGAAACGCTTTCCTTGCCATTGCCAGTCTACATTTTATATCCTCTCTACTTCGATCATCGTCAGTAATTTTGCTCCCCAAATAGCAAAACTCCTTTACTGCTTTACGTGTCTCATTTCCTAATCTAATTCCCTCATCATCACCCGACTTAATTTGACTTCATTCCATTATCCTCGCTTTGCTTTTGTTGATGTTCATCTTATATCTTGCTTTCAAGACACTATCCATTCCTTTCAAATTATCTTCCAAGTCCTTTGCTGTCTCTGACGGAATTACAATGACATCGGCGAACCTTAAAATTTTTATTTCTTCTCCATGGACTTTAATACCTACTCCGAATTTTTCTTTTGTTTCCTTCACTGCTTTCAATATACAGATTGAATAACATCGGGGAGAGGCTAAAACCCTGACTAACTCCCTTCCCAACCACTGCTTCCCTTTCATGTCCCTCGACCCTTATAACTGCCATCTGGGTTCTGTACAAATTGTAAATAGCCTTTTGCTCCCCGTATTTTACCCCTGCCACCTTCAGAATTTGAAGAGAGTATTCCAGTCAACATTGTCAAAAGCTTTCTCTAAGTCTACAAACGCTAGAAACGTAGGTTTGCCTTTCCTTGATCTAGCTTCTAAGATAAGTCGTAGGGTCAGTATTGCCTCACATGTTCCAATATTTCTACGCAATCCAAACTGATCTTCACGAAGGTCGGCTTCTACTGGTTTTTCCATTTGTCTGTAAAGAATTCGAGTTAGTATTTTACAGCCATGACTTACTAAACTGATACTTCGGTAATTTTCACATCTGTCAACACCCACTTTCTTTGGAATTGGCATTATTATATTCTTCTTGAAGTCTGAGGATATTTCGCCTGTCTCATACAACTTGCTCACCAGATGGTAGAGTTTTGTAGAGGACAAGGGGTTATTTTTAAGAAATATGGTGCGAAATTGTGATTTAGTGTGTTTCCGTGCATGATGCGCCAGCCTCGCAGCAGACAGCGGATGAAGGCAGGCCAGCGCGTTATGCAGGTGACACAGTTTTGCAACGAGCGTCGGTATGTGTGTACATGCGCGGCAGCCATCAACAGCCAGAACGCAGCATTAGCAGAATTATGCAGGCACAGGCTGCGTGTGGCACGGTTGCGTTAGCCAACTCATCAAGAACCTTCTAATAAACACGGCGCCGCGTAACTGGCGGATTCAGCAGCGGTCTGCACTATTTAAGGGCATCAGAGGTGGGCGTCGGCATCGGTTTGACCGATTGGGCGTTCGGTCGCTGTTACGTCGTCGTCATCAGTGACGCTGTCCCCAAGAACCGGCTGGCGCAGGGCGTTGCCCACTGCTGCACCGGCGACTCCCTACGTCGTCACGAGCCGCCGCGTTTGCTAGAAGCGGGCTGGGCCAGGCCTCATGCTGCTAACCTCCTACTGCCTGCGCAGCTATTGACCGAGCACGGCTTCGCGTTCCCCGGGCTGCATGGATCAGCACGTCTCCACCCCAACACGAGTGGTGGGGCTGAGCTACCGGAAAATGTATTGGAAGAACCAACAATAAAGATGAAGATTGCTAAAAACAGACACCTTCTTCTACCCAACTACGCTCTACAACCCCGACCACGTCACCCGCTCCGGTCATCCTATTACAAGTGGTGTCAGTCGGGCAACCTGTGCATCCCACATTCCTGTTACAATTGGTGACAG